>NC_133549.1:86883146-87241630 GCF_048773025.1 Camelus bactrianus | reverse complement strand
CATGTAGCACAAAGGGAAAGGTTTGCAGAAGAAACTTTTACTGTGGTTTCTCATTCTGTTTCCTAGTGCCGGTGTGAAGTTCCTGCAGTATTCACTGTAAACCCGAGTTGGAGCTAGTACCTCCCCATATATATGTATGGAGTGTAATTTGCAACTGAAAAGGAACTTTGTTTTCAAAATAAGCTAGGTGAAGAACTGCATTCACACACACTTATCTCTCTGAACTGAGCGTCTACAGAGACGTTCGTTCAACTAGCACCAAGGGTACCGGTGGCAGGACAATCTTTTACTCTGGTTTCTCAGTCTGTTTCTTAGTGCCTGTTTGAAGTTCGTGCAGTTTTCACTGTAAAATCGAGTTGGAGCTAGTACCTCCCCATATATATGTATGGAGTGTAGTGTGCATCTGTAAAGGAAGTATGTGTTCCCAACAAGCTAGGTTAAGGACGGATTCACACACAATTATCTCTCAGAAATGAGCATGTGGATAGACGTTCTTTCATCCAACACAAAGGGAAAGGGTTGCAGGAGAAACTTTTACTCTGGTTTCTCATTCTGTTACCTAGTGCCGGTGTGAAGTTCCTGCAGTTTTCACTGTAAATAATATTTGGAACTTGTACCTCCCCATATATATATATGGAGTGTTGTTTGCAAATGAAAAAGAACGTTTTTCCCATCAAGCTAGGTGAAGGACGACTTTCACACACACTTTTCTCTCAGAAATGAGCATGTGGAGGGACTTTCTTTCATCTAGCACAAATGGAACTGGTTGCAGGAGAATCTTTTACTCTGGTTTCTCAGTATGTTTCCTAGTGCCGGTTTGAAGTTCCTGCAGTTTTCATTTTAAAACAGAGTTGGAGCTAGTACCTCCCCATATACATGTATGGAGTGTAGTTTGCAACTGAAATGGAACTTTGTGTTCCCAACAAGCTAGGTGAAGGACGGTTTAACACACAATTATCTCTCAGAAATGAGCATGTGGAGAGACGTTCTTTCATCCAGCAAAAAGGGAACGGTTTGCAGGAGAAACTTTTACTCTGGTTTCTCACTTTTTTCCTTGTGCCGGTTTGAATTTCCTGCAGTTTTCACTGTAAAACCGAGTTGGTTCTAGTACCTACTGATATATATGTATGGAGTGTAGTTTGTAACTGAAAAGGAATTTTGTGTTCCCAACAAGCTAGGTTAAGGACGGCTTTCATACACACTTATCTCTCAGAACTGAGCATGTGGAGAGACGTTCGTTCATCTAGCACAAATGTAACGGTTTTCAGGATAAACTATTACTGTGTTTTCTCAGTCTGTTTCCTAGTTCGGGTATGAATTTCCTGCTGTTTTCACTGTAAAACCGAGTTGGAATTAGTACCACGTCATATATATGAATGGAGTGTCGTTTGCAACAGAAAAGGTACTTTGTGTTCCCAACAAACTAGGTGAAGGTCGGCTTTCACACACAATTATCTTTCTGAACTGAGCGTGAGGAGAGACGTTCATTCAACTAGCACAAATGAAGGGGTTGCAGGGGAAACTTTTACTCTGGTTTCTCAGTCTGTTTCCTAGTGCCGTTGAGATGTTCCTGCAGTTTTCACTGTAAAACCGATTTGGAGCTAGTACCTACCCATATATATGTATGGAGTGTAGTTTGCAACTGAAAGGAAATTTGTGTTCCCAACAAGCTAGTTGAACGACGTTTTACACATACACATATCTCTCAGAACTGAGCAAGTGGAAAGACTTTCGTTCATCTAGCACAAAAGGAAAGGTTTGCAGAAGAAAGTTTTACTGTGGTTTCTAAGTCTGTTTCTTATGCAGGTATGAATATCCTGCACTTTTAATTTTAAAACCGAGTTGGAGCTAGTAACAACCATTTATATGTATGGAGTGTAGTTAGCAACTGAAAAGGAACTTTGTGTTCCCAACAATCTAGGTGAAGGACGGCTTTCACACACACTTATCTCTCAGAACTGAGCATGTGGTGAGACTTTCGTTCATCTAGCAAAAATGGAACGGGTTGCAGGAGAAACTTTTACTCAGGTTTCTCAGTCTGTTTCCTCGGTGCTGTTTGATGTTCCTGCAGTTTTCACTGTAAAACCGAGTTGGAGCTTGTATCTCTCCATATATATGTATGGAGTGTAGTTTGCAACTGAAAAGGATAATTGTCTTCCCAAAAGCTAGGTGAAGGACGGTTTCTCACACAATTATCTCTCTGATCTGAGCGTGTGGAGAGACATTCGTTCATCTAGCACAAAGGGAACGGGCTGCAGGGTAAACTATTATTCTGGTTTCTCAGTCTGTTTCCTAGGTACTGTTTGAAGTTCCTGCAGTTTTCACTGTAAAACCGAGTTGGAGCTAGTACCTCCCCATATATATTTATGGAGTGTAATTTGCACCTGAAAAGGAATTATGTGTTTCCAACAAGCAAGGTGAATGACGGCTTTCACACACACTTATCTCTCAGAAATGAGCATGAGGAGAGACGTTCGTTCATTTGGAAAAAGGGAACGGGTTGCAGGATAAATTTTACTTTGGTTTCTCAGTCTGTATCCTATTGCCATTTAGATGTTCCTGCAGTTTCACTGTAAAACCGATTTGGAGCTTGAACCTGCCCATATATGTGTATGGAGTGTAGTTTGCAACTGAAAGGAACTTTGTGTTCCCAACAAGCTAGTTGAACGACGTCTTAAACATACACATATCTCTCAGAACTGAGAATGAAGAGAGACGTTCGTTCATTTGGAAAAACGGAACGGGTTTCAGGAGAAACTTTTACTCTGGTTTCTCAGTCTGTTTCCTATTGTATTTAGATGTTCCTGCAGTTTCACTGTAAAACCGAGTTGGAGCTTGAACCTGCCCATATATATGTATGGAGTGTAGTATGCAACTGAAAGGAACTTTGTGTTCCCAACAAGCTAGTTGAACTACGGCTTTCACACACACTTATCTCTCAGAACTGAGCATGCGGAGAGACGTTCGTTCATCTAGCACAAAGGGAACGGGTTGCAGAAGAAACTTTTACTCTGGTTTCTCAGTCTGTTTCCTAGCCCGGTTTTAAGTTCCTGCAATTTTCACTGTAAAACCGATTTGGAGCTAGTACTTACCCATATATATGTATGGTGTGTAGTTAGCAAGTGAAGAGGAACTTTGTGTTCCCAACAAGCTAGGTGAAGGACGGCTTTCACACACAGTTTTCTCTCTGAAATGAGCGTGTGGAGAGACATTCGTTCATCTAGCACAAAGGGAACGGGTTGCAGGAGAAACTTTTTCTCTGGTTTCTCTGTCTGTTTCCTAGTGCCGGTATGAAGTTCCTGCAGTTTTCACTGTAAAACCCTGTTGGAGTTAGTACCTACCCATATATATGTATGGAATTTAGTTTGCAAATGAAAAGGACCTTTGTGTTCCAAACAAGCAAGTTCAACTGCGGCTTTCACACACACATATCTCTCAGAACTGAGCATGTGGAGAGACGTTCGTTCATCTAGCACAAAGGGAAAGTGTTGCAAAAAAAACTTTTACTGTGGTTTCTCAGTCTGTTACCTGGTGCCGGTTTGGATTTCCTGCTGTTTTCACTGTAAAACCGAGTTGGAGTTGTACTTCCCCATATATATGTAAGTAGTGTAGTTTGCAACTGAAAAGGAAATTTGTGTTCCTAACAAGCTAGGTGAAGGACGGATTCTCACACACTTATCTCTCTGATCTGAGCGTGTGGAGAGACATTCGTTCATCTAGCACAAAGGGAACGGGTTGCAGGAGAATCTTTTACTCTGGTTTCTCAGTCTGTTACCTGGTGCCGGTTTGGATTTCCTGCTGTTTTCACTGTAAAACCGAGTTGGAGCTAGTACCTCCCCATATATATTTATGGAGTGTAATTTGCACCTGAAAAGGAATTATGTGTTCCCAACAAGCTAGGTGAATGACGGCTTTCACACACACTTATCTCTCAGAAATGAGCATGAGGAGAGACGTTCGTTCATTTGGAAAAAGGGAACGGGTTGCAGGAGAAATTTTACTTTGGTTTCTCAGTCTGTATCCTATTGCCATTTAGATGTTCCTGCAGTTTCACTGTAAAACCGATTTGGAGCTTGAACCTGCCCATATATATGTATGGAGTGTAGTTTGCAACTGAAAGGAACTTTGTTTTCCCAACAAGCTAGTTGAACGACGTCTTAAACATACACATATCTCTCAGAACTGAGCATGTGGAAAGACTTTCGTTCATCTAGCACAAAGGGAAAGGGTTGCAGAAGAAACTTTTAATGTGGTTTCTAAGTCCTTTTCTTGTGCCGGTATGAAGTTCCTGCAGTTTTCACTGTAGAACAAATTTGGAGCTATTACCTACCCATATATATATATGGAGAGTAGTTTGCAACTGAAAAAGAACTTGGTGTTCCCAACAAGCTAGTTGAAAGACGGCTTTCACACACACTTATCTCTCAGAACTGAGCATGTGGAGAGACGTTCTTTCATCTAGCACAAAGGGAACGGGTTGCAGGGGAATCTTTTACTCTGGTTTCCCAGTCTGTTCCCTAGTGCCTGTTTGAAGTTCCTGCAGTTTTCACTGTAAAACCGAGTTGGAGTTGTACTTCCCCATATATATGTAAGTAGTGTAGATGGCAACTGAAAAGGAACTTTGTGTTCCCAACAAGCTAGTTGAAGGACGGTTTCTCACACACTTATCTCTCTGATCTGAGCGTGTGGAGAGACATTCGTTCATCTAGCACAATGGGAACGGGTTGCAGTATAAACTATTACTCTGGTTTCTCAGTCTGTTTCCTAGGTGCTGTTAGAAGTTCCTGAAGTTTTCACTGTAAACCCGAGTTGGAGCTAGTACCACCCCATATATATTTATTTAGTGTAGTTGGCACCTGAAAAGGAATTATGTGTTCCAAACAAGCTAGGTGAAGGACGGCTTTCACATACACTTATCTCTCAGAACTGAGAATGAAGAGAGACGTTCGTTCATTTGGAAAAACGGAACGGGTTTCAGGAGAAACTTTTACTCTGGTTTCTCAGTCTGTTTCCTATTGAATTTAGATGTTCCTGCAGTTTCACTGTAAAACCGAGTTGGAGCTTGAACATGCCCATATATATGTATGGAGTGTAGTTTGCAACTGAAAGGAACTTTGTGTTCCCAACAAGCTAGTTGAACTACGGCTTTCACACACACTTATCTCTCAGAACTGAGCATGCGGAGAGACGTTCGTTCATCTAGCACAAAGGGAACGGGTTGCAGAAGAAACTTTTACTCTGGTTTCTCAGTCTGTTTCCTAGCCCGGTTTTAAGTTCCTGCAATTTTCACTGTAAAACCGATTTGGAGCTAGTACTTACCCATATATATGTATGGTGTGTAGTTAGCAAGTGAAGAGGAACTTTGTGTTCCCAACAAGCTAGGTGAAGGACGGCTTTCACACACAGTTTTCTCTCTGAAATGAGCGTGTGGAGAGACGTTCGTTCATCTAGCACAAAGGGAACGGGTTGCAGGGGAAACTTTTTCTCTGGTTTCTCTGTCTGTTTCCTAGTGCCGGTATGAAGTTCCTGCAGTTTTCACTGTAAAACCCTGTTGGAGTTAGTACCTACCCATATATATGTATGGAATTTAGTTTGCAAATGAAAAGGACCTTTGTGTTCCAAACAAGCAAGTTCAACTGCGGCTTTCACACACACATATCTCTCAGAACTGAGCATGTGGAGAGACGTTCGTTCATCTAGCACAAAGGGAAAGTGTTGCAAAAAAAACTTTTACTGTGGTTTCTCAGTCTGTTACCTGGTGCCGGTTTGGATTTCCTGCTGTTTTCACTGTAAAACCGAGTTGGAGTTGTACTTCCCCATATATATGTAAGTAGTGTAGTTTGCAACTGAAAAGGAAATTTGTGTTCCCAACAAGCTAGGTGAAGGACGGATTCTCACACACTTATCTCTCTGATCTGAGCGTGTGGAGAGACATTCGTTCATCTAGCACAAAGGGAACGGGTTGCAGGATAAACTAGTACTCTGGTTTCTCAGTCTGTTTCCTAGGTGCTGTTTGAAGTTCCTGCAGTTTTCAATGTAAAACAGAGTTGGAGCTAGTACTTGCCCATATACATGTATGCAGTGTAGTTTGCACCTGAAAAGGAATTATGTGTTCCCAACAAGCTAGGTGAAGGACGGCTTTCACACACACTTATCTCTCCGAACTGAGCATGAGGAGAGACGTTCGTTCATTTGGAAAAAGGGAACGGGTTGCAGGTGAAACATTTACTGTGGTTTCTCAGTCTGTTTCCTATTGCCGTTTAGATGTTCCTGCAGTTTTCACTTTAAAACCGATTTGGAGCTTGTACATACCCATATATATGTATGGAGTGCAGTTTGCAACTGAAAGGAACTTTGTGTTCCCAACAAGCTAGTTGAACGACGTCTTTCACATACACATCTCTCTCAGATCTGAGCATGTGGAAAGACTTTTGTTCATATAGCACAAAGGGAAAGGGTTGCAGAAGAAACTTTTACTCTGGTTTCTCAGTCTGTTTCCTAGTGCCGGTTTGAAGTTCTGCAATTTTCACTTTAAAAACGAGTTGGAGCTAGTACCTCCCCATATAGAGGTATGGAGTGTAGTTTGCAACTAAAAAGGAACTTAGTTTTCCCAACAACCTAGGTGAAATACTGCTTTCACACACACATAACTCTCAGAAATGAGAATGTGGAGAGACATTCTTTCATCTAGCACAAAGGGAATGGGTAGCAGGAGAAATTTTTACTCTGGTTTCTCAGTCTATTTCCTAGTGCCGGTATTGAGTTCCTTCTGTTTTCACTGTTAAAGCGAGTTGGAGCTCGTACATGTCCATATATATGTATGGAGTGTAGTTTGTAACTGAAAAGGAACTTTGTGTTCCCAACAAGATAGGTGAAGGACGGCTTTCACACACACTTATCTCTCAGACCAGAGCATGTGGAGAGACGTTCGTTCATTTAGCACAAATGGAACGGGTTGCAGGGGAAACTTATAATCTGGGTTCTCAGTCTGTTTCCTAGTGCATGTTTGAAGTTCCTGCAATTTTCACTGTAAAACAGAGTTGGAGCTAGTACCTACCCATATAAATGTATGGAGTGTACTTTGCAACTGATAAGGAATTTTGTGTTCCCAACAACCTAGGTGAAGGACGGCATTCACACACACTTATCTCTCAGAACTGAGCATGTGGAGAGAACTTCGTTCATCTAGCACAAAAGGAACGGTTTGCAGGACAATCTTTTACTCTGGTTTCTCAGTCTGTTTCCTAGTGCGTGTTTGAATTTCCTGCAGTTTTCACTGTAAAATCGAGTTGGAGATAGTACCTCCCCATATATATGTATGGAGTGTTGTTTGCAAATGAAATGGTACATTTTTCCCATCAAGCTAGGTGAAGGACGGCTTTCACACACACTTTTCTCTCAGAAATGAGCATGTGGAGAGACTTTCTTTCATCTAGCACACATGGAACGGGTTGCCGTAGAAACTTATACTCTGGTTCTCAGTCTGTTTCCTAGTCCCGGTTTGAAGTTCTTGCAGTTTTCACTGTAAAACCGAGTTGGAGCTAGTACCTCCCCATATATATGTATGGAGTGTAATATGCAACTGAAAAGGAACTTTGTTTTCAAAATAAGCTAGGTGAAGGACTGCTTTCACACACATTTATCTCTCTGAACTGAGCGTCTAGAGAAATGTTCGTTCAACTAGCACCAAGGGTACCGGTGGCAGGACAATCTTTTACTCTGGTTTCTCAGTCTGTTTCTTAGTGCCTGTATGAAGTTCCTGCAGTTTTCACTGTAAAATCGAGTTGGAGCTAGTACCTCCCCATATATATGTATGGAGTGTAGTGTGCATCTGTAAAGGAAGTATGTGTTCCCAACAAGCTAGGTTAAGGACGGATTCACACACAATTATCTCTCAGAAATGAGCATGTGGATAGACGTTCTTTCATCCAACACAAAGAGAAAGGGTTGCAGGAGAAACTTTTACTCTGGTTTCTCATTCTGTTACCTAGTGCCGGTGTGAAGTTCCTGCAGTTTTCACTGTAAATAATATTTGGAACTTGTACCTCCCCATATATATATATGGAGTGTTGTTTGCAAATGAAAAAGAACATTTTTCCCATCAAGCTAGGTGAAGGACGACTTTCACACACACTTTTCTCTCAGAAATGAGCATGTGGAGGGACTTTCTTTCATCTAGCACAAATGGAACTGGTTGCAGGAGAATCTTTTACTCTGGTTTCTCAGTATGTTTCCTAGTGCCGGTTTGAAGTTCCTGCAGTTTTCACTTTAAAACAGAGTTGGAGCTAGTACCTCCCCATATACATGTATGGAGTGGAGTTTGCAACTGAAATGGAACTTTGTGTTCCCAACAAGCTAGGTGAAGGACGGTTTCACACACAATTATCTCTCAGAAATGAGCATGTGGAGAGACGTTCTTTCATCCAGCAAAAAGGGAACGGTTTGCAGGAGAAACTTTTACTCTGGTTTCTCACTTTTTTCCTTGTGCCGGTTTGAATTTCCTGCAGTTTTCACTGTAAAACCGAGTTGGTACTAGTACCTACTGATATATATGTATGGAGTGTAGTTTGCAACTGAAAAGGAATTTTGTGTTCCCAACAAGCTAGGTTAAGGACGGCTTTCATACACACTTATCTCTCAGAACTGAGCATGTGGAGAGACGTTCGTTCATCTAGCACAAATGTAACGGTTTTCAGGATAAACTATTACTGTGTTTTCTCAGTCTGTTTCCTAGTTCCGGTATGAATTTCCTGCTGTTTTCACTGTAAAACCGAGTTGGAACTAGTACCTCCTCATATATATGAAAGGAGTGTAGTTTGCAACTGAAAAGGAACTTTGTGTTCCCAACAAGCTAGGTGAAGGTCGGCTTTCACACACAATTATCTCTCTGAACTGAGCGTGAGGAGAGACGTTCATTCAACTAGCACAAATGAAGGGGTTGCAGGGGAAACTTTTACTCTGGTTTCTCAGTCTGTTTCCTAGTGCCGTTGAGATGTTCCTGCAGTTTTCACTGTAAAACCGATTTGGAGCTAGTACCTACCCATATATATGTATGGAGTGTAGTTTGCAACTGAAAGGAAATTTGTGTTCCCAACAAGCTAGTTGAACGACGTTTTACACATACACATATCTCTCAGAACTGAGCATGTGGAAAGACTTTCGTTCATCTAGCACAAAGGGAAAGGGTTGCAGAAGAAAGTTTTACTGTGGTTTCTAAGTCTGTTTCTTATGCAGGTATGAATATCCTGCACTTTTAATTTTAAAACCGAGTTGGAGCTAGTACCAACCATTTATATGTATGGAGTGTAGTTAGCAACTGAAAAGGAACTTTGTGTTTCCAACAATCTAGGTGAAGGACGGCTTTCACACACACTTATCTCTCAGAACTGAGCATGTGGTGAGACTTTCGTTCATCTAGCAAAAATGGAACGGGTTGCAGGAGAAACTTTTACTCAGGTTTCTCAGTCTGTTTCCTAGGTGCTGTTTGATGTTCCTGCAGTTTTCACTGTAAAACCGAGTTGGAGCTTGTATCTCTCCATATATATGTATGGAGTGTAGTTTGCAACTGAAAAGGATAATTGTGTTCCCAAAAGCTAGGTGAAGGACGGTTTCTCACACAATTATCTCTCTGATCTGAGCGTGTGGAGAGACATTCGTTCATGTAGCACAAAGGGAACGGGTTGCAGGATAAACTATTATTCTGGTTTCTCAGTCTGTTTCCTAGGTACTGTTTGAAGTTCCTGCAGTTTTCACTGTAAAACCGAGTTGGAGCTAGTACCTCCCCATATATATTTATGAAGTGTAATTTGCACCTGAAAAGGAATTATGTGTTCCCAACAAGCTAGGTGAATGACGGCTTTCACACACACTTATCTCTCAGAAATGAGCATGAGGAGAGACGTTCGTTCATTTGGAAAAAGGGAACGGGTTGCAGGAGAAATTTTACTTTGGTTTCTCAGTCTGTATCCTATTGCCATTTAGATGTTCCTGCAGTTTCACTGTAAAACCGATTTGGAGCTTGAACCTGCCCATATATATGTATGGAGTGTAGTTTGCAACTGAAAGGAACTTTGTTTTCCCAACAAGCTAGTTGAACGACGTCTTAAACATACACATATCTCTCAGAACTGAGCATGTGGAAAGACTTTCGTTCATCTAGCACAAAGGGAAAGGGTTGCAGAAGAAACTTTTAATGTGGTTTCTAAGTCCTTTTCTTGTGCCGGTATGAAGTTCCTGCAGTTTTCACTGTAGAACAAATTTGGAGCTATTACCTACCCATATATATATATGGAGAGTAGTTTGCAACTGAAAAAGAACTTGGTGTTCCCAACAAGCTAGTTGAAAGACGGCTTTCACACACACTTATCTCTCAGAACTGAGCATGTGGAGAGACGTTCTTTCATCTAGCACAAAGGGAACGGGTTGCAGGGGAATCTTTTACTCTGGTTTCCCAGTCTGTTCCCTAGTGCCTGTTTGAAGTTCCTGCAGTTTTCACTGTAAAACCGAGTTGGAGTTGTACTTCCCCATATATATGTAAGTAGTGTAGATGGCAACTGAAAAGGAACTTTGTGTTCCCAACAAGCTAGTTGAAGGACGGTTTCTCACACACTTATCTCTCTGATCTGAGCGTGTGGAGAGACATTCGTTCATCTAGCACAATGGGAACGGGTTGCAGTATAAACTATTACTCTGGTTTCTCAGTCTGTTTCCTAGGTGCTGTTAGAAGTTCCTGAAGTTTTCACTGTAAACCCGAGTTGGAGCTAGTACCACCCCATATATATTTATTTAGTGTAGTTGGCACCTGAAAAGGAATTATGTGTTCCAAACAAGCTAGGTGAAGGACGGCTTTCACATACACTTATCTCTCAGAACTGAGAATGAAGAGAGACGTTCGTTCATTTGGAAAAACGGAACGGGTTTCAGGAGAAACTTTTACTCTGGTTTCTCAGTCTGTTTCCTATTGAATTTAGATGTTCCTGCAGTTTCACTGTAAAACCGAGTTGGAGCTTGAACCTGCCCATATATATGTATGGAGTGTAGTTTGCAACTGAAAGGAACTTTGTGTTCCCAACAAGCTAGTTGAACTACGGCTTTCACACACACTTATCTCTCAGAACTGAGCATGCGGAGAGACGTTCGTTCATCTAGCACAAAGGGAACGGGTTGCAGAAGAAACTTTTACTCTGGTTTCTCAGTCTGTTTCCTAGCCCGGTTTTAAGTTCCTGCAATTTTCACTGTAAAACCGATTTGGAGCTAGTACTTACCCATATATATGTATGGTGTGTAGTTAGCAAGTGAAGAGGAACTTTGTGTTCCCAACAAGCTAGGTGAAGGACGGCTTTCACACACAGTTTTCTCTCTGAAATGAGCGTGTGGAGAGACGTTCGTTCATCTAGCACAAAGGGAACGGGTTGCAGGAGAAACTTTTTCTCTGGTTTCTCTGTCTGTTTCCTAGTGCCGGTATGAAGTTCCTGCAGTTTTCACTGTAAAACCCTGTTGGAGTTAGTACCTACCCATATATATGTATGGAATTTAGTTTGCAAATGAAAAGGACCTTTGTGTTCCAAACAAGCAAGTTCAACTGCGGCTTTCACACACACATATCTCTCAGAACTGAGCATGTGGAGAGACGTTCGTTCATCTAGCACAAAGGGAAAGTGTTGCAAAAAAAACTTTTACTGTGGTTTCTCAGTCTGTTACCTGGTGCCGGTTTGGATTTCCTGCTGTTTTCACTGTAAAACCGAGTTGGAGTTGTACTTCCCCATATATATGTAAGTAGTGTAGTTTGCAACTGAAAAGGAAATTTGTGTTCCCAACAAGCTAGGTGAAGGACGGATTCTCACACACTTATCTCTCTGATCTGAGCGTGTGGAGAGACATTCGTTCATCTAGCACAAAGGGAACGGGTTGCAGGGTAAACTAGTACTCTGGTTTCTCAGTCTGTTTCCTAGGTGCTGTTTGAAGTTCCTGCAGTTTTCAATGTAAAACAGAGTTGGAGCTAGTACTTGCCCATATACATGTATGCAGTGTAGTTTGCACCTGAAAAGGAATTATGTGTTCCCAACAAGCTAGGTGAAGGACGGCTTTCACACACACTTATCTCTCCGAACTGAGCATGAGGAGAGACGTTCGTTCATTTGGAAAAAGGGAACGGGTTGCAGGGGAATCTTTTACTCTGGTTTCTCAGTCTGTTTCCTAGTGCGTGTTTGAATTTCCTGCAGTTTTCACTGTAAAATCGAGTTGGAGATAGTACCTCCCCATATATATGTATGGAGTGTTGTTTGCAAATGAAATGGTACATTTTTCCCATCAAGCTAGGTGAAGGACGGCTTTCACACACACTTTTCTCTCAGAAATGAGCATGTGGAGAGACTTTCTTTCATCTAGCACACATGGAACGGGTTGCCGTAGAAACTTATACTCTGGTTCTCAGTCTGTTTCCTAGTCCCGGTTTGAAGTTCTTGCAGTTTTCACTGTAAAACCGAGTTGGAGCTAGTACCTCCCCATATATATGTATGGAGTGTAATATGCAACTGAAAAGGAACTTTGTTTTCAAAATAAGCTAGGTGAAGGACTGCTTTCACACACATTTATCTCTCTGAACTGAGCGTCTAGAGAAATGTTCGTTCAACTAGCACCAAGGGTACCGGTGGCAGGACAATCTTTTACTCTGGTTTCTCAGTCTGTTTCTTAGTGCCTGTATGAAGTTCCTGCAGTTTTCACTGTAAAATCGAGTTGGAGCTAGTACCTCCCCATATATATGTATGGAGTGTAGTGTGCATCTGTAAAGGAAGTATGTGTTCCCAACAAGCTAGGTTAAGGACGGATTCACACACAATTATCTCTCAGAAATGAGCATGTGGATAGACGTTCTTTCATCCAACACAAAGAGAAAGGGTTGCAGGAGAAACTTTTACTCTGGTTTCTCATTCTGTTACCTAGTGCCGGTGTGAAGTTCCTGCAGTTTTCACTGTAAATAATATTTGGAACTTGTACCTCCCCATATATATATATGGAGTGTTGTTTGCAAATGAAAAAGAACATTTTTCCCATCAAGCTAGGTGAAGGACGACTTTCACACACACTTTTCTCTCAGAAATGAGCATGTGGAGGGACTTTCTTTCATCTAGCACAAATGGAACTGGTTGCAGGAGAATCTTTTACTCTGGTTTCTCAGTATGTTTCCTAGTGCCGGTTTGAAGTTCCTGCAGTTTTCACTTTAAAACAGAGTTGGAGCTAGTACCTCCCCATATACATGTATGGAGTGGAGTTTGCAACTGAAATGGAACTTTGTGTTCCCAACAAGCTAGGTGAAGGACGGTTTCACACACAATTATCTCTCAGAAATGAGCATGTGGAGAGACGTTCTTTCATCCAGCAAAAAGGGAACGGTTTGCAGGAGAAACTTTTACTCTGGTTTCTCACTTTTTTCCTTGTGCCGGTTTGAATTTCCTGCAGTTTTCACTGTAAAACCGAGTTGGTACTAGTACCTACTGATATATATGTATGGAGTGTAGTTTGCAACTGAAAAGGAATTTTGTGTTCCCAACAAGCTAGGTTAAGGACGGCTTTCATACACACTTATCTCTCAGAACTGAGCATGTGGAGAGACGTTCGTTCATCTAGCACAAATGTAACGGTTTTCAGGATAAACTATTACTGTGTTTTCTCAGTCTGTTTCCTAGTTCCGGTATGAATTTCCTGCTGTTTTCACTGTAAAACCGAGTTGGAACTAGTACCTCCTCATATATATGAAAGGAGTGTAGTTTGCAACTGAAAAGGAACTTTGTGTTCCCAACAAGCTAGGTGAAGGTCGGCTTTCACACACAATTATCTCTCTGAACTGAGCGTGAGGAGAGACGTTCATTCAACTAGCACAAATGAAGGGGTTGCAGGGGAAACTTTTACTCTGGTTTCTCAGTCTGTTTCCTAGTGCCGTTGAGATGTTCCTGCAGTTTTCACTGTAAAACCGATTTGGAGCTAGTACCTACCCATATATATGTATGGAGTGTAGTTTGCAACTGAAAGGAAATTTGTGTTCCCAACAAGCTAGTTGAACGACGTTTTACACATACACATATCTCTCAGAACTGAGCATGTGGAAAGACTTTCGTTCATCTAGCACAAAGGGAAAGGGTTGCAGAAGAAAGTTTTACTGTGGTTTCTAAGTCTGTTTCTTATGCAGGTATGAATATCCTGCACTTTTAATTTTAAAACCGAGTTGGAGCTAGTACCAACCATTTATATGTATGGAGTGTAGTTAGCAACTGAAAAGGAACTTTGTGTTTCCAACAATCTAGGTGAAGGACGGCTTTCACACACACTTATCTCTCAGAACTGAGCATGTGGTGAGACTTTCGTTCATCTAGCAAAAATGGAACGGGTTGCAGGAGAAACTTTTACTCAGGTTTCTCAGTCTGTTTCCTAGGTGCTGTTTGATGTTCCTGCAGTTTTCACTGTAAAACCGAGTTGGAGCTTGTATCTCTCCATATATATGTATGGAGTGTAGTTTGCAACTGAAAAGGATAATTGTGTTCCCAAAAGCTAGGTGAAGGACGGTTTCTCACACAATTATCTCTCTGATCTGAGCGTGTGGAGAGACATTCGTTCATGTAGCACAAAGGGAACGGGTTGCAGGATAAACTATTATTCTGGTTTCTCAGTCTGTTTCCTAGGTACTGTTTGAAGTTCCTGCAGTTTTCACTGTAAAACCGAGTTGGAGCTAGTACCTCCCCATATATATTTATGAAGTGTAATTTGCACCTGAAAAGGAATTATGTGTTCCCAACAAGCTAGGTGAATGACGGCTTTCACACACACTTATCTCTCAGAAATGAGCATGAGGAGAGACGTTCGTTCATTTGGAAAAAGGGAACGGGTTGCAGGAGAAATTTTACTTTGGTTTCTCAGTCTGTATCCTATTGCCATTTAGATGTTCCTGCAGTTTCACTGTAAAACCGATTTGGAGCTTGAACCTACCCATATATATGTATGGAGTGCAGTTTGCAACTGAAAGGAACTTTGTGTTCCCAACAAGCTAGTTGAACGACGTCTTTCACATACACATCTCTCTCAGATCTGAGCATGTGGAAAGACTTTTGTTCATATAGCACAAAGGGAAAGGGTTGCAGAAGAAACTTTTACTCTGGTTTCTCAGTCTGTTTCCTAGTGCCGGTTTGAAGTTCTGCAATTTTCACTTTAAAAACGAGTTGGAGCTAGTACCTCCCCATATAGAGGTATGGAGTGTAGTTTGCAACTAAAAAGGAACTTAGTTTTCCCAACAACCTAGGTGAAATACTGCTTTCACACACACATAACTCTCAGAAATGAGAATGTGGAGAGACATTCTTTCATCTAGCACAAAGGGAATGGGTAGCAGGAGAAATTTTTACTCTGGTTTCTCAGTCTATTTCCTAGTGCCGGTATTGAGTTCCTTCTGTTTTCACTGTTAAAGCGAGTTGGAGCTCGTACATGTCCATATATATGTATGGAGTGTAGTTTGTAACTGAAAAGGAACTTTGTGTTCCCAACAAGATAGGTGAAGGACGGCTTTCACACACACTTATCTCTCAGACCAGAGCATGTGGAGAGACGTTCGTTCATTTAGCACAAATGGAACGGGTTGCAGGGGAAACTTATAATCTGGGTTCTCAGTCTGTTTCCTAGTGCATGTTTGAAGTTCCTGCAATTTTCACTGTAAAACAGAGTTGGAGCTAGTACCTACCCATATAAATGTATGGAGTGTACTTTGCAACTGATAAGGAATTTTGTGTTCCCAACAACCTAGGTGAAGGACGGCATTCACACACACTTATCTCTCAGAACTGAGCATGTGGAGAGAACTTCGTTCATCTAGCACAAAAGGAACGGTTTGCAGGACAATCTTTTACTCTGGTTTCTCAGTCTGTTTCCTAGTGCGTGTTTGAATTTCCTGCAGTTTTCACTGTAAAATCGAGTTGGAACTAGTACCTCCTCATATATATGAAAGGAGTGTAGTTTGCAACTGAAAAGGAACTTTGTGTTCCCAACAAGCTAGGTGAAGGTCGGCTTTCACACACAATTATCTCTCTGAACTGAGCGTGAGGAGAGACGTTCATTCAACTAGCACAAATGAAGGGGTTGCAGGGGAAACTTTTACTCTGGTTTCTCAGTCTGTTTCCTAGTGCCGTTGAGATGTTCCTGCAGTTTTCACTGTAAAACCGATTTGGAGCTAGTACCTACCCATATATATGTATGGAGTGTAGTTTGCAACTGAAAGGAAATTTGTGTTCCCAACAAGCTAGTTGAACGACGTTTTACACATAGACATATCTCTCAGAACTGAGCATGTGGAAAGACTTTCGTTCATCTAGCACAAAGGGAAAGGGTTGCAGAAGAAAGTTTTACTGTGGTTTCTAAGTCTGTTTCTTATGCAGGTATGAATATCCTGCACTTTTAATTTTAAAACCGAGTTGGAGCTAGTACCAACCATTTATATGTATGGAGTGTAGTTAGCAACTGAAAAGGAACTTTGTGTTTCCAACAATCTAGGTGAAGGACGGCTTTCACACACACTTATCTCTCAGAACTGAGCATGTGGTGAGACTTTCGTTCATCTAGCAAAAATGGAACGGGTTGCAGGAGAAACTTTTACTCAGGTTTCTCAGTCTGTTTCCTAGGTGCTGTTTGATGTTCCTGCAGTTTTCACTGTAAAACCGAGTTGGAGCTTGTATCTCTCCATATATATGTATGGAGTGTAGTTTGCAACTGAAAAGGATAATTGTGTTCCCAAAAGCTAGGTGAAGGACGGTTTCTCACACAATTATCTCTCTGATCTGAGCGTGTGGAGAGACATTCGTTCATGTAGCACAAAGGGAACGGGTTGCAGGATAAACTATTATTCTGGTTTCTCAGTCTGTTTCCTAGGTACTGTTTGAAGTTCCTGCAGTTTTCACTGTAAAACCGAGTTGGAGCTAGTACCTCCCCATATATATTTATGAAGTGTAATTTGCACCTGAAAAGGAATTATGTGTTCCCAACAAGCTAGGTGAATGACGGCTTTCACACACACTTATCTCTCAGAAATGAGCATGAGGAGAGACGTTCGTTCATTTGGAAAAAGGGAACGGGTTGCAGGAGAAATTTTACTTTGGTTTCTCAGTCTGTATCCTATTGCCATTTAGATGTTCCTGCAGTTTCACTGTAAAACCGATTTGGAGCTTGAACCTACCCATATATATGTATGGAGTGCAGTTTGCAACTGAAAGGAACTTTGTGTTCCCAACAAGCTAGTTGAACGACGTCTTTCACATACACATCTCTCTCAGATCTGAGCATGTGGAAAGACTTTTGTTCATATAGCACAAAGGGAAAGGGTTGCAGAAGAAACTTTTACTCTGGTTTCTCAGTCTGTTTCCTAGTGCCGGTTTGAAGTTCTGCAATTTTCACTTTAAAAACGAGTTGGAGCTAGTACCTCCCCATATAGAGGTATGGAGTGTAGTTTGCAACTAAAAAGGAACTTAGTTTTCCCAACAACCTAGGTGAAATACTGCTTTCACACACACATAACTCTCAGAAATGAGAATGTGGAGAGACATTCTTTCATCTAGCACAAAGGGAATGGGTAGCAGGAGAAATTTTTACTCTGGTTTCTCAGTCTATTTCCTAGTGCCGGTATTGAGTTCCTTCTGTTTTCACTGTTAAAGCGAGTTGGAGCTCGTACATGTCCATATATATGTATGGAGTGTAGTTTGTAACTGAAAAGGAACTTTGTGTTCCCAACAAGATAGGTGAAGGACGGCTTTCACACACACTTATCTCTCAGACCAGAGCATGTGGAGAGACGTTCGTTCATTTAGCACAAATGGAACGGGTTGCAGGGGAAACTTATAATCTGGGTTCTCAGTCTGTTTCCTAGTGCATGTTTGAAGTTCCTGCAATTTTCACTGTAAAACAGAGTTGGAGCTAGTACCTACCCATATAAATGTATGGAGTGTACTTTGCAACTGATAAGGAATTTTGTGTTCCCAACAACCTAGGTGAAGGACGGCATTCACACACACTTATCTCTCAGAACTGAGCATGTGGAGAGAACTTCGTTCATCTAGCACAAAAGGAACGGTTTGCAGGACAATCTTTTACTCTGGTTTCTCAGTCTGTTTCCTAGTGCGTGTTTGAATTTCCTGCAGTTTTCACTGTAAAATCGAGTTGGAGATAGTACCTCCCCATATATATGTATGGAGTGTTGTTTGCAAATGAAATGGTACATTTTTCCCATCAAGCTAGGTGAAGGACGGCTTTCACACACACTTTTCTCTCAGAAATGAGCATGTGGAGAGACTTTCTTTCATCTAGCACACATGGAACGGGTTGCCGTAGAAACTTATACTCTGGTTCTCAGTCTGTTTCCTAGTCCCGGTTTGAAGTTCTTGCAGTTTTCACTGTAAAACCGAGTTGGAGCTAGTACCTCCCCATATATATGTATGGAGTGTAATATGCAACTGAAAAGGAACTTTGTTTTCAAAATAAGCTAGGTGAAGGACTGCTTTCACACACATTTATCTCTCTGAACTGAGCGTCTAGAGAAATGTTCGTTCAACTAGCACCAAGGGTACCGGTGGCAGGACAATCTTTTACTCTGGTTTCTCAGTCTGTTTCTTAGTGCCTGTATGAAGTTCCTGCAGTTTTCACTGTAAAATCGAGTTGGAGCTAGTACCTCCCCATATATATGTATGGAGTGTAGTGTGCATCTGTAAAGGAAGTATGTGTTCCCAACAAGCTAGGTTAAGGACGGATTCACACACAATTATCTCTCAGAAATGAGCATGTGGATAGACGTTCTTTCATCCAACACAAAGAGAAAGGGTTGCAGGAGAAACTTTTACTCTGGTTTCTCATTCTGTTACCTAGTGCCGGTGTGAAGTTCCTGCAGTTTTCACTGTAAATAATATTTGGAACTTGTACCTCCCCATATATATATATGGAGTGTTGTTTGCAAATGAAAAAGAACATTTTTCCCATCAAGCTAGGTGAAGGACGACTTTCACACACACTTTTCTCTCAGAAATGAGCATGTGGAGGGACTTTCTTTCATCTAGCACAAATGGAACTGGTTGCAGGAGAATCTTTTACTCTGGTTTCTCAGTATGTTTCCTAGTGCCGGTTTGAAGTTCCTGCAGTTTTCACTTTAAAACAGAGTTGGAGCTAGTACCTCCCCATATACATGTATGGAGTGGAGTTTGCAACTGAAATGGAACTTTGTGTTCCCAACAAGCTAGGTGAAGGACGGTTTCACACACAATTATCTCTCAGAAATGAGCATGTGGAGAGACGTTCTTTCATCCAGCAAAAAGGGAACGGTTTGCAGGAGAAACTTTTACTCTGGTTTCTCACTTTTTTCCTTGTGCCGGTTTGAATTTCCTGCAGTTTTCACTGTAAAACCGAGTTGGTACTAGTACCTACTGATATATATGTATGGAGTGTAGTTTGCAACTGAAAAGGAATTTTGTGTTCCCAACAAGCTAGGTTAAGGACGGCTTTCATACACACTTATCTCTCAGAACTGAGCATGTGGAGAGACGTTCGTTCATCTAGCACAAATGTAACGGTTTTCAGGATAAACTATTACTGTGTTTTCTCAGTCTGTTTCCTAGTTCCGGTATGAATTTCCTGCTGTTTTCACTGTAAAACCGAGTTGGAACTAGTACCTCCTCATATATATGAAAGGAGTGTAGTTTGCAACTGAAAAGGAACTTTGTGTTCCCAACAAGCTAGGTGAAGGTCGGCTTTCACACACAATTATCTCTCTGAACTGAGCGTGAGGAGAGACGTTCATTCAACTAGCACAAATGAAGGGGTTGCAGGGGAAACTTTTACTCTGGTTTCTCAGTCTGTTTCCTAGTGCCGTTGAGATGTTCCTGCAGTTTTCACTGTAAAACCGATTTGGAGCTAGTACCTACCCATATATATGTATGGAGTGTAGTTTACAACTGAAAGGAAATTTGTGTTCCCAACAAGCTAGTTGAACGACGTTTTACACATACACATAACTCTCAGAACTGAGCATGTGGAAAGACTTTCGTTCATCTAGCACAAAGGGAAAGGGTTGCAGAAGAAAGTTTTACTGTGGTTTCTAAGTCTGTTTCTTATGCAGGTATGAATATCCTGCACTTTTAATTTTAAAACCGAGTTGGAGCTAGTACCAACCATTTATATGTATGGAGTGTAGTTAGCAACTGAAAAGGAACTTTGTGTTTCCAACAATCTAGGTGAAGGACGGCTTTCACACACACTTATCTCTCAGAACTGAGCATGTGGTGAGACTTTCGTTCATCTAGCAAAAATGGAACGGGTTGCAGGAGAAACTTTTACTCAGGTTTCTCAGTCTGTTTCCTAGGTGCTGTTTGATGTTCCTGCAGTTTTCACTGTAAAACCGAGTTGGAGCTTGTATCTCTCCATATATATGTATGGAGTGTAGTTTGCAACTGAAAAGGATAATTGTGTTCCCAAAAGCTAGGTGAAGGACGGTTTCTCACACAATTATCTCTCTGATCTGAGCGTGTGGAGAGACATTCGTTCATGTAGCACAAAGGGAACGGGTTGCAGGATAAACTATTATTCTGGTTTCTCAGTCTGTTTCCTAGGTACTGTTTGAAGTTCCTGCAGTTTTCACTGTAAAACCGAGTTGGAGCTAGTACCTCCCCATATATATTTATGAAGTGTAATTTGCACCTGAAAAGGAATTATGTGTTCCCAACAAGCTAGGTGAATGACGGCTTTCACACACACTTATCTCTCAGAAATGAGCATGAGGAGAGACGTTCGTTCATTTGGAAAAAGGGAACGGGTTGCAGGAGAAATTTTACTTTGGTTTCTCAGTCTGTATCCTATTGCCATTTAGATGTTCCTGCAGTTTCACTGTAAAACCGATTTGGAGCTTGAACCTGCCCATATATATGTATGGAGTGTAGTTTGCAACTGAAAGGAACTTTGTTTTCCCAACAAGCTAGTTGAACGACGTCTTAAACATACACATATCTCTCAGAACTGAGCATGTGGAAAGACTTTCGTTCATCTAGCACAAAGGGAAAGGGTTGCAGAAGAAACTTTTAATGTGGTTTCTAAGTCCTTTTCTTGTGCCGGTATGAAGTTCCTGCAGTTTTCACTGTAGAACAAATTTGGAGCTATTACCTACCCATATATATATATGGAGAGTAGTTTGCAACTGAAAAAGAACTTGGTGTTCCCAACAAGCTAGTTGAAAGACGGCTTTCACACACACTTATCTCTCAGAACTGAGCATGTGGAGAGACGTTCTTTCATCTAGCACAAAGGGAACGGGTTGCAGGGGAATCTTTTACTCTGGTTTCCCAGTCTGTTCCCTAGTGCCTGTTTGAAGTTCCTGCAGTTTTCACTGTAAAACCGAGTTGGAGTTGTACTTCCCCATATATATGTAAGTAGTGTAGATGGCAACTGAAAAGGAACTTTGTGTTCCCAACAAGCTAGTTGAAGGACGGTTTCTCACACACTTATCTCTCTGATCTGAGCGTGTGGAGAGACATTCGTTCATCTAGCACAATGGGAACGGGTTGCAGTATAAACTATTACTCTGGTTTCTCAGTCTGTTTCCTAGGTGCTGTTAGAAGTTCCTGAAGTTTTCACTGTAAACCCGAGTTGGAGCTAGTACCACCCCATATATATTTATTTAGTGTAGTTGGCACCTGAAAAGGAATTATGTGTTCCAAACAAGCTAGGTGAAGGACGGCTTTCACATACACTTATCTCTCAGAACTGAGAATGAAGAGAGACGTTCGTTCATTTGGAAAAACGGAACGGGTTTCAGGAGAAACTTTTACTCTGGTTTCTCAGTCTGTTTCCTATTGAATTTAGATGTTCCTGCAGTTTCACTGTAAAACCGAGTTGGAGCTTGAACCTGCCCATATATATGTATGGAGTGTAGTTTGCAACTGAAAGGAACTTTGTGTTCCCAACAAGCTAGTTGAACTACGGCTTTCACACACACTTATCTCTCAGAACTGAGCATGCGGAGAGACGTTCGTTCATCTAGCACAAAGGGAACGGGTTGCAGAAGAAACTTTTACTCTGGTTTCTCAGTCTGTTTCCTAGCCCGGTTTTAAGTTCCTGCAATTTTCACTGTAAAACCGATTTGGAGCTAGTACTTACCCATATATATGTATGGTGTGTAGTTAGCAAGTGAAGAGGAACTTTGTGTTCCCAACAAGCTAGGTGAAGGACGGCTTTCACACACAGTTTTCTCTCTGAAATGAGCGTGTGGAGAGACGTTCGTTCATCTAGCACAAAGGGAACGGGTTGCAGGAGAAACTTTTTCTCTGGTTTCTCTGTCTGTTTCCTAGTGCCGGTATGAAGTTCCTGCAGTTTTCACTGTAAAACCCTGTTGGAGTTAGTACCTACCCATATATATGTATGGAATTTAGTTTGCAAATGAAAAGGACCTTTGTGTTCCAAACAAGCAAGTTCAACTGCGGCTTTCACACACACATATCTCTCAGAACTGAGCATGTGGAGAGACGTTCGTTCATCTAGCACAAAGGGAAAGTGTTGCAAAAAAAACTTTTACTGTGGTTTCTCAGTCTGTTACCTGGTGCCGGTTTGGATTTCCTGCTGTTTTCACTGTAAAACCGAGTTGGAGTTGTACTTCCCCATATATATGTAAGTAGTGTAGTTTGCAACTGAAAAGGAAATTTGTGTTCCCAACAAGCTAGGTGAAGGACGGATTCTCACACACTTATCTCTCTGATCTGAGCGTGTGGAGAGACATTCGTTCATCTAGCACAAAGGGAACGGGTTGCAGGGTAAACTATTACTCTGGTTTCTCAGTCTGTTTCCTAGGTGCTGTTTGAAGTTCCTGCAGTTTTCAATGTAAAACAGAGTTGGAGCTAGTACTTGCCCATATACATGTATGCAGTGTAGTTTGCACCTGAAAAGGAATTATGTGTTCCCAACAAGCTAGGTGAAGGACGGCTTTCACACACACTTATCTCTCCGAACTGAGCATGAGGAGAGACGTTCGTTCATTTGGAAAAATTAACGGGTTGCAGGTGAAACATTTACTGTGGTTTCTCAGTCTGTTTCCTATTGCCGTTTAGATGTTCCTGCAGTTTTCACTTTAAAACCGATTTGGAGCTTGTACATACCCATATATATGTATGGAGTGCAGTTTGCAACTGAAAGGAACTTTGTGTTCCCAACAAGCTAGTTGAACGACGTCTTTCACATACACATCTCTCTCAGATCTGAGCATGTGGAAAGACTTTTGTTCATATAGCACAAAGGGAAAGGGTTGCAGAAGAAACTTTTACTCTGGTTTCTCAGTCTGTTTCCTAGTGCCGGTTTGAAGTTCTGCAATTTTCACTTTAAAAACGAGTTGGAGCTAGTACCTCCCCATATAGAGGTATGGAGTGTAGTTTGCAACTAAAAAGGAACTTAGTTTTCCCAACAACCTAGGTGAAATACTGCTTTCACACACACATAACTCTCAGAAATGAGAATGTGGAGAGACATTCTTTCATCTAGCACAAAGGGAATGGGTAGCAGGAGAAATTTTTACTCTGGTTTCTCAGTCTATTTCCTAGTGCCGGTATTGAGTTCCTTCTGTTTTCACTGTTAAAGCGAGTTGGAGCTCGTACATGTCCATATATATGTATGGAGTGTAGTTTGTAACTGAAAAGGAACTTTGTGTTCCCAACAAGATAGGTGAAGGACGGCTTTCACACACACTTATCTCTCAGACCAGAGCATGTGGAGAGACGTTCGTTCATTTAGCACAAATGGAACGGGTTGCAGGGGAAACTTATAATCTGGGTTCTCAGTCTGTTTCCTAGTGCATGTTTGAAGTTCCTGCAATTTTCACTGTAAAACAGAGTTGGAGCTAGTACCTACCCATATAAATGTATGGAGTGTACTTTGCAACTGATAAGGAATTTTGTGTTCCCAACAACCTAGGTGAAGGACGGCATTCACACACACTTATCTCTCAGAACTGAGCATGTGGAGAGAACTTCGTTCATCTAGCACAAAAGGAACGGTTTGCAGGACAATCTTTTACTCTGGTTTCTCAGTCTGTTTCCTAGTGCGTGTTTGAATTTCCTGCAGTTTTCACTGTAAAATCGAGTTGGAGATAGTACCTCCCCATATATATGTATGGAGTGTTGTTTGCAAATGAAATGGTACATTTTTCCCATCAAGCTAGGTGAAGGACGGCTTTCACACACACTTTTCTCTCAGAAATGAGCATGTGGAGAGACTTTCTTTCATCTAGCACACATGGAACGGGTTGCCGTAGAAACTTATACTCTGGTTCTCAGTCTGTTTCCTAGTCCCGGTTTGAAGTTCTTGCAGTTTTCACTGTAAAACCGAGTTGGAGCTAGTACCTCCCCATATATATGTATGGAGTGTAATATGCAACTGAAAAGGAACTTTGTTTTCAAAATAAGCTAGGTGAAGGACTGCTTTCACACACATTTATCTCTCTGAACTGAGCGTCTAGAGAAATGTTCGTTCAACTAGCACCAAGGGTACCGGTGGCAGGACAATCTTTTACTCTGGTTTCTCAGTCTGTTTCTTAGTGCCTGTATGAAGTTCCTGCAGTTTTCACTGTAAAATCGAGTTGGAGCTAGTACCTCCCCCTATATATGTATGGAGTGTAGTGTGCATCTGTAAAGGAAGTATGTGTTCCCAACAAGCTAGGTTAAGGACGGATTCACACACAATTATCTCTCAGAAATGAGCATGTGGATAGACGTTCTTTCATCCAACACAAAGAGAAAGGGTTGCAGGAGAAACTTTTACTCTGGTTTCTCATTCTGTTACCTAGTGCCGGTGTGAAGTTCCTGCAGTTTTCACTGTAAATAATATTTGGAACTTGTACCTCCCCATATATATATATGGAGTGTTGTTTGCAAATGAAAAAGAACATTTTTCCCATCAAGCTAGGTGAAGGACGACTTTCACACACACTTTTCTCTCAGAAATGAGCATGTGGAGGGACTTTCTTTCATCTAGCACAAATGGAACTGGTTGCAGGAGAATCTTTTACTCTGGTTTCTCAGTATGTTTCCTAGTGCCGGTTTGAAGTTCCTGCAGTTTTCACTTTAAAACAGAGTTGGAGCTAGTACCTCCCCATATACATGTATGGAGTGGAGTTTGCAACTGAAATGGAACTTTGTGTTCCCAACAAGCTAGGTGAAGGACGGTTTCACACACAATTATCTCTCAGAAATGAGCATGTGGAGAGACGTTCTTTCATCCAGCAAAAAGGGAACGGTTTGCAGGAGAAACTTTTACTCTGGTTTCTCACTTTTTTCCTTGTGCCGGTTTGAATTTCCTGCAGTTTTCACTGTAAAACCGAGTTGGTACTAGTACCTACTGATATATATGTATGGAGTGTAGTTTGCAACTGAAAAGGAATTTTGTGTTCCCAACAAGCTAGGTTAAGGACGGCTTTCATACACACTTATCTCTCAGAACTGAGCATGTGGAGAGACGTTCGTTCATCTAGCACAAATGTAACGGTTTTCAGGATAAACTATTACTGTGTTTTCTCAGTCTGTTTCCTAGTTCCGGTATGAATTTCCTGCTGTTTTCACTGTAAAACCGAGTTGGAACTAGTACCTCCTCATATATATGAAAGGAGTGTAGTTTGCAACTGAAAAGGAACTTTGTGTTCCCAACAAGCTAGGTGAAGGTCGGCTTTCACACACAATTATCTCTCTGAACTGAGCGTGAGGAGAGACGTTCATTCAACTAGCACAAATGAAGGGGTTGCAGGGGAAACTTTTACTCTGGTTTCTCAGTCTGTTTCCTAGTGCCGTTGAGATGTTCCTGCAGTTTTCACTGTAAAACCGATTTGGAGCTAGTACCTACCCATATATATGTATGGAGTGTAGTTTGCAACTGAAAGGAAATTTGTGTTCCCAACAAGCTAGTTGAACGACGTTTTACACATACACATATCTCTCAGAACTGAGCATGTGGAAAGACTTTCGTTCATCTAGCACAAAGGGAAAGGGTTGCAGAAGAAAGTTTTACTGTGGTTTCTAAGTCTGTTTCTTATGCAGGTATGAATATCCTGCACTTTTAATTTTAAAACCGAGTTGGAGCTAGTACCAACCATTTATATGTATGGAGTGTAGTTAGCAACTGAAAAGGAACTTTGTGTTTCCAACAATCTAGGTGAAGGACGGCTTTCACACACACTTATCTCTCAGAACTGAGCATGTGGTGAGACTTTCGTTCATCTAGCAAAAATGGAACGGGTTGCAGGAGAAACTTTTACTCAGGTTTCTCAGTCTGTTTCCTAGGTGCTGTTTGATGTTCCTGCAGTTTTCACTGTAAAACCGAGTTGGAGCTTGTATCTCTCCATATATATGTATGGAGTGTAGTTTGCAACTGAAAAGGATAATTGTGTTCCCAAAAGCTAGGTGAAGGACGGTTTCTCACACAATTATCTCTCTGATCTGAGCGTGTGGAGAGACATTCGTTCATGTAGCACAAAGGGAACGGGTTGCAGGATAAACTATTATTCTGGTTTCTCAGTCTGTTTCCTAGGTACTGTTTGAAGTTCCTGCAGTTTTCACTGTAAAACCGAGTTGGAGCTAGTACCTCCCCATATATATTTATGAAGTGTAATTTGCACCTGAAAAGGAATTATGTGTTCCCAACAAGCTAGGTGAATGACGGCTTTCACACACACTTATCTCTCAGAAATGAGCATGAGGAGAGACGTTCGTTCATTTGGAAAAAGGGAACGGGTTGCAGGAGAAATTTTACTTTGGTTTCTCAGTCTGTATCCTATTGCCATTTAGATGTTCCTGCAGTTTCACTGTAAAACCGATTTGGAGCTTGAACCTGCCCATATATATGTATGGAGTGTAGTTTGCAACTGAAAGGAACTTTGTTTTCCCAACAAGCTAGTTGAACGACGTCTTAAACATACACATATCTCTCAGAACTGAGCATGTGGAAAGACTTTCGTTCATCTAGCACAAAGGGAAAGGGTTGCAGAAGAAACTTTTAATGTGGTTTCTAAGTCCTTTTCTTGTGCCGGTATGAAGTTCCTGCAGTTTTCACTGTAGAACAAATTTGGAGCTATTACCTACCCATATATATATATGGAGAGTAGTTTGCAACTGAAAAAGAACTTGGTGTTCCCAACAAGCTAGTTGAAAGACGGCTTTCACACACACTTATCTCTCAGAACTGAGCATGTGGAGAGACGTTCTTTCATCTAGCACAAAGGGAACGGGTTGCAGGGGAATCTTTTACTCTGGTTTCCCAGTCTGTTCCCTAGTGCCTGTTTGAAGTTCCTGCAGTTTTCACTGTAAAACCGAGTTGGAGTTGTACTTCCCCATATATATGTAAGTAGTGTAGATGGCAACTGAAAAGGAACTTTGTGTTCCCAACAAGCTAGTTGAAGGACGGTTTCTCACACACTTATCTCTCTGATCTGAGCGTGTGGAGAGACATTCGTTCATCTAGCACAATGGGAACGGGTTGCAGTATAAACTATTACTCTGGTTTCTCAGTCTGTTTCCTAGGTGCTGTTAGAAGTTCCTGAAGTTTTCACTGTAAACCCGAGTTGGAGCTAGTACCACCCCATATATATTTATTTAGTGTAGTTGGCACCTGAAAAGGAATTATGTGTTCCAAACAAGCTAGGTGAAGGACGGCTTTCACATACACTTATCTCTCAGAACTGAGAATGAAGAGAGACGTTCGTTCATTTGGAAAAACGGAACGGGTTTCAGGAGAAACTTTTACTCTGGTTTCTCAGTCTGTTTCCTATTGAATTTAGATGTTCCTGCAGTTTCACTGTAAAACCGAGTTGGAGCTTGAACCTGCCCATATATATGTATGGAGTGTAGTTTGCAACTGAAAGGAACTTTGTGTTCCCAACAAGCTAGTTGAACTACGGCTTTCACACACACTTATCTCTCAGAACTGAGCATGCGGAGAGACGTTCGTTCATCTAGCACAAAGGGAACGGGTTGCAGAAGAAACTTTTACTCTGGTTTCTCAGTCTGTTTCCTAGCCCGGTTTTAAGTTCCTGCAATTTTCACTGTAAAACCGATTTGGAGCTAGTACTTACCCATATATATGTATGGTGTGTAGTTAGCAAGTGAAGAGGAACTTTGTGTTCCCAACAAGCTAGGTGAAGGACGGCTTTCACACACAGTTTTCTCTCTGAAATGAGCGTGTGGAGAGACGTTCGTTCATCTAGCACAAAGGGAACGGGTTGCAGGAGAAACTTTTTCTCTGGTTTCTCTGTCTGTTTCCTAGTGCCGGTATGAAGTTCCTGCAGTTTTCACTGTAAAACCCTGTTGGAGTTAGTACCTACCCATATATATGTATGGAATTTAGTTTGCAAATGAAAAGGACCTTTGTGTTCCAAACAAGCAAGTTCAACTGCGGCTTTCACACACACATATCTCTCAGAACTGAGCATGTGGAGAGACGTTCGTTCATCTAGCACAAAGGGAAAGTGTTGCAAAAAAAACTTTTACTGTGGTTTCTCAGTCTGTTACCTGGTGCCGGTTTGGATTTCCTGCTGTTTTCACTGTAAAACCGAGTTGGAGTTGTACTTCCCCATATATATGTAAGTAGTGTAGTTTGCAACTGAAAAGGAAATTTGTGTTCCCAACAAGCTAGGTGAAGGACGGATTCTCACACACTTATCTCTCTGATCTGAGCGTGTGGAGAGACATTCGTTCATCTAGCACAAAGGGAACGGGTTGCAGGATAAACTAGTACTCTGGTTTCTCAGTCTGTTTCCTAGGTGCTGTTTGAAGTTCCTGCAGTTTTCAATGTAAAACAGAGTTGGAGCTAGTACTTGCCCATATACATGTATGCAGTGTAGTTTGCACCTGAAAAGGAATTATGTGTTCCCAACAAGCTAGGTGAAGGACGGCTTTCACACACACTTATCTCTCCGAACTGAGCATGAGGAGAGACGTTCGTTCATTTGGAAAAAGGGAACGGGTTGCAGGTGAAACATTTACTGTGGTTTCTCAGTCTGTTTCCTATTGCCGTTTAGATGTTCCTGCAGTTTTCACTTTAAAACCGATTTGGAGCTTGTACATACCCATATATATGTATGGAGTGCAGTTTGCAACTGAAAGGAACTTTGTGTTCCCAACAAGCTAGTTGAACGACGTCTTTCACATACACATCTCTCTCAGATCTGAGCATGTGGAAAGACTTTTGTTCATATAGCACAAAGGGAAAGGGTTGCAGAAGAAACTTTTACTCTGGTTTCTCAGTCTGTTTCCTAGTGCCGGTTTGAAGTTCTGCAATTTTCACTTTAAAAACGAGTTGGAGCTAGTACCTCCCCATATAGAGGTATGGAGTGTAGTTTGCAACTAAAAAGGAACTTAGTTTTCCCAACAACCTAGGTGAAATACTGCTTTCACACACACATAACTCTCAGAAATGAGAATGTGGAGAGACATTCTTTCATCTAGCACAAAGGGAATGGGTAGCAGGAGAAATTTTTACTCTGGTTTCTCAGTCTATTTCCTAGTGCCGGTATTGAGTTCCTTCTGTTTTCACTGTTAAAGCGAGTTGGAGCTCGTACATGTCCATATATATGTATGGAGTGTAGTTTGTAACTGAAAAGGAACTTTGTGTTCCCAACAAGATAGGTGAAGGACGGCTTTCACACACACTTATCTCTCAGACCAGAGCATGTGGAGAGACGTTCGTTCATTTAGCACAAATGGAACGGGTTGCAGGGGAAACTTATAATCTGGGTTCTCAGTCTGTTTCCTAGTGCATGTTTGAAGTTCCTGCAATTTTCACTGTAAAACAGAGTTGGAGCTAGTACCTACCCATATAAATGTATGGAGTGTACTTTGCAACTGATAAGGAATTTTGTGTTCCCAACAACCTAGGTGAAGGACGGCATTCACACACACTTATCTCTCAGAACTGAGCATGTGGAGAGAACTTCGTTCATCTAGCACAAAAGGAACGGTTTGCAGGACAATCTTTTACTCTGGTTTCTCAGTCTGTTTCCTAGTGCGTGTTTGAATTTCCTGCAGTTTTCACTGTAAAATCGAGTTGGAGATAGTACCTCCCCATATATATGTATGGAGTGTTGTTTGCAAATGAAATGGTACATTTTTCCCATCAAGCTAGGTGAAGGACGGCTTTCACACACACTTTTCTCTCAGAAATGAGCATGTGGAGAGACTTTCTTTCATCTAGCACACATGGAACGGGTTGCCGTAGAAACTTATACTCTGGTTCTCAGACTGTTTCCTAGTCCCGGTTTGAAGTTCTTGCAGTTTTCACTGTAAAACCGAGTTGGAGCTAGTACCTCCCCATATATATGTATGGAGTGTAATATGCAACTGAAAAGGAACTTTGTTTTCAAAATAAGCTAGGTGAAGGACTGCTTTCACACACATTTATCTCTCTGAACTGAGCGTCTAGAGAAATGTTCGTTCAACTAGCACCAAGGGTACCGGTGGCAGGACAATCTTTTACTCTGGTTTCTCAGTCTGTTTCTTAGTGCCTGTATGAAGTTCCTGCAGTTTTCACTGTAAAATCGAGTTGGAGCTAGTACCTCCCCATATATATGTATGGAGTGTAGTGTGCATCTGTAAAGGAAGTATGTGTTCCCAACAAGCTAGGTTAAGGACGGATTCACACACAATTATCTCTCAGAAATGAGCATGTGGATAGACGTTCTTTCATCCAACACAAAGAGAAAGGGTTGCAGGAGAAACTTTTACTCTGGTTTCTCATTCTGTTACCTAGTGCCGGTGTTAAGTTCCTGCAGTTTTCACTGTAAATAATATTTGGAACTTGTACCTCCCCATATATATATATGGAGTGTTGTTTGCAAATGAAAAAGAACATTTTTCCCATCAAGCTAGGTGAAGGACGACTTTCACACTCACTTTTCTCTCAGAAATGAGCATGTGGAGGGACTTTCTTTCATCTAGCACAAATGGAACTGGTTGCAGGAGAATCTTTTACTCTGGTTTCTCAGTATGTTTCCTAGTGCCGGTTTGAAGTTCCTGCAGTTTTCACTTTAAAACAGAGTTGGAGCTAGTACCTCCCCATATACATGTATGGAGTGTAGTTTGCAACTGAAATGGAACTTTGTGTTCCCAACAAGCTAGGTGAAGGACGGTTTCACACACAATTATCTCTCAGAAATGAGCATGTGGAGAGACGTTCTTTCATCCAGCAAAAAGGGAACGGTTTGCAGGAGAAACTTTTACTCTGGTTTCTCACTTTTTTCCTTGTGCCGGTTTGAATTTCCTGCAGTTTTCACTGTAAAACCGAGTTGGTACTAGTACCTACTGATATATATGTATGGAGTGTAGTTTGCAACTGAAAAGGAATTTTGTGTTCCCAACAAGCTAGGTTAAGGACGGTTTTCATACACACTTATCTCTCAGAACTGAGCATGTGGAGAGACGTTCGTTCATCTAGCACAAATGTAACGGTTTTCAGGATAAACTATTACTGTGTTTTCTCAGTCTGTTTCCTAGTTCCGGTATGAATTTCCTGCTGTTTTCACTGTAAAACCGAGTTGGAACTAGTACCTCCTCATATATAGGAAAGGAGTGTAGTTTGCAACTGAAAAGGAACTTTGTGTTCCCAACAAGCTAGGTGAAGGTCGGCTTTCACACACAATTATCTCTCTGAACTGAGCGTGAGGAGAGACGTTCATTCAACTAGCACAAATGAAGGGGTTGCAGGGGAAACTTTTACTCTGGTTTCTCAGTCTGTTTCCTAGTGTCGTTGAGATGTTCCTGCAGTTTTCACTGTAAAACCGATTTGGAGCTAGTACCTACCCATATATATGTATGGAGTGTAGTTTGCAACTGAAAGGAAATTTGTGTTCCCAACAAGCTAGTTGAACGACGTTTTACAAATATCTCTCAGAACTGAGCATGTGGAAAGACTTTCGTTCATCTAGCACAAAGGGAAAGGGTTGCAGAAGAAAGTTTTACTGTGGTTTCTAAGTCTGTTTCTTATGCAGGTATGAATATCCTGCACTTTTAATTTTAAAACCGAGTTGGAGCTAGTACCAACCATTTATATGTATGGAGTGTAGTTAGCAACTGAAAAGGAACTTTGTGTTTCCAACAATCTAGGTGAAGGACGGCTTTCACACACACTTATCTCTCAGAACTGAGCATGTGGTGAGACTTTCGTTCATCTAGCAAAAATGGAACGGGTTGCAGGAGAAACTTTTACTCAGGTTTCTCAGTCTGTTTCCTAGGTGCTGTTTGATGTTCCTGCAGTTTTCACTGTAAAACCGAGTTGGAGCTTGTATCTCTCCATATATATGTATGGAGTGTAGTTTGCAACTGAAAAGGATAATTGTGTTCCCAAAAGCTAGGTGAAGGACGGTTTCTCACACAATTATCTCTCTGATCTGAGCGTGTGGAGAGACATTCGTTCATGTAGCACAAAGGGAACGGGTTGCAGGATAAACTATTATTCTGGTTTCTCAGTCTGTTTCCTAGGTACTGTTTGAAGTTCCTGCAGTTTTCACTGTAAAACCGAGTTGGAGCTAGTACCTCCCCATATATATTTATGGAGTGTAATTTGCACCTGAAAAGGAATTATGTGTTCCCAACAAGCTAGGTGAATGACGGCTTTTCACACAATTATCTCTCAGAAATGAGCATGAGGAGAGACGTTCGTTCATTTGGAAAAAGGGAACGGGTTGCAGGAGAAATTTTACTTTGGTTTCTCAGTCTGTATCCTATTGCCATTTAGATGTTCCTGCAGTTTCACTGTAAAACCGATTTGGAGCTTGAACCTGCCCATATATATGTATGGAGTGTAGTTTGCAACTGAAAGGAACTTTGTTTTCCCAACAAGCTAGTTGAACGACGTCTTAAACATACACATATCTCTCAGAACTGAGCATGTGGAAAGACTTTCGTTCATCTAGCACAAAGGGAAAGGGTTGCAGAAGAAACTTTTAATGTGGTTTCTAAGTCCTTTTCTTGTGCCGGTATGAAGTTCCTGCAGTTTTCACTGTAGAACAAATTTGGAGCTATTACCTACCCATATATATATATGGAGAGTAGTTTGCAACTGAAAAAGAACTTGGTGTTCCCAACAAGCTAGTTGAAAGACGGCTTTCACACACACTTATCTCTCAGAACTGAGCATGTGGAGAGACGTTCTTTCATCTAGCACAAAGGGAACGGGTTGCAGGGGAATCTTTTACTCTGGTTTCCCAGTCTGTTCCCTAGTGCCTGTTTGAAGTTCCTGCAGTTTTCACTGTAAAACCGAGTTGGAGTTGTACTTCCCCATATATATGTAAGTAGTGTAGATGGCAACTGAAAAGGAACTTTGTGTTCCCAACAAGCTAGTTGAAGGACGGTTTCTCACACACTTATCTCTCTGATCTGAGCGTGTGGAGAGACATTCGTTCATCTAGCACAATGGGAACGGGTTGCAGTATAAACTATTACTCTGGTTTCTCAGTCTGTTTCCTAGGTGCTGTTAGAAGTTCCTGAAGTTTTCACTGTAAACCCGAGTTGGAGCTAGTACCACCCCATATATATTTATTTAGTGTAGTTGGCACCTGAAAAGGAATTATGTGTTCCAAACAAGCTAGGTGAAGGACGGCTTTCACATACACTTATCTCTCAGAACTGAGAATGAAGAGAGACGTTCGTTCATTTGGAAAAACGGAACGGGTTTCAGGAGAAACTTTTACTCTGGTTTCTCAGTCTGTTTCCTATTGAATTTAGATGTTCCTGCAGTTTCACTGTAAAACCGAGTTGGAGCTTGAACCTGCCCATATATATGTATGGAGTGTAGTTTGCAACTGAAAGGAACTTTGTGTTCCCAACAAGCTAGTTGAACTACGGCTTTCACACACACTTATCTCTCAGAACTGAGCATGCGGAGAGACGTTCGTTCATCTAGCACAAAGGGAACGGTTTGCAGAAGAAACTTTTACTCTGGTTTCTCAGTCTGTTTCCTAGCCCGGTTTTAAGTTCCTGCAATTTTCACTGTAAAACCGATTTGGAGCTAGTACTTACCCATATATATGTATGGTGTGTAGTTAGCAAGTGAAGAGGAACTTTGTGTTCCCAACAAGCTAGGTGAAGGACGGCTTTCACACACAGTTTTCTCTCTGAAATGAGCGTGTGGAGAGACGTTCGTTCATCTAGCACAAAGGGAACGGGTTGCAGGAGAAACTTTTTCTCTGGTTTCTCTGTCTGTTTCCTAGTGCCGGTATGAAGTTCCTGCAGTTTTCACTGTAAAACCCTGTTGGAGTTAGTACCTACCCATATATATGTATGGAATTTAGTTTGCAAATGAAAAGGACCTTTGTGTTCCAAACAAGCAAGTTCAACTGCGGCTTTCACACACACATATCTCTCAGAACTGAGCATGTGGAGAGACGTTCGTTCATCTAGCACAAAGGGAAAGTGTTGCAAAAAAAACTTTTACTGTGGTTTCTCAGTCTGTTACCTGGTGCCGGTTTGGATTTCCTGCTGTTTTCACTGTAAAACCGAGTTGGAGTTGTACTTCCCCATATATATGTAAGTAGTGTAGTTTGCAACTGAAAAGGAAATTTGTGTTCCCAACAAGCTAGGTGAAGGACGGATTCTCACACACTTATCTCTCTGATCTGAGCGTGTGGAGAGACATTCGTTCATCTAGCACAAAGGGAACGGGTTGCAGGGTAAACTATTACTCTGGTTTCTCAGTCTGTTTCCTAGGTGCTGTTTGAAGTTCCTGCAGTTTTCAATGTAAAACAGAGTTGGAGCTAGTACTTGCCCATATACATGTATGCAGTGTAGTTTGCACCTGAAAAGGAATTATGTGTTCCCAACAAGCTAGGTGAAGGACGGCTTTCACACACACTTATCTCTCCGAACTGAGCATGAGGAGAGACGTTCGTTCATTTGGAAAAATTAACGGGTTGCAGGTGAAACATTTACTGTGGTTTCTCAGTCTGTTTCCTATTGCCGTTTAGATGTTCCTGCAGTTTTCACTTTAAAACCGATTTGGGGCTTGTACATACCCATATATATGTATGGAGTGCAGTTTGCAACTGAAAGGAACTTTGTTTTCCCAACAAGCTAGTTGAACGACGTCTTTCACATACACATCTCTCTCAGATCTGAGCATGTGGAAAGACTTTTGTTCATATAGCACAAAGGGAAAGGGTTGCAGAAGAAACTTTTACTCTGGTTTCTCAGTCTGTTTCCTAGTGCCGGTTTGAAGTTCTGCAATTTTCACTTTAAAAACGAGTTGGAGCTAGTACCTCCCCATATAGAGGTATGGAGTGTAGTTTGCAACTAAAAAGGAACTTAGTTTTCCCAACAACCTAGGTGAAATACTGCTTTCACACACACATAACTCTCAGAAATGAGAATGTGGAGAGACATTCTTTCATCTAGCACAAAGGGAATGGGTAGCAGGAGAAATTTTTACTCTGGTTTCTCAGTCTATTTCCTAGTGCCGGTATTGAGTTCCTTCTGTTTTCACTGTTAAAGCGAGTTGGAGCTCGTACATGTCCATATATATGTATGGAGTGTAGTTTGTAACTGAAAAGGAACTTTGTGTTCCCAACAAGATAGGTGAAGGACGGCTTTCACACACACTTATCTCTCAGACCAGAGCATGTGGAGAGACGTTCGTTCATTTAGCACAAATGGAACGGGTTGCAGGGGAAACTTATAATCTGGGTTCTCAGTCTGTTTCCTAGTGCATGTTTGAAGTTCCTGCAATTTTCACTGTAAAACAGAGTTGGAGCTAGTACCTACCCATATAAATGTATGGAGTGTACTTTGCAACTGATAAGGAATTTTGTGTTCCCAACAACCTAGGTGAAGGACGGCATTCACACACACTTATCTCTCAGAACTGAGCATGTGGAGAGAACTTCGTTCATCTAGCACAAAAGGAACGGTTTGCAGGACAATCTTTTACTCTGGTTTCTCAGTCTGTTTCCTAGTGCGTGTTTGAATTTCCTGCAGTTTTCACTGTAAAATCGAGTTGGAGATAGTACCTCCCCATATATATGTATGGAGTGTTGTTTGCAAATGAAATGGTACATTTTTCCCATCAAGCTAGGTGAAGGACGGCTTTCACACACACTTTTCTCTCAGAAATGAGCATGTGGAGAGACTTTCTTTCATCTAGCACACATGGAACGGGTTGCCGTAGAAACTTATACTCTGGTTCTCAGTCTGTTTCCTAGTCCCGGTTTGAAGTTCTTGCAGTTTTCACTGTAAAACCGAGTTGGAGCTAGTACCTCCCCATATATATGTATGGAGTGTAATATGCAACTGAAAAGGAACTTTGTTTTCAAAATAAGCTAGGTGAAGGACTGCTTTCACACACATTTATCTCTCTGAACTGAGCGTCTAGAGAAATGTTCGTTCAACTAGCACCAAGGGTACCGGTGGCAGGACAATCTTTTACTCTGGTTTCTCAGTCTGTTTCTTAGTGCCTGTATGAAGTTCCTGCAGTTTTCACTGTAAAATCGAGTTGGAGCTAGTACCTCCCCATATATATGTATGGAGTGTAGTGTGCATCTGTAAAGGAAGTATGTGTTCCCAACAAGCTAGGTTAAGGACGGATTCACACACAATTATCTCTCAGAAATGAGCATGTGGATAGACGTTCTTTCATCCAACACAAAGAGAAAGGGTTGCAGGAGAAACTTTTACTCTGGTTTCTCATTCTGTTACCTAGTGCCGGTGTTAAGTTCCTGCAGTTTTCACTGTAAATAATATTTGGAACTTGTACCTCCCCATATATATATATGGAGTGTTGTTTGCAAATGAAAAAGAACATTTTTCCCATCAAGCTAGGTGAAGGACGACTTTCACACACACTTTTCTCTCAGAAATGAGCATGTGGAGGGACTTTCTTTCATCTAGCACAAATGGAACTGGTTGCAGGAGAATCTTTTACTCTGGTTTCTCAGTATGTTTCCTAGTGCCGGTTTGAATTTCCTGCAGTTTTCACTGTAAAACCGAGTTGGTACTAGTACCTACTGATATATATGTATGGAGTGTAGTTTGCAACTGAAAAGGAATTTTGTGTTCCCAACAAGCTAGGTTAAGGACGGCTTTCATACACACTTATCTCTCAGAACTGAGCATGTGGAGAGACGTTCGTTCATCTAGCACAAATGTAACGGTTTTCAGGATAAACTATTACTGTGTTTTCTCAGTCTGTTTCCTAGTTCCGGTATGAATTTCCTGCTGTTTTCACTGTAAAACCGAGTTGGAACTAGTACCTCCTCATATATAGGAAAGGAGTGTAGTTTGCAACTGAAAAGGAACTTTGTGTTCCCAACAAGCTAGGTGAAGTTCGGCTTTCACACACAATTATCTTTCTGAACTGAGCGTGAGGAGAGACGTTCATTCAACTAGCACAAATGAAGGGGTTGCAGGGGAAACTTTTACTCTGGTTTCTCAGTCTGTTTCCTAGTGTCGTTGAGATGTTCCTGCAGTTTTCACTGTAAAACCGATTTGGAGCTAGTACCTACCCATATATATGTATGGAGTGTAGTTTGCAACTGAAAGGAAATTTGTGTTCCCAACAAGCTAGTTGAACGACGTTTTACACATACACATATCTCTCAGAACTGAGCATGTGGAAAGACTTTCGTTCATCTAGCACAAAGGGAAAGGGTTGCAGAAGAAAGTTTTACTGTGGTTTCTAAGTCTGTTTCTTATGCAGGTATGAATATCCTGCACTTTTAATTTTAAAACCGAGTTGGAGCTAGTACCAACCATTTATATGTATGGAGTGTAGTTAGCAACTGAAAAGGAACTTTGTGTTTCCAACAATCTAGGTGAAGGACGGCTTTCACACACACTTATCTCTCAGAACTGAGCATGTGGTGAGACTTTCGTTCATCTAGCAAAAATGGAACGGGTTGCAGGAGAAACTTTTACTCAGGTTTCTCAGTCTGTTTCCTAGGTGCTGTTTGATGTTCCTGCAGTTTTCACTGTAAAACCGAGTTGGAGCTTGTATCTCTCCATATATATGTATGGAGTGTAGTTTGCAACTGAAAAGGATAATTGTGTTCCCAAAAGCTAGGTGAAGGACGGTTTCTCACACAATTATCTCTCTGATCTGAGCGTGTGGAGAGACATTCGTTCATGTAGCACAAAGGGAACGGGTTGCAGGATAAACTATTATTCTGGTTTCTCAGTCTGTTTCCTAGGTACTGTTTGAAGTTCCTGCAGTTTTCACTGTAAAACCGAGTTGGAGCTAGTACCTCCCCATATATATTTATGGAGTGTAATTTGCACCTGAAAAGGAATTATGTGTTCCCAACAAGCTAGGTGAATGACGGCTTTCACACACACTTATCTCTCAGAAATGAGCATGAGGAGAGACGTTCGTTCATTTGGAAAAAGGGAACGGGTTGCAGGAGAAATTTTACTTTGGTTTCTCAGTCTGTATCCTATTGCCATTTAGATGTTCCTGCAGTTTCACTGTAAAACCGATTTGGAGCTTGAACCTGCCCATATATATGTATGGAGTGTAGTTTGCAACTGAAAGGAACTTTGTGTTCCCAACAAGCTAGTTGAACGACGTCTTAAACATACACATATCTCTCAGAACTGAGCATGTGGAAAGACTTTCGTTCATCTAGCACAAAGGGAAAGGGTTGCAGAAGAAACTTTTAATGTGGTTTCTAAGTCCTTTTCTTGTGCCGGTATGAAGTTCCTGCAGTTTTCACTGTAGAACAAATTTGGAGCTATTACCTACCCATATATATATATGGAGAGTAGTTTGCAACTGAAAAAGAACTTGGTGTTCCCAACAAGCTAGTTGAAAGACGGCTTTCACACACACTTATCTCTCAGAACTGAGCATGTGGAGAGACGTTCTTTCATCTAGCACAAAGGGAACGGGTTGCAGGGGAATCTTTTACTCTGGTTTCCCAGTCTGTTCCCTAGTGCCTGTTTGAAGTTCCTGCAGTTTTCACTGTAAAACCGAGTTGGAGTTGTACTTCCCCATATATATGTAAGTAGTGTAGATGGCAACTGAAAAGGAACTTTGTGTTCCCAACAAGCTAGTTGAAGGACGGTTTCTCACACACTTATCTCTCTGATCTGAGCGTGTGGAGAGACATTCGTTCATCTAGCACAATGGGAACGGGTTGCAGTATAAACTATTACTCTGGTTTCTCAGTCTGTTTCCTAGGTGCTGTTAGAAGTTCCTGAAGTTTTCACTGTAAACCCGAGTTGGAGCTAGTACCACCCCATATATATTTATTTAGTGTAGTTGGCACCTGAAAAGGAATTATGTGTTCCAAACAAGCTAGGTGAAGGACGGCTTTCACATACACTTATCTCTCAGAACTGAGAATGAAGAGAGACGTTCGTTCATTTGGAAAAACGGAACGGGTTTCAGGAGAAACTTTTACTCTGGTTTCTCAGTCTGTTTCCTATTGAATTTAGATGTTCCTGCAGTTTTCACTGTAAAACCGAGTTGGAGGTAGTACCTCCCCATATATATATATGGAGTGTAGTTTGCAACTGAAAAGGAATTTTGTGTTCCCAACAAGATAGTTGAAGGACGGCTTTCACACACACTTATCTCTGAGAACTGAGCATTTGGAGAGACTTTCGTTCATCTAGCACAAAGGGAACGGGTTACAGGAGAAACTTTTACTCTGATTTCTCAGTCTGTTTCCTAGCCCGGTTTTAAGTTCCTGCAATTTTCACTGTAAAACCGATTTGGAGCTAGTACTTACCCATATATATGTATGGTGTGTAGTTAGCAAGTGAAGAGGAACTTTGTGTTCCCAACAAGCTAGGTGAAGGACGGCTTTCACACACAGTTTTCTCTCTGAAATGAGCGTGTGGAGAGACGTTCGTTCATCTAGCACAAAGGGAACGGGTTGCAGGAGAAACTTTTTCTCTGGTTTCTCAGTCTGTTTCCTAGTGCCGGTATGAAGTTCCTGCAGTTTTCACTGTAAAACCGTGTTGGAGTTAGTACCTACCCATATATATGTATGGAATTTAGTTTGCAAATGAAAAGGACCTTTGTGTTCCAAACAAGCAAATTCAACTGCGGCTTTCACACACACATATCTCTCAGAACTGAGCATGTGGAGAGACGTTCGTTCATCTAGCACAAAGGGAAAGTGTTGCAAAAAAAACTTTTACTGTGGTTTCTCAGTCTGTTTCCTGGTGCCGGTTTGGATTTCCTGCTGTTTTCACTGTAAAACCGAGTTGGAGTTGTACTTCCCCATATATATATAAGTAGTGTAGTTTGCAACTGAAAAGGAAATTTGTGTTCCCAACAAGCTAGGTGAAGGACGGATTCTCACACACTTATCTCTCTGATCTGAGCGTGTGGAGAGACATTCGTTCATCTAGCACAAAGGGAACGGGTTGCAGGATAAACTATTACTCTGGTTTCTCAGTCTGTTTCCTAGGTGCTGTTTGAATTTCCTGCAGTTTTCAATGTAAAACAGAGTAGGAGCTAGTACTTGCCCATATACATGTATGCAGTGTAGTTTGCACCTGAAAAGGAATTATGTGTTCCCAACAAGCTAGGTGAAGGACGGCTTTCACACACACTTATCTCTCCGAACTGAGCATGAGGAGAGACGTTCGTTCATTTGGAAAAAGTAACGGGTTGCAGGTGAAACATTTACTGTGGTTTCTCAGTCTGTTTCCTATTGCCGTTTAGATGTTCCTGCAGTTTTCACTTTAAAACCGATTTGGAGCTTGTACATACCCATATATATGTATGTAGTGTAGTTGGCAACTGAAAGGAACTTTGTGTTCCCAACAAGCTAGTTGAACGACGTCTTTCACATACACATCTCTCTCAGAACTGAGCATGTGGAAAGACTTTAGTTCATATAGCACAAAGGGAAAGGGTTGCAGAAGAAACTTTTACTCTGGTTTCTCAGTCTGTTTCCTAGTGCCGGTTTGAAGTTCTGCAATTTTCACTTTAAAAACGAGTTGGAGCTAGTACCTCCCCATATAAATATATGGAGTGTAGTTTACAACTGAAAAGGAACTTAGTGTTCCCAACAAGCTAGGTGTAATACAGTTTTCACACACACTTATCTCTCAGAAATGAGCATGTGGAGAGACGTTCGTTCATCAAGCACAAAGGGAAAGTGTTGCAAAAAAAAACTTTTACTATGGTTTCTCAGTCTGTTTCCTGGTGCCGGTTTGGATTTCCTGCTGTTTTCACTGTAAAACCGAGTTGGAGTTGTAGTTCCCCATATACATGTATGGAGTGTAGTTTGCAACTGAAAACGAAATTTGTGTTCCCAACAAGCTAGGTGAAGGACGGATTCTCACACACTTATCTCTCTGATCTGAGCGTGTGGAGAGACATTCGTTCATCTAGCACAAAGGGAACGGGTTGCAGGATAAACTATTACTCTGGTTTCTCCGTCTGTTTCCTAGGTGCTGTTTGAAGTTCCTGCAGTTTTCAATGTAAAACAGAGTTGGAGCTAGTACTTGCCCATATATATGTATGCAGTGTAGTTTGCACCTGAAAAGGAATTATGTGTTCCCAACAAGCTAGGTGAAGGACGGCTTTCACACACACTTATCTCTCCGAACTGAGCATGAGGAGAGACGTTCGTTCATTTGGAAAAAGGGAACGGGTTGCAGGTGAAACATTTACTGTGGTTTCTCAGTCTGTTTCCTAGTGCCGGTTTGAAGTTCTGCAATTTTCACTTTAAAAACGAGTTGGAGCTAGTACTTCCCCATATAAATATATGGAGTGTAGTTTACAACTGAAAAGGAACTTAGTGTTCCCAACAAGCTAGGTGTAATACAGTTTTCACACACACTTATCTCTCAGAAATGAGCATGTGGAGAGACGTTCGTTCATCTAGCACAAAGGGAAAGGGTTGCAGAAGAAAGTTTTACTGTGGTTTCTAAGTCTGTTTCTTATGCAGGTATGAATATCCTGCACTTTTAATTTTAAAACCGAGTTGGAGCTAGTACCAACCATTTATATGTATGGAGTGTAGTTAGCAACTGAAAAGGAACTTTGTGTTTCCAACAATCTAGGTGAAGGACGGCTTTCACACACACTTATCTCTCAGAACTGAGCATGTGGTGAGACTTTCGTTCATCTAGCAAAAATGGAACGGGTTGCAGGAGAAACTTTTACTCAGGTTTCTCAGTCTGTTTCCTAGGTGCTGTTTGATGTTCCTGCAGTTTTCACTGTAAAACCGAGTTGGAGCTTGTATCTCTCCATATATATGTATGGAGTGTAGTTTGCAACTGAAAAGGATAATTGTGTTCCCAAAAGCTAGGTGAAGGACGGTTTCTCACACAATTATCTCTCTGATCTGAGCGTGTGGAGAGACATTCGTTCATGTAGCACAAAGGGAACGGGTTGCAGGATAAACTATTATTCTGGTTTCTCAGTCTGTTTCCTAGGTACTGTTTGAAGTTCCTGCAGTTTTCACTGTAAAACCGAGTTGGAGCTAGTACCTCCCCATATATATTTATGGAGTGTAATTTGCACCTGAAAAGGAATTATGTGTTCCCAACAAGCTAGGTGAATGACGGCTTTCACACACACTTATCTCTCAGAAATGAGCATGAGGAGAGACGTTCGTTCATTTGGAAAAAGGGAACGGGTTGCAGGAGAAATTTTACTTTGGTTTCTCAGTCTGTATCCTATTGCCATTTAGATGTTCCTGCAGTTTCACTGTAAAACCGATTTGGAGCTTGAACCTGCCCATATATATGTATGGAGTGTAGTTTGCAACTGAAAGGAACTTTGTGTTCCCAACAAGCTAGTTGAACGACGTCTTAAACATACACATATCTCTCAGAACTGAGCATGTGGAAAGACTTTCGTTCATCTAGCACAAAGGGAAAGGGTTGCAGAAGAAACTTTTAATGTGGTTTCTAAGTCCTTTTCTTGTGCCGGTATGAAGTTCCTGCAGTTTTCACTGTAGAACAAATTTGGAGCTATTACCTACCCATATATATATATGGAGAGTAGTTTGCAACTGAAAAAGAACTTGGTGTTCCCAACAAGCTAGTTGAAAGACGGCTTTCACACACACTTATCTCTCAGAACTGAGCATGTGGAGAGACGTTCTTTCATCTAGCACAAAGGGAACGGGTTGCAGGGGAATCTTTTACTCTGGTTTCCCAGTCTGTTCCCTAGTGCCTGTTTGAAGTTCCTGCAGTTTTCACTGTAAAACCGAGTTGGAGTTGTACTTCCCCATATATATGTAAGTAGTGTAGATGGCAACTGAAAAGGAACTTTGTGTTCCCAACAAGCTAGTTGAAGGACGGTTTCTCACACACTTATCTCTCTGATCTGAGCGTGTGGAGAGACATTCGTTCATCTAGCACAATGGGAACGGGTTGCAGTATAAACTATTACTCTGGTTTCTCAGTCTGTTTCCTAGGTGCTGTTAGAAGTTCCTGAAGTTTTCACTGTAAACCCGAGTTGGAGCTAGTACCACCCCATATATATTTATTTAGTGTAGTTGGCACCTGAAAAGGAATTATGTGTTCCAAACAAGCTAGGTGAAGGACGGCTTTCACATACACTTATCTCTCAGAACTGAGAATGAAGAGAGACGTTCGTTCATTTGGAAAAACGGAACGGGTTTCAGGAGAAACTTTTACTCTGGTTTCTCAGTCTGTTTCCTATTGAATTTAGATGTTCCTGCAGTTTTCACTGTAAAACCGAGTTGGAGGTAGTACCTCCCCATATATATATATGGAGTGTAGTTTGCAACTGAAAAGGAATTTTGTGTTCCCAACAAGATAGGTGAAGGACGGCTTTCACACACACTTATCTCTGAGAACTGAGCATTTGGAGAGACTTTCGTTCATCTAGCACAAAGGGAACGGGTTACAGGAGAAACTTTTACTCTGATTTCTCAGTCTGTTTCCTAGCCCGGTTTTAAGTTCCTGCAATTTTCACTGTAAAACCGATTTGGAGCTAGTACTTACCCATATATATGTATGGTGTGTAGTTAGCAAGTGAAGAGGAACTTTGTGTTCCCAACAAGCTAGGTGAAGGACGGCTTTCACACACAGTTTTCTCTCTGAAATGAGCGTGTGGAGAGACGTTCGTTCATCTAGCACAAAGGGAACGGGTTGCAGGAGAAACTTTTTCTCTGGTTTCTCAGTCTGTTTCCTAGTGCCGGTATGAAGTTCCTGCAGTTTTCACTCTAAAACCGTGTTGGTGTTAGTACCTACCCATATATATGTATGGAATTTAGTTTGCAAATGAAAAGGACCTTTGTGTTCCAAACAAGCAAATTCAACTGCGGCTTTCACACACACATATCTCTCAGAACTGAGCATGTGGAGAGACGTTCGTTCATCTAGCACAAAGGGAAAGTGTTGCAAAAAAAACTTTTACTGTGGTTTCTCAGTCTGTTTCCTGGTGCCGGTTTGGATTTCCTGCTGTTTTCACTGTAAAACCGAGTTGGAGTTGTACTTCCCCATATATATATAAGTAGTGTAGTTTGCAACTGAAAAGGAAATTTGTGTTCCCAACAAGCTAGGTGAAGGACGGATTCTCACACACTTATCTCTCTGATCTGAGCGTGTGGAGAGACATTCGTTCATCTAGCACAAAGGGAACGGGTTGCAGGATAAACTATTACTCTGGTTTCTCAGTCTGTTTCCTAGGTGCTGTTTGAATTTCCTGCAGTTTTCAATGTAAAACAGAGTAGGAGCTAGTACTTGCCCATATACATGTATGCAGTGTAGTTTGCACCTGAAAAGGAATTATGTGTTCCCAACAAGCTAGGTGAAGGACGGCTTTCACACACACTTATCTCTCCGAACTGAGCATGAGGAGAGACGTTCGTTCATTTGGAAAAAGTAACGGGTTGCAGGTGAAACATTTACTGTGGTTTCTCAGTCTGTTTCCTATTGCCGTTTAGATGTTCCTGCAGTTTTCACTTTAAAACCGATTTGGAGCTTGTACATACCCATATATATGTATGTAGTGTAGTTGGCAACTGAAAGGAACTTTGTGTTCCCAACAAGCTAGTTGAACGACGTCTTTCACATACACATCTCTCTCAGAACTGAGCATGTGGAAAGACTTTAGTTCATATAGCACAAAGGGAAAGGTTTGCAGAAGAAACTTTTACTCTGGTTTCTCAGTCTGTTTCCTAGTGCCGGTTTGAAGTTCTGCAATTTTCACTTTAAAAACGAGTTGGAGCTAGTACCTCCCCATATAAATATATGGAGTGTAGTTTACAACTGAAAAGGAACTTAGTGTTCCCAACAAGCTAGGTGTAATACAGTTTTCACACACACTTATCTCTCAGAAATGAGCATGTGGAGAGACGTTCGTTCATCAAGCACAAAGGGAAAGTGTTGCAAAAAAAAACTTTTACTATGGTTTCTCAGTCTGTTTCCTGGTGCCGGTTTGGATTTCCTGCTGTTTTCACTGTAAAACCGAGTTGGAGTTGTAGTTCCCCATATACATGTATGGAGTGTAGTTTGCAACTGAAAACGAAATTTGTGTTCCCAACAAGCTAGGTGAAGGACGGATTCTCACACACTTATCTCTCTGATCTGAGCGTGTGGAGAGACATTCGTTCATCTAGCACAAAGGGAACGGGTTGCAGGATAAACTATTACTCTGGTTTCTCCGTCTGTTTCCTAGGTGCTGTTTGAAGTTCCTGCAGTTTTCAATGTAAAACAGAGTTGGAGCTAGTACTTGCCCATATATATGTATGCAGTGTAGTTTGCACCTGAAAAGGAATTATGTGTTCCCAACAAGCTAGGTGAAGGACGGCTTTCACACACACTTATCTCTCCGAACTGAGCATGAGGAGAGACGTTCGTTCATTTGGAAAAAGGGAACGGGTTGCAGGTGAAACATTTACTGTGGTTTCTCAGTCTGTTTCCTATTGCCGTTTAGATGTTCCTGCAGTTTTCACTGTAATACCGATTTGGAGCTTGTACATACCCATATATATGTATGGAGTGTAGTTTGCAACTGAAAGGAACTTTGTGTTCCCAACAAGCTAGTTGAACGACGTCTTTCACATACACATCTCTCTCAGAACTGAGCATGTGGAAAGACTTTCGTTCATATAGCACAAAGGGAAAGGGTTGCAGAAGAAACTTTTACTGTGGTTTCTCAGTCTGTTTCCTAGTGCCGGTTTGAAGTTCTGCAATTTTCACTTTAAAAACGAGTTGAAACTAGTACCTCCCCATATAAATATATGGAGTGTAGTTTACAACTGAAAAGGAACTTAGTGTTCCCAACAAGCTAGGTGTAATACAGTTTTCACACACACTTATCTCTCAGAAATTAGCTTGTGGAGAGACGTTCGTTCATCTAGCCCAAAGGGAACGGGTTGCAGGGGAAACTTTTACTCTGGTTTCTCAGTCTGTTTCCTAGTGCCGGTTTGGATTTCCTGCTGTTTTCACTGTAAAACCGAGTTTGAGATAGTACCTCCCCTTATTTATGTATGGAGTGTAGTTTGCAAATGGAAAGGAACTTTGTGTTCCCAACAAGCTAGGTTAAGGACGGCTTTCACACAAAATTATCTCTCTGAACTGAGCGTGTTGCGAGAAGTTCGTTCAACTAGCACAAATGGAACGGGTTGCAGAAGAAACTTTTACTCTGGTTTCTCAGTCTGTTTCCTAGTTCCGGTTTGAATTTCCTGCTGTTTTCTCTGTAAAACAGAGTTGGAGCTGGTTCCACCCCATATATATATGTATGGAATGTATTTTGCAACTGAAAAGTAACTTTGTTTTCCCAAGAAGCTAGTTGAACGACGGCTTTCACACACACTTATCTCTCAGAACTGTGCATGTGGAGAGACGTACATTCATCTTGCACAAAAGGGAACGGGTTGCAGGAGAAACTTTTACTCTGGTTTCTCAGTCTGTTTCCTAGTGCCAGTTTGAAGTTCCTGCAATTTTCACTTGAAAAACCAATTGGAGCAAGTACCTACACATATTTATGTATGGAGTGTAGTTTGCAACTGAAAAGGAACTTTGTGTTCCCAACAAGCTAGGTGAAGTTCGGCTTTCACAAACAATTATCTCTCAGAACTGAGCATGTGGAGAGACATTCTTTAATCTAGCACAAAGAGAACGGGTTGCACTAGAAACTTTTACTCTGGTTTCTCAGTCTGTTTCCTAGTGCCGGTTTGAAGTTCCTGCAGTTTTCACTTTAAAACCGAGTTGGAGCTAGTACCTTCCCATATACATGTATGGAGTGTTGTTTGCAACTGAAAAGGAACTTTGTGTTCCAAACAAGCTAGTTGAAGGGCGGTTTCACACACAGTTTTCTCTCAGAAATGAGCATGTGGAGAGACGTTCTTTCATCCAGCACAAAGTAACGGTTTGCAGGAGAAACTTTTACTCTGGTTTCTCACACTTTTTCCTAGTGCCGGTTGGAATTTCCTGCATTTTTCACTGTAAAACCGAGTTGGAACTAGTACCTACTTATATATATATATATGGAGTGTAGTTTGCAACTGAAAAGGAATTTTGTGTTCCCAACAAGCTAGGTGAAGGACGGCTTTCATACACACTTATCTCTCATGACTGAGCATGTGGAGAAACGTTCGTTCATCTAGCACAAAGGTAACGGTTTTCAGGATAAACTATTACTGTGTTTTCTCAGTCTGTTTCCTAGTTCCGGTATGAATTTCCTCCTGTTTTCACTGTAAAAACGAGTTGGAACTAGTACCTCCTCATATATATGTATGGAGTGTAGTTTGCAACTGAAAGGAACTTTGTGTTGCCAACAAGCAAGGTGAAGTACGGCTTTCACACACTTATCTCCCTGGACTGAGCGTGTGGAAAGATGTTCGTTCAACTAGCACAAAGAAGGGGTTGCAGGGGAAAATTTTACTCTGTTTTCTCAGTCTGTTTCCTAGTGCCTGATTTAATTTCCTGCAGTTTTCTCTGTAAAACCGAGTTGGAGCTAGTACCGCCCCATATATATGTGTGGAGTGTAGTTTGCACCTGAAAAGGAACTTTGTGTTCCCAACAAGCTAGGTGAAGGACGGCATACACACACACTTTTCTCTCAGAACTGAGCATGTGGAGAGACATTCTTTCATCTAAGACAAAGGGAACGGGTTGCAGTAGAAACTTTTACTCTGGTTTCTCAGTATGTTTCCTAGTGCCTGTTTGAAGTTCCTGCAGTTTTCACTGTAAAACAGGGTTGGAGCTAGTACCTCCCCATATATATTTATGGAATGTAGTTTGCAACTGAAAAGGAATTTTGTGTTGCCAACAAGCAAGGTGAAGTACGGCTTTCACACACACTTATCTCTCAGAACTGAGCATGTGGAGAGAAGTTCATTCACCTATCACAAAGGGAACGGGTTGCAGAAAAACTATTACTTTGGTTTCTCAGTTTGTTTCCTAGTGCCTCTTTGATGTTCCTGCAGTTTTAAATGTAAAACCGAGTTGGAGCTAGTACCTCCCCATATATATGTATGGAGTGTAGTTTGCAACTGAAAAGGAACAATGTGTTCCCAAAAGCTAGGTGAAGGACGGCTTTCACACACACTTATCTCTCAGAACTGAGGGTGTGGAGAGACGTTCGTTCATCTAGCACAAAGTGAACGGGTTGCAGGAGAAACTTTTACTCTGGTTTCTCAGTCTGTTTCCTAGTGCCTGTTTGAAGTTCCTGCAGTATTCACTGTAAAACCGATTTGGAGTTGTACTTCCCCATATATATGTAAGTAGTGTAGATGGCAACTGAAAAGGAACTTTGTGTTCCCAACAAGCTAGTTGAAGGACGGTTTCTCACACACTTATCTCTCTGATCTGAGCGTGTGGAGAGACATTCGTTCATCTAGCACAATGGGAACGGGTTGCAGTATAAACTATTACTCTGGTTTCTCAGTCTGTTTCCTAGGTGCTGTTAGAAGTTCCTGAAGTTTTCACTGTAAACCCGAGTTGGAGCTAGTACCACCCCATATATATTTATTTAGTGTAGTTGGCACCTGAAAAGGAATTATGTGTTCCAAACAAGCTAGGTGAAGGACGGCTTTCACATACACTTATCTCTCAGAACTGAGAATGAAGAGAGACGTTCGTTCATTTGGAAAAACGGAACGGGTTTCAGGAGAAACTTTTACTCTGGTTTCTCAGTCTGTTTCCTATTGAATTTAGATGTTCCTGCAGTTTTCACTGTAAAACCGAGTTGGAGCTAGTACCTCCCCATATATATGTATGGAGTGTAGTTTGCAACTGAAAAGGAATTTTGTGTTCCCAACAAGATAGGTGAAGGACGGCTTTCACACACACTTATCTCTGAGAACTGAGCATTTGGAGAGACTTTCGTTCATCTAGCACAAAGGGAACGGGTTACAGGAGAAACTTTTACTCTGATTTCTCAGTCTGTTTCCTAGCCCGGTTTTAAGTTCCTGCAATTTTCACTGTAAAACCGATTTGGAGCTAGTACTTACCCATATATATGTATGGTGTGTAGTTAGCAAGTGAAGAGGAAATTTATGTTCCCAACAAGCTAGGTGAAGGACGGCTTTCACACACAGTTTTCTCTCTGAAATGAGCGTGTGGAGAGACGTTCGTTCATCTAGCACAAAGGGAACGGGTTGCAGGAGAAACTTTTTCTCTGGTTTCTCAGTCTGTTTCCTAGTGCCGGTATGAAGGTCCTGCAGTTTTCACTGTAAAACCGTGTTGGAGTTAGTACCTACCCATATATATGTATGGAATTTAGTTTGCAAATGAAAAGGACCTTTGTGTTCCAAACAAGCAAATTCAACTGCGGCTTTCACACACACATATCTCTCAGAACTGAGCATGTGGAGAGACGTTCGTTCATCTAGCACAAAGGGAAAGTGTTGCAAAAAAAACTTTTACTGTGGTTTCTCAGTCTGTTACCTGGTGCCGGTTTGGATTTCCTGCTGTTTTCACTGTAAAACCGAGTTGGAGTTGTACTTCCCCATATATATATAAGTAGTGTAGTTTGCAACTGAAAAGGAAATTTGTGTTCCCAACAAGCTAGGTGAAGGACGGATTCTCACACACTTATCTCTCTGATCTGAGCGTGTGGAGAGACATTCGTTCATCTAGCACAAAAGGAACGGGTTGCAGGATAAACTATTACTCTGGTTTCTCAGTCTGTTTCCTAGGTGCTGTTTGAATTTCCTGCAGTTTTCAATGTAAAACAGAGTAGGAGCTAGTACTTGCCCATATACATGTATGCAGTGTAGTTTGCACCTGAAAAGGAATTATGTGTTCCCAACAAGCTAGGTGAAGGACGGCTTTCACACACACTTATCTCTCCGAACTGAGCATGAGGAGAGACGTTCGTTCATTTGGAAAAAGTAACGGGTTGCAGGTGAAACATTTACTGTGGTTTCTCAGTCTGTTTCCTATTGCCGTTTAGATGTTCCTGCAGTTTTCACTTTAAAACCGATTTGGAGCTTGTACATACCCATATATATGTATGTAGTGTAGTTGGCAACTGAAAGGAACTTTGTGTTCCCAACAAGCTAGTTGAACGACGTCTTTCACATACACATCTCTCTCAGAACTGAGCATGTGGAAAGACTTTAGTTCATATAGCACAAAGGGAAAGGGTTGCAGAAGAAACTTTTACTCTGGTTTCTCAGTCTGTTTCCTAGTGCCGGTTTGAAGTTCTGCAATTTTCACTTTAAAAACGAGTTGGAGCTAGTACCTCCCCATATAAATATATGGAGTGTAGTTTACAACTGAAAAGGAACTTAGTGTTCCCAACAAGCTAGGTGTAATACAGTTTTCACACACACTTATCTCTCAGAAATGAGCATGTGGAGAGACGTTCGTTCATCAAGCACAAAGGGAAAGTGTTGCAAAAAAAAACTTTTACTATGGTTTCTCAGTCTGTTTCCTGGTGCCGGTTTGGATTTCCTGCTGTTTTCACTGTAAAACCGAGTTGGAGTTGTAGTTCCCCATATACATGTATGGAGTGTAGTTTGCAACTGAAAACGAAATTTGTGTTCCCAACAAGCTAGGTGAAGGACGGATTCTCACACACTTATCTCTCTGATCTGAGCGTGTGGAGAGACATTCGTTCATCTAGCACAAAGGGAACGGGTTGCAGGATAAACTATTACTCTGGTTTCTCCGTCTGTTTCCTAGGTGCTGTTTGAAGTTCCTGCAGTTTTCAATGTAAAACAGAGTTGGAGCTAGTACTTGCCCATATATATGTATGCAGTGTAGTTTGCACCTGAAAAGGAATTATGTGTTCCCAACAAGCTAGGTGAAGGACGGCTTTCACACACACTTATCTCTCCGAACTGAGCATGAGGAGAGACGTTCGTTCATTTGGAAAAAGGGAACGGGTTGCAGGTGAAACATTTACTGTGGTTTCTCAGTCTGTTTCCTATTGCCGTTTAGATGTTCCTGCAGTTTTCACTGTAATACCGATTTGGAGCTTGTACATACCCATATATATGTATGGAGTGTAGTTTGCAACTGAAAGGAACTTTGTGTTCCCAACAAGCTAGTTGAACGACGTCTTTCACATACACATCTCTCTCAGAACTGAGCATGTGGAAAGACTTTCGTTCATATAGCACAAAGGGAAAGGGTTGCAGAAGAAACTTTTACTGTGGTTTCTCAGTCTGTTTCCTAGTGCCGGTTTGAAGTTCTGCAATTTTCACTTTAAAAACGAGTTGAAACTAGTACCTCCCCATATAAATATATGGAGTGTAGTTTACAACTGAAAAGGAACTTAGTGTTCCCAACAAGCTAGGTGTAATACAGTTTTCACACACACTTATCTCTCAGAAATTAGCTTGTGGAGAGACGTTCGTTCATCTAGCCCAAAGGGAACGGTTTGCAGGGGAAACATTTACTCTGGTTTCTCAGTCTGTTTCCTAGTGCCGGTTTGGATTTCCTGCTGTTTTCACTGTAAAACCGAGTTTGAGATAGTACCTCCCCTTATTTATGTATGGAGTGTAGTTTGCAAATGGAAAGGAACTTTGTGTTCCCAACAAGCTAAGTTAAGGACGGCTTTCACACAAAATTATCTCTCTGAACTGAGCGTGTTGCGAGAAGTTCGTTCAACTAGCACAAATGGAACGGGTTGCAGAAGAAACTTTTACTCTGGTTTCTCAGTCTGTTTCCTAGTTCCGGTTTGAATTTCCTGCTGTTTTCTCTGTAAAACAGAGTTGGAGCTGGTTCCACCCCATATATATATGTATGGAATTTATTTTGCAACTGAAAAGTAACTTTGTTTTCCCAAGAAGCTAGTTGAACGATGGCTTTCACACACACTTATCTCTCAGAACTGTGCATGTGGAGAGACGTACATTCATCTTGCACAAAAGGGAACGGGTTGCAGGAGAAACTTTTACTCTGGTTTCTCAGTCTGTTTCCTAGTGCCAGTTTGAAGTTCCTGCAATTTTCACTTGAAAAACCAATTGGAGCAAGTACCTACACATATTTATGTATGGAGTGTAGTTTGCAACTGAAAAGGAACTTTGTGTTCCCAACAAGCTAGGTGAAGTTCGGCTTTCACAAACAATTATCTCTCAGAACTGAGCATGTGGAGAGACATTCTTTCATCTAGCACAAAGTGAACGGGTTGCACTAGAAACTTTTACTCTGGTTTCTCAGTCTGTTTCCTAGTGCCGGTTTGAAGTTCCTGCAGTTTTCACTTTAAAACCGAGTTGGAGCTAGTACCTTCCCATATACATGTATGGAGTGTTGTTTGCAACTGAAAAGGAACTTTGTGTTCCCAACAAGCTAGGTGAAGGAAGGTTTCACACACACTTATCTCTCACATCTGAGCGTGTGGAGAGACATTCGTTCACCTAGCACTAAGGGAACGGGTTGCAATATAAACTATTACTCTGGTTTCTCAGTCTGTTTCTAGGTGCTGTTTGAATTTCCTGCAGTTTTCACTGTAAACCCGAGTTGGAGCTAGTACCTCCCCATATATATGTATTTAGTGTACTTTGCACCTGAAAAGGAATTGTGTGTTCCCAACAAGCTAGGTGAAGGACGGCTTTCACACACACTTATCTCTCAGAACTGAGCATGAGGAGAGACGTTCGTTCATTTGGAAAAAGGGAACGGGTGCAGGAGAAACTTTTACTCTGGTTTCTCAGTCTTTTTCCTATTGCATTTAGATGATCCTGCAGTTTTCACTGTAAAACTGATTTGGAGCTAGTACCTACCCATATATATGTATGGAGTGTAGTTTGCAACTGAAAGGAACTTTCTGTTCCCAACAAGCTAGTTGAACGACGTTTTTCACATACACATATCTCTCAGAACTGAGCATGTGAAAAGACTTTCGTTCATCTAGCACAAAGGGAAAGGGTTGCAGAAGACACTTTTACTGTGGTTTCTAAGTCTGTTTCTTGTGCCGGTATGAAGTTCCTGCAGTTTTATTTTAAAACCGATTTGGAGCTAGTACCAACCATATATATTTATGGAGTGTAGTTCGCAACTGAAAAGGAACTTTGTGTTCCCAGCAAGCTAGGTGGAGGACGGCTTTCACACATAATTATCTCTCTGAACTGAGCGTGTGGAGAGACTTTCGTTCATCTTGCACAAAGGGAAAGGGCTGTAGGAGAAACTTTTACTCAGGTTTCTCAGTCTGTTTCCTAGTGCCGGTTATAAGTTCCTGCAATTTTCACTGTAAAACCGATTTGGAGCTACTACCTACCCATATATATATAAGGAGAGTAGTTTGCAACTGAAAAGGAACTTTGTGTTCCAACAAGCTAGTTGAACGACGGCTTTCACACACACTTATCTCTCAGAACTGAGCATGTGGAGAGACGTTCGTTCATCTAGTACAAAGGGAACGGGTTGCAGGAGAAAATTTACTCTGGTTTCTCAGTCTGTTTCCTAGTGCCGTTTTGAAGTTCCTGCAATTTTCAATGTAAAACCGAGTTGGAGCCCTGTACTTACCCATATATATGTATGGAGTATAGTTTGCAACTGAAGAGGAACTTTCTGTTCCAAACAAGCAAGTTGAACTGCGGCTTTCACACACACATATCTCTCAGAACTGAGCATGTGGAGAGACGTTGGTTCATCTAGCACAAAGGGAAAGTGTTGCAAAAAAAACTTTTACTGTGGTTTCTCAGTCTGTTTCCTAGTGCCGGTTTTAATTTCTGCAGGTTTCACTTTAAAACCGATTTGGATATAGTACCTCCCCATATAAATATATGGAGTGTAGTTTGCAACTGAAAAGGAAATTAGTGTTCCCAATAAGCTAGTTGAAAGACAGATTTCACACACACTTATCTCTCAGAAATCAACATGTGGAGAGAAGTTCTTTCATCCAGCACAAAGGGAACGGGTTGCAGGAGCAACTTTTAGTCAGGTTTCTCAGTCTGTTTCCTGGTGCCGGTTTGGATTTCCTGCTGTTTTCACTGTAAAACCGAGTTGGAGCTAGTACCTCTCCATATATATGTATGGAGTGTAGTTTGCCACTGAAAAGGAACTTTGTGTTCCCAAAAGCTAGGTGAAGGACGGCTTTAACACACACATATCTCTCAGAACTGAGCATGTGGTGAGACGTTTGTTTATCTATCACAAAGTGAACGGGTTGCAGGAGAAACTTTTACTCTGGTTTCTCAGTCTGTTTGCTAGTGCCTGTTTGAAGTTCCTGCAGTTTTCACTGTAAAACCGAGTTGGAGTTGTACTTCCCCATATATATGTATGTAGTGTAGTTTGCAACTGAAAAGGAACTTTGTGTTCCCAACAAGCTAGGTGAAGGACGGTTTCTCACACACTTATCTCTCTGATCTGAGCTTGTGGAGATTCATTCGTTCATCTAGCACAAAGGGAACTGTTTGCAGGATAAACTATTACTCTGGTTTCTCAGTCTGTTTCCTAGTGCCTGTTTGAAGTTCCTGCAGTTTTCACAGTAAAACCGAGTGTGAAGCTCATACCTACCCATATATATATATGGAGTGTAGTTTGAAACTGAAAAGGAACTTTGTGTTCCCAGCAAGTTATGTGAAGGACGGCTTTCACAAAAACTTATCTCTCAGAACTGAGCATGTGGAGAGACGTTCGTTCATCTAGCACAAATGGAAACTTTTGCAAGAGAATCTTTTACTGTGGATTCTCAGTCTGTTTCCTAGTGCTGGTATGAAGTTCCTGGAGTTTTCATTGTAAAACCGAGCTGGAGCTAGTACCTCACCATATATATGTATGCAGTGTATTTTGCAACTGAAAAGGAACTTTCTGTTCCCAACAACCTAGATGAAGGACGGCTTTCACACACACTTATCTCTCAGAACTGAGCATGTGGAGAGACTTTCATTCATCAAGCACAAAGGGATAGATATGCAGGAGAAACTTTTACTCTGGATTCTCAGTCTTTTTACTAGTGCCAGTTTCAAGTTCCTGCTGTTTCCACTGTAAAACCGAGTTGGAGCTAGTACCTACCCATATATATGTATGGAGTGTAGTTGGCAACTGGAAAGTAACTTTGTGTTCCCAACAACCTATGAGAAGGACGTCTTTCACACACAATTATCTCTTAGAAATGGGCATGTGGAGAGACGTTCGTTCATCTAGCACAAAGGAAAATGGTTGCAGTAGAAACTTTTACTCTGGTATTTCAGTCTGTTTCCAGGTGCCGGTTTGAAGTTCCTGCAGTTTTCACTGTAAAACCGATTTGGACCTAGTACCTCCCCATATATATGTATGGATTGTATTTGGCAACTTAAAAGGAACTTTTTGTTCCCAACAAGCTAGGTGAAGAACGGCTTTCACACACACTTTTCTCTCAGAAATGAGCACGTGGAGAGACTTTCGTTCATCTAGCAGAAAGGGAACGCGTTGCAGGAGAATCTTTTTCTCTGGTTTCTCAGTCTGTTTCCTAGTGCCGGGTTGATGTTCTTGCAGTTTTCACTGTAAACAGAGTTGGATCTAGGAACTCCCCATATATATTTATGGAGTGTAGTTAACAACTGAAAAGGAACTTTGTTTTCCCAACATGGTAGGATGTAGGGCTTCTTTCACACACACTTATATCTCAGAACTAAACATGTGGAAAGACGTTCTTTCATCTAGCACAAAGGGAACGGTTTGTAGGAGAAACTTTTACTCTGGTTTCTCAGTCTGTTTCCTAGTGTCGGTAGGCAGTTCCTCGAGTTTTCACTGTAAAAACGAGTTGGAGCTAGTACCGCCCCATATATATGTATGCAGTGTAGTTTGCATCTGAAAAGGAACTTTGTGTTCCCAACAAGCTAGGTGAAGGACGGCTTTCACACACACATATCTCTCAGATCTGAGCATGTGGAGAGATGTTCGTTCATCTAGCACAAATGGAACGGGTTGCAGGAGAAATTTTACTCTGGATTCTCAGTCTTTTTACTAGTGCTTGTTGGAAGTTCCTGCCGTTTTCTCTGTAAAATCGCGTTGGAGCTTGTACCTACCCATATATATGTATGCAGTGTAGATAGCAACTGAAAAGGAACTTTGTGTTCCCAACAAGATATGTGAAGTACGGTTTCACACACACATATCTCTAAAAACTCAACATGTGGAGAAACTTTCATTCATCTAGCACAAAGGGAACGGGTTGCAGGGGAAACTTTTACTCTGGTATCTGTTTCTGTATGCTTGTGCCGGTGTGAAGTTCCTGCAGTTTTCAAATTAAAACCGAGTGTGGAGCTAGTACCTACCCATATATAAGTATGGAGTGTAGTTTTCAACTGAAAAGGAACATTGTGTTCCCAAAAAAGCTAGTTGAACGACGGCTTTCAAACACACATATTTCTCAGAAGTGAGCATGGGTAGAGACGTTCGTTCATCAAGCACAAAGCGGTAGGTTTGCAGAAGAATCTCTTACTGTGGTTTCTCAGTCTGTTTCCTAGTGCCGGTTTGAAGTTCCTGAAGTTTTCACTTTAAAACAGAGTTGGAGCTAGTAACTCCCCATATAATTTTATGGAGTGTTGTTTTCAAATGAAAAGGAACTTTGTGTTCCCAACAAGCTAGGTGAAGGACGGTTTCACACAAAATTATCTCTCAGAAATGAGCATGTGGAGAGACGTTCATTCATCTAGCACAAAGTGAACGGGTTGCAGGAGAAACTTTTTCTCTGGTATCACATTCTGTTTCCTAGTACCGGTTTGAATTTCCTGCTGTTTTCACTGTAAAATATAGTTGGAACTAGTACCTCCCCATATATATGTATGGAGTGTATTTTGCAACTGAAAAGTAACTTTGTTTTCCCAAGAAGCTAGTTGAACGACGGCTTTCACACACACTTATCTCTCAGAACTGTGCATGTGGAGAGACGTATATTCATCTTGCACAAAAGGGAACGGGTTGCAGGAGAAACTTTTACTCTGGTTTCTCAGTCTGTTTCCTAGTGCCAGTTTGAAGTTCCTGCAATTTTCACTTGAAAACCCAATTGGAGCAAGTACCTACACATATTTATGTATGGAGTGTAGTTTGCAACTGAAAAGGAACTTTGTGTTCCCAACAAGCTAGGTGAAGTTCGGCTTTCACACACAATTATCTCTCAGAACTGAGCATGTGGAGAGACATTCTTTCATCTAGCACAAAGTGAACGGGTTGCACTAGAAACTTTTATCCTGGTTTCTCAGTCTGTTTCCTAGTGCCGGTTTGAAGTTCCTGCAGTTTTCACTTTAAAACCGAGTTGGAGCTAGTACCTTCCCATATACATGTATGGAGTGTTGTTTGCAACTGAAAAGGAACTTTGTGTTCCAAACAAGCTAGTTGAAGGGCGGTTTCACACACAGTTATCTCTCAGAAATGAGCATGTGGAGAGACGTTCTTTCATCCAGCACAAAGTAACGGTTTGCAGGAGAAACTTTTACTCTGGTTTCTCACACTTTTTCCTAGTGCGGGTTGGAATTTCCTGCATTTTTCACTGTAAAACCGAGTTGGAACTAGTACCTACTTATATATATATATATGGAGTGTAGTTTGCAACTGAAAAGGAATTTTGTGTTCCCAACAAGCTAGGTGAAGGACGGCTTTCATACACACTTATCTCTCATGACTGAGCATGTGGAGAAACGTTCGTTCATCTAGCACAAAGGTAACGGTTTTCAGGATAAACTATTACTGTGTTTTCTCAGTCTGTTTCCTAGTTCCGGTATGAATTTCCTGCTGTTTTCACTGTAAAAACGAGTTGGAACTAGTACCTCCTCATATATATGTATGGAGTGTAGTTTGCAACTGAAAGGAACTTTGTGTTGCCAACAAGCAAGGTGAAGTACGGCTTTCACACACACTTATCTCCCTGGACTGAGCGTGTGGAAAGATGTTCGTTCAACTAGCACAAAGAAGGGGTTGCAGGGGAAAATTTTACTCTGTTTTCTCAGTCTGTTTCCTAGTGCCTGATTTAATTTCCTGCAGTTTTCTCTGTAAAACCGAGTTGGAGCTAGTACCTCCCCATATATATGTATGGAGTGTAGTTTGCACCTGAAAAGGAACTTTGTGTTCCCAACAAGCTAGGTGAAGGACGGCATACACACACACTTTTCTCTCAGAACTGAGCACGTGGAGAGACATTCTTTCATCTAAGACAAAGGGAACGGGTTGCAGTAGAAACTTTTACTCTGGTTTCTCAGTATGTTTCCTAGTGCCTGTTTGAAGTTCCTGCAGTTTTCACTGTAAAACAGGGTTGGAGCTAGTACCTCCCCATATATATTTATGGAATGTAGTTTGCAACTGAAAAGGAATTTTGTGTTGCCAACAAGCAAGGTGAAGTACGGCTTTCACACACACTTATCTCCCTGGATTGAGCGTGTGGAAAGATGTTCGTTCAACTAGCACAAAGAAGGGGTTGCAGGGGAAAATTTTACTCTGTTTTCTCAGTCTGTTTCCTAGTGCCTGATTTAATTTCCTGCAGTTTTCTTTGTAAAACCGAGTTGGAGCTAGTACCTCCCCATATATATGTATGGATTGTAGTTTGCACCTGAAAAGGAACTTTGTGTTCCCAACAAGCTAGGTGAAGGACGGCATACACACACACTTTTCTCTCAGAACTGAGCATGTGGAGAGACATTCTTTCATCTAAGACAAAGGGAACGGGTTGCAGTAGAAACATTTACTCTGGTTTCTCAGTATGTTTCCTAGTGCCTGTTTGAAGTTCCTGCAGTTTTCACTGTAAAACAGGGTTGGAGCTAGTACCTCCCCATATATATTTATGGACTGTAGTTTGCAACTGAAAAGGAATTTTGTGTTGCCAACAAGCAAGGTGAAGTACGGCTTTCACACACACTTATCTCTCAGAACTGAGCATGTGGAGAGAAGTTCATTCATCTATCACAAAGGGAACGGTTTGCAGAAAAACTATTACTTTGGTTTCTCAGTTTGTTTCCTAGTGCCTCTTTGATGTTCCTGCAGTTTTAACTGTAAAACCGAGTTGGAGCTAGTACCTCCCCATATATATGTATGGAGTGTAATTTGCAACTGAAAAGGAACAATGTGTTCCCAAAAGCTAGGTGAAGGACGGCTTTCACACACACTTATCTCTCAGAACTGAGCATGTGGAGAGACGTTCGTTCATCTAGCACAAATGGAAACTTTTGCAAGAGAATCTTTTACTGTGGATTCTCAGTCTGTTTCCTAGTGCTGGTATGAAGTTCCTGGAGTTTTCATTGTAAAACCGAGCTGGAGCTAGTACCTCACCATATATATGTATGCAGTGTATTTTGCAACTGAAAAGGAACTTTCTGTTCCCAACAACCTAGATGAAGGACGGCTTTCACACACACTTATCTCTCAGAACTGAGCATGTGGAGAGACTTTCATTCATCAAGCACAAAGGGATAGATATGCAGGAGAAACTTTTACTCTGGATTCTCAGTCTTTTTACTAGTGCCAGTTTCAAGTTCCTGCTGTTTCCACTGTAAAACCGAGTTGGAGCTAGTACCTACCCATATATATGTATGGAGTGTAGTTGGCAACTGGAAAGTAACTTTGTGTTCCCAACAACCTATGAGAAGGACGTCTTTCACACACAATTATCTCTTAGAAATGGGCATGTGGAGAGACGTTCGTTCATCTAGCACAAAGGAAAATGGTTGCAGTAGAAACTTTTACTCTGGTATTTCAGTCTGTTTCCAGGTGCCGGTTTGAAGTTCCTGCAGTTTTCACTGTAAAACCGATTTGGACCTAGTACCTCCCCATATATATGTATGGATTGTATTTGGCAACTTAAAAGGAACTTTTTGTTCCCAACAAGCTAGGTGAAGAACGGCTTTCACACACACTTTTCTCTCAGAAATGAGCACGTGGAGAGACTTTCGTTCATCTAGCAGAAAGGGAACGCGTTGCAGGAGAATCTTTTTCTCTGGTTTCTCAGTCTGTTTCCTAGTGCCGGGTTGATGTTCTTGCAGTTTTCACTGTAAACAGAGTTGGATCTAGGAACTCCCCATATATATTTATGGAGTGTAGTTAACAACTGAAAAGGAACTTTGTTTTCCCAACATGGTAGGATGTAGGGCTTCTTTCACACACACTTATATCTCAGAACTAAACATGTGGAAAGACGTTCTTTCATCTAGCACAAAGGGAACGGTTTGTAGGAGAAACTTTTACTCTGGTTTCTCAGTCTGTTTCCTAGTGTCGGTAGGCAGTTCCTCGAGTTTTCACTGTAAAAACGAGTTGGAGCTAGTACCGCCCCATATATATGTATGCAGTGTAGTTTGCATCTGAAAAGGAACTTTGTGTTCCCAACAAGCTAGGTGAAGGACGGCTTTCACACACACATATCTCTCAGATCTGAGCATGTGGAGAGATGTTCGTTCATCTAGCACAAATGGAACGGGTTGCAGGAGAAATTTTACTCTGGATTCTCAGTCTTTTTACTAGTGCTTGTTGGAAGTTCCTGCCGTTTTCTCTGTAAAATCGCGTTGGAGCTTGTACCTACCCATATATATGTATGCAGTGTAGATAGCAACTGAAAAGGAACTTTGTGTTCCCAACAAGATATGTGAAGTACGGTTTCACACACACATATCTCTAAAAACTCAACATGTGGAGAAACTTTCATTCATCTAGCACAAAGGGAACGGGTTGCAGGGGAAACTTTTACTCTGGTATCTGTTTCTGTATGCTTGTGCCGGTGTGAAGTTCCTGCAGTTTTCAAATTAAAACCGAGTGTGGAGCTAGTACCTACCCATATATAAGTATGGAGTGTAGTTTTCAACTGAAAAGGAACATTGTGTTCCCAAAAAAGCTAGTTGAACGACGGCTTTCAAACACACATATTTCTCAGAAGTGAGCATGGGTAGAGACGTTCGTTCATCAAGCACAAAGCGGTAGGTTTGCAGAAGAATCTCTTACTGTGGTTTCTCAGTCTGTTTCCTAGTGCCGGTTTGAAGTTCCTGAAGTTTTCACTTTAAAACAGAGTTGGAGCTAGTAACTCCCCATATAATTTTATGGAGTGTTGTTTTCAAATGAAAAGGAACTTTGTGTTCCCAACAAGCTAGGTGAAGGACGGTTTCACACAAAATTATCTCTCAGAAATGAGCATGTGGAGAGACGTTCATTCATCTAGCACAAAGTGAACGGGTTGCAGGAGAAACTTTTTCTCTGGTATCACATTCTGTTTCCTAGTACCGGTTTGAATTTCCTGCTGTTTTCACTGTAAAATATAGTTGGAACTAGTACCTCCCCATATATATGTATGGAGTGTATTTTGCAACTGAAAAGTAACTTTGTTTTCCCAAGAAGCTAGTTGAACGACGGCTTTCACACACACTTATCTCTCAGAACTGTGCATGTGGAGAGACGTATATTCATCTTGCACAAAAGGGAACGGGTTGCAGGAGAAACTTTTACTCTGGTTTCTCAGTCTGTTTCCTAGTGCCAGTTTGAAGTTCCTGCAATTTTCACTTGAAAACCCAATTGGAGCAAGTACCTACACATATTTATGTATGGAGTGTAGTTTGCAACTGAAAAGGAACTTTGTGTTCCCAACAAGCTAGGTGAAGTTCGGCTTTCACACACAATTATCTCTCAGAACTGAGCATGTGGAGAGACATTCTTTCATCTAGCACAAAGTGAACGGGTTGCACTAGAAACTTTTATCCTGGTTTCTCAGTCTGTTTCCTAGTGCCGGTTTGAAGTTCCTGCAGTTTTCACTTTAAAACCGAGTTGGAGCTAGTACCTTCCCATATACATGTATGGAGTGTTGTTTGCAACTGAAAAGGAACTTTGTGTTCCAAACAAGCTAGTTGAAGGGCGGTTTCACACACAGTTATCTCTCAGAAATGAGCATGTGGAGAGACGTTCTTTCATCCAGCACAAAGTAACGGTTTGCAGGAGAAACTTTTACTCTGGTTTCTCACACTTTTTCCTAGTGCCGGTTGGAATTTCCTGCATTTTTCACTGTAAAACCGAGTTGGAACTAGTACCTACTTATATATATATATATGGAGTGTAGTTTGCAACTGAAAAGGAATTTTGTGTTCCCAACAAGCTAGGTGAAGGACGGCTTTCATACACACTTATCTCTCATGACTGAGCATGTGGAGAAACGTTCGTTCATCTAGCACAAAGGTAACGGTTTTCAGGATAAACTATTACTGTGTTTTCTCAGTCTGTTTCCTAGTTCCGGTATGAATTTCCTGCTGTTTTCACTGTAAAAACGAGTTGGAACTAGTACCTCCTCATATATATGTATGGAGTGTAGTTTGCAACTGAAAGGAACTTTGTGTTGCCAACAAGCAAGGTGAAGTACGGCTTTCACACACACTTATCTCCCTGGACTGAGCGTGTGGAAAGATGTTCGTTCAACTAGCACAAAGAAGGGGTTGCAGGGGAAAATTTTACTCTGTTTTCTCAGTCTGTTTCCTAGTGCCTGATTTAATTTCCTGCAGTTTTCTCTGTAAAACCGAGTTGGAGCTAGTACCTCCCCATATATATGTATGGAGTGTAGTTTGCACCTGAAAAGGAACTTTGTGTTCCCAACAAGCTAGGTGAAGGACGGCATACACACACACTTTTCTCTCAGAACTGAGCACGTGGAGAGACATTCTTTCATCTAAGACAAAGGGAACGGGTTGCAGTAGAAACTTTTACTCTGGTTTCTCAGTATGTTTCCTAGTGCCTGTTTGAAGTTCCTGCAGTTTTCACTGTAAAACAGGGTTGGAGCTAGTACCTCCCCATATATATTTATGGAATGTAGTTTGCAACTGAAAAGGAATTTTGTGTTGCCAACAAGCAAGGTGAAGTACGGCTTTCACACACACTTATCTCCCTGGATTGAGCGTGTGGAAAGATGTTCGTTCAACTAGCACAAAGAAGGGGTTGCAGGGGAAAATTTTACTCTGTTTTCTCAGTCTGTTTCCTAGTGCCTGATTTAATTTCCTGCAGTTTTCTCTGTAAAACCGAGTTGGAGCTAGTACCTCCCCATATATATGTATGGATTGTAGTTTGCACCTGAAAAGGAACTTTGTGTTCCCAACAAGCTAGGTGAAGGACGGCATACACACACACTTATCTCTCAGAACTGAGCATGTGGAGAGACATTCTTTCATCTAAGACAAAGGGAACGGGTTGCAGTAGAAACATTTACTCTGGTTTCTCAGTATGTTTCCTAGTGCCTGTTTGAAGTTCCTGCAGTTTTCACTGTAAAACAGGGTTGGAGCTAGTACCTCCCCATATATATTTATGGAATGTAGTTTGCAACTGAAAAGGAATTTTGTGTTGCCAACAAGCAAGGTGAAGTGCGGCTTTCACACACACTTATCTCTCAGAACTGAGCATGTGGAGAGAAGTTCATTCATCTATCACAAAGGGAACGGTTTGCAGAAAAACTATTACTTTGGTTTCTCAGTTTGTTTCCTAGTGCCTCTTTGATGTTCCTGCAGTTTTAACTGTAAAACCGAGTTGGAGCTAGTACCTCCCCATATATATGTATGGAGTGTAATTTGCAACTGAAAAGGAACAATGTGTTCCCAAAAGCTAGGTGAAGGACGGCTTTCACACACACTTATCTCTCAGAACTGAGGGTGTGGAGAGACGTTCGTTCATCTAGCACAAAGTGAACGGGTTGCAGGAGAAACTTTTACTCTGCTTTCTCAGTCTGTTTCCTAGTGCCTGTTTGAAGTTCCTGCAGTATTCACTGTAAAACCGAGTTGGAGTTGTACTTCCCCATATATATGTAAGTAGTGTAGTTTGCAACTGAAAAGGAACTTTGTGTTCCCAACAAGCTAGGTGAAGGACGGTTTCTCACACAATTATCTCTCTGATCTGAGCTTGTGGAGATTCATTCGTTCATCTAGCACAAAGGGAACTGGTTGCAGGATAAACTATTACTCTGGTTTCTCAGTCTGTTTCCTAGTGCCTGTTTGAAGTTCCTGCAGTTTTCACAGTAAAACCGAGTGTGAAGCTCATACCTACCCATATATATATATGGAGTGTAGTTTGAAACTGAAAAGGAACTTTGTGTTCCCAGCAAGTTATGTGAAGGACGGCTTTCACAAAAACTTATCTCTCAGAACTGAGCATGTGGAGAGACGTTCGTTCATCTAGCACAAATGGAAACTTTTGCAAGAGAATCTTTTACTGTGGATTCTCAGTCTGTTTCCTAGTGCCGGTATGAAGTTCCTGGAGTTTTCATTGTAAAACCGAGCTGGAGCTAGTACCTCACCATATATATGTATGCAGTGTATTTTGCAACTGAAAAGGAACTTTCTGTTCCCAACAACCTAGATGAAGGACGGCTTTCACACACACTTATCTCTCAGAACTGAGCATGTGGAGAGACTTTCATTCATCAAGCACAAAGGGATAGATATGCAGGAGAAACTTTTACTCTGGATTCTCAGTCTTTTTACTAGTGCCAGTTTCAAGTTCCTGCTGTTTCCACTGTAAAACCGAGTTGGAGCTAGTACCTACCCATATATATGTATGGAGTGTAGTTGGCAACTGGAAAGTAACTTTGTGTTCCCAACAACCTATGAGAAGGACGTCTTTCACACACAATTATCTCTTAGAAATGGGCATGTGGAGAGACGTTCGTTCATCTAGCACAAAGGAAAATGGTTGCAGTAGAAACTTTTACTCTGGTATTTCAGTCTGTTTCCAGGTGCCGGTTTGAAGTTCCTGCAGTTTTCACTGTAAAACCGATTTGGACCTAGTACCTCCCCATATATATGTATGGATTGTATTTGGCAACTTAAAAGGAACTTTTTGTTCCCAACAAGCTAGGTGAAGAACGGCTTTCACACACACTTTTCTCTCAGAAATGAGCACGTGGAGAGACTTTCGTTCATCTAGCAGAAAGGGAACGCGTTGCAGGAGAATCTTTTTCTCTGGTTTCTCAGTCTGTTTCCTAGTGCCGGGTTGATGTTCTTGCAGTTTTCACTGTAAACAGAGTTGGATCTAGGAACTCCCCATATATATTTATGGAGTGTAGTTAACAACTGAAAAGGAACTTTGTTTTCCCAACATGGTAGGATGTAGGGCTTCTTTCACACACACTTATATCTCAGAACTAAACATGTGGAAAGACGTTCTTTCATCTAGCACAAAGGGAACGGTTTGTAGGAGAAACTTTTACTCTGGTTTCTCAGTCTGTTTCCTAGTGTCGGTAGGCAGTTCCTCGAGTTTTCACTGTAAAAACGAGTTGGAGCTAGTACCGCCCCATATATATGTATGCAGTGTAGTTTGCATCTGAAAAGGAACTTTGTGTTCCCAACAAGCTAGGTGAAGGACGGCTTTCACACACACATATCTCTCAGATCTGAGCATGTGGAGAGATGTTCGTTCATCTAGCACAAATGGAACGGGTTGCAGGAGAAATTTTACTCTGGATTCTCAGTCTTTTTACTAGTGCTTGTTGGAAGTTCCTGCCGTTTTCTCTGTAAAATCGCGTTGGAGCTTGTACCTACCCATATATATGTATGCAGTGTAGATAGCAACTGAAAAGGAACTTTGTGTTCCCAACAAGATATGTGAAGTACGGTTTCACACACACATATCTCTAAAAACTCAACATGTGGAGAAACTTTCGTTCATCTAGCACAAAGGGAACGGGTTGCAGGGGAAACTTTTACTCTGGTATCTGTTTCTGTATGCTTGTGCCGGTGTGAAGTTCCTGCAGTTTTCAAAGTAAAACCGAGTGTGGAGCTAGTACCTACCCATATATAAGTATGGAGTGTAGTTTTCAACTGAAAAGGAACATTGTGTTCCCAAAAAAGCTAGTTGAACGACGGCTTTCAAACACACATATTTCTCAGAAGTGAGCATGGGTAGAGACGTTCGTTCATCAAGCACAAAGCGGTAGGTTTGCAGAAGAATCTCTTACTGTGGTTTCTCAGTCTGTTTCCTAGTGCCGGTTTGAAGTTCCTGAAGTTTTCACTTTAAAACAGAGTTGGAGCTAGTAACTCCCCATATAATTTTATGGAGTGTTGTTTTCAAATGAAAAGGAACTTTGTGTTCCCAACAAGCTAGGTGAAGGACGGTTTCACACAAAATTATCTCTCAGAAATGAGCATGTGGAGAGACGTTCATTCATCTAGCACAAAGTGAACGGGTTGCAGGAGAAACTTTTTCTCTGGTATCACATTCTGTTTCCTAGTACCGGTTTGAATTTCCTGCTGTTTTCACTGTAAAATATAGTTGGAACTAGTACCTCCCCATATATATGTATGGAGTGTATTTTGCAACTGAAAAGTAACTTTGTTTTCCCAAGAAGCTAGTTGAACGACGGCTTTCACACACACTTATCTCTCAGAACTGTGCATGTGGAGAGACGTACATTCATCTTGCACAAAAGGGAACGGGTTGCAGGAGAAACTTTTACTCTGGTTTCTCAGTCTGTTTCCTAGTGCCAGTTTGAAGTTCCTGCAATTTTCACTTGAAAACCCAATTGGAGCAAGTACCTACACATATTTATGTATGGAGTGTAGTTTGCAACTGAAAAGGAACTTTGTGTTCCCAACAAGCTAGGTGAAGTTCGGCTTTCACACACAATTATCTCTCAGAACTGAGCATGTGGAGAGACATTCTTTCATCTAGCACAAAGTGAACGGGTTGCACTAGAAACTTTTATCCTGGTTTCTCAGTCTGTTTCCTAGTGCCGGTTTGAAGTTCCTGCAGTTTTCACTTTAAAACCGAGTTGGAGCTAGTACCTTCCCATATACATGTATGGAGTGTTGTTTGCAACTGAAAAGGAACTTTGTGTTCCAAACAAGCTAGTTGAAGGGCGGTTTCACACACAGTTATCTCTCAGAAATGAGCATGTGGAGAGACGTTCTTTCATCCAGCACAAAGTAACGGTTTGCAGGAGAAACTTTACTCTGGTTTCTCACACTTTTTCCTAGTGCCGGTTGGAATTTCCTGCATTTTTCACTGTAAAACCGAGTTGGAACTAGTACCTACTTATATATATATATATGGAGTGTAGTTTGCAACTGAAAAGGAATTTTGTGTTCCCAACAAGCTAGGTGAAGGACGGCTTTCATACACACTTATCTCTCATGACTGAGCATGTGGAGAAACGTTCGTTCATCTAGCACAAAGGTAACGGTTTTCAGGATAAACTATTACTGTGTTTTCTCAGTCTGTTTCCTAGTTCCGGTATGAATTTCCTGCTGTTTTCACTGTAAAAACGAGTTGGAACTAGTACCTCCTCATATATATGTATGGAGTGTAGTTTGCAACTGAAAGGAACTTTGTGTTGCCAACAAGCAAGGTGAAGTACGGCTTTCACACACACTTATCTCCCTGGACTGAGCGTGTGGAAAGATGTTCGTTCAACTAGCACAAAGAAGGGGTTGCAGGGGAAAATTTTACTCTGTTTTCTCAGTCTGTTTCCTAGTGCCTGATTTAATTTCCTGCAGTTTTCTCTGTAAAACCGAGTTGGAGCTAGTACCTCCCCATATATATGTATGGAGTGTAGTTTGCACCTGAAAAGGAACTTTGTGTTCCCAACAAGCTAGGTGAAGGACGGCATACACACACACTTTTCTCTCAGAACTGAGCACGTGGAGAGACATTCTTTCATCTAAGACAAAGGGAACGGGTTGCAGTAGAAACTTTTACTCTGTTTTCTCAGTATGTTTCCTAGTGCCTGTTTGAAGTTCCTGCAGTTTTCACTGTAAAACATGGTTGGAGCTAGTACCTCCCCATATATATTTATGGAATGTAGTTTGCAACTGAAAAGGAATTTTGTGTTGCCAACAAGCAAGGTGAAGTACGGCTTTCACACACACTTATCTCCCTGGACTGAGCATGTGGAAAGATGTTCGTTCAACTAGCACAAAGAAGGGGTTGCAGGGGAAAATTTTACTCTGTTTTCTCAGTCTGTTTCCTAGTGCCTGATTTAATTTCCTGCAGTTTTCTCTGTAAAACCGAGTTGGAGCTAGTACCTCCCCATATATATGTATGGAGTGTAGTTTGCACCTGAAAAGGAACTTTGTGTTCCCAACAAGCTAGGTGAAGGACGGCATACACACACACTTTTCTCTCAGAACTGAGCATGTGGAGAGACATTCTTTCATCTAAGACAAAGGGAACGGGTTGCAGTAGAAACTTTTACTCTGGTTTCTCAGTATGTTTCCTAGTGCCTGTTTGAAGTTCCTGCAGTTTTCACTGTAAAACAGGGTTGGAGCTAGTACCTCCCCATATATATTTATGGAATGTAGTTTGCAACTGAAAAGGAATTTTGTGTTGCCAACAAGCAAGGTGAAGTACGGCTTTCACACACACTTATCTCTCAGAACTGAGCATGTGGAGAGAAGTTCATTCATCTATCACAAAGGGAACGGTTTGCAGAAAAACTATTACTTTGGTTTCTCAGTTTGTTTCCTAGTGCCTCTTTGATGTTCCTGCAGTTTTAACTGTAAAACCGAGTTGGAGCTAGTACCTCCCCATATATATGTATGGAGTGTAGTTTGCAACTGAAAAGGAACAATGTGTTCCCAAAAGCTAGGTGAAGGACGGCTTTCACACACACTTATCTCTCAGAACTGAGGGTGTGGAGAGACGTTCGTTCATCTAGCACAAAGTGAACGGGTTGCAGGAGAAACTTTTACTCTGGTTTCTCAGTCTGTTTCCTAGTGCCTGTTTGAAGTTCCTGCAGTATTCACTGTAAAACCGAGTTGGAGTTGTACTTCCCCATATATATGTAAGTAGTGTAGATTGCAACTGAAAAGGAACATTGTGTTCCCAACAAGCTAGGTGAAGGAAGGTTTCACACACACTTATCTCTCACATCTGAGCGTGTGGAGAGACATTCGTTCACCTAGCACTAAGGGAATGGGTTGCAATATAAACTATTACTCTGGTTTCTCAGTCTGTTTCTAGGTGCTGTTTGAATTTCCTGCAGTTTTCACTGTAAACCCGAGTTGGAGCTAGTACCTCCCCATATATATGTATTTAGTGTACTTTGCACCTGAAAAGGAATTGTGTGTTCCCAACAAGCTAGGTGAAGGACGGCTTTCACACACACTTATCTCTCAGAACTGAGCATGAGGAGAGACGTTCGTTCATTTGGAAAAAGGGAACGGGTGCAGGAGAAACTTTTACTCTGGTTTCTCAGTCTTTTTCCTATTGCATTTAGATGATCCTGCAGTTTTCACTGTAAAACTGATTTGGAGCTAGTACCTACCCATATATATGTATGGAGTGTAGTTTGCAACTGAAAGGAACTTTCTGTTCCCAACAAGCTAGTTGAATGACGTTTTTCACATACACATATCTCTCAGAACTGAGCATGTGAAAAGACTTTCGTTCATCTAGCACAAAGGGAAAGGGTTGCAGAAGACACTTTTACTGTGGTTTCTAAGTCTGTTTCTTGTGCCGGTATGAAGTTCCTGCAGTTTAATTTTAAAACCGATTTGGAGCTAGTACCAACCATATATATTTATGGAGTGTAGTTCGCAACTGAAAAGGAACTTTGTGTTCCCAGCAAGCTAGGTGGAGGACGGCTTTCACACATAATTATCTCTCTGAACTGAGCATGTGGAGAGACTTTCGTTCATCTTGCACAAAGGGAACGGGCTGTAGGAGAAACTTTTTCTCAGGTTTCTCAGTCTGTTTCCTAGTGCCGGTTATAAGTTCCTGCAATTTTCACTGTAAAACCGATTTGGAGCTACTACCTACCCATATATATATAAGGAGAGTAGTTTGCAACTGAAAAGGAACTTTGTGTTCCAACAAGCTAGTTGAACGACGGCTTTCACACACACTTATCTCTCAGAACTGAGCATGTGGAGAGACGTTCGTTCATCTAGTACAAAGGGAACGGGTTGCAGGAGAAAATTTACTCTGGTTTCTCAGTCTGTTTCCTAGTGCCGTTTTGAAGTTCTTGCAATTTTCAATGTAAAACCGAGTTGGAGCCCTGTACTTACCCATATATATGTATGGAGTATAGTTTGCAACTGAAGAGGAACTTTCTGTTCCAAACAAGCAAGTTGAACTGCGGCTTTCACACACACATATCTCTCAGAACTGAGCATGTGGAGAGACGTTGGTTCATCTAGCACAAAGGGAAAGTGTTGCAAAAAAAACTTTTACTGTGGTTTCTCAGTCTGTTTCCTAGTGCCGGTTTTAATTTCTGCAGGTTTCACTTTAAAACCGATTTGGATATAGTACCTCCCCATATAAATATATGGAGTGTAGTTTGCAACTGAAAAGGAAATTAGTGTTCCCAATAAGCTAGTTGAAAGACAGATTTCACACACACTTATCTCTCAGAAATCAGCATGTGGAGAGAAGTTCTTTCATCCAGCACAAAGGGAACGGGTTGCAGGAGCAACTTTTAGTCAGGTTTCTCAGTCTGTTTCCTGGTGCCGGTTTGGATTTCCTGCTGTTTTCACTGTAAAACCGAGTTGGAGCTAGTACCTCTCCATATATATGTATGGAGTGTAGTTTGCCACTGAAAAGGAACTTTGTGTTCCCAAAAGCTAGGTGAAGGACGGCTTTAACACACACATATCTCTCAGAACTGAGCATGTGGTGAGGCGTTTGTTTATCTATCACAAAGTGAACGGGTTGCAGGAGAAACTTTTACTCTGGTTTCTCAGTCTGTTTCCTAGTGCCTGTTTGAAGTTCCTGCAGTTTTCACTGTAAATCCGAGTTGGAGTTGTACTTCCCCATATATATGTAAGTAGTGTAGTTTGCAACTGAAAAGGAACTTTGTGTTCCCAACAAGCTAGGTGAAGGACGGTTTCTCACACACTTATCTCTCTGATCTGAGCTTGTGGAGAGACATTCGTTCATCTAGCACAAAGGGAACTGGTTGCAGGATAAACTATTACTCTGGTTTCTCAGTCTGTTTCCTAGTGCCTGTTTGAAGTTCCTGCAGTTTTCACAGTAAAACCGAGTGTGAAGCTCATACCTACCCATATATATATATGGAGTGTAGTTTGAAACTGAAAAGGAACTTTGTGTTCCCAGCAAGTTATGTGAAGGACGGCTTTCACAAAAACTTATCTCTCAGAACTGAGCATGTGGAGAGACGTTCGTTCATCTAGCACAAATGGAAACTTTTGCAAGAGAATCTTTTACTGTGGATTCTCAGTCTGTTTCCTAGTGCCGGTATGAAGTTCCTGGAGTTTTCATTGTAAAACCGAGCTGGAGCTAGTACCTCACCATATATATGTATGCAGTGTATTTTGCAACTGAAAAGGAACTTTCTGTTCCCAACAACCTAGATGAAGGACGGCTTTCACACACACTTATCTCTCAGAACTGAGCATGTGGAGAGACTTTCATTCATCAAGCACAAAGGGATAGATATGCAGGAGAAACTTTTACTCTGGATTCTCAGTCTTTTTACTAGTGCCAGTTTCAAGTTCCTGCTGTTTCCACTGTAAAACCGAGTTGGAGCTAGTACCTACCCATATATATGTATGGAGTGTAGTTGGCAACTGGAAAGTAACTTTGTGTTCCCAACAACCTATGAGAAGGACGTCTTTCACACACAATTATCTCTTAGAAATGGGCATGTGGAGAGACGTTCGTTCATCTAGCACAAAGGAAAATGGTTGCAGTAGAAACTTTTACTCTGGTATTTCAGTCTGTTTCCAGGTGCCGGTTTGAAGTTCCTGCAGTTTTCACTGTAAAACCGATTTGGACCTAGTACCTCCCCATATATATGTATGGATTGTATTTGGCAACTTAAAAGGAACTTTTTGTTCCCAACAAGCTAGGTGAAGAACGGCTTTCACACACACTTTTCTCTCAGAAATGAGCACGTGGAGAGACTTTCGTTCATCTAGCAGAAAGGGAACGCGTTGCAGGAGAATCTTTTTCTCTGTTTTCTAAGTCTGTTTCCTAGTGCTGGGTTGATGTTCTTGCAGTTTTCACTGTAAACAGAGTTGGATCTAGGAACTCCCCATATATATTTATGGAGTGTAGTTAACAACTGAAAAGGAACTTTGTTTTCCCAACATGGTAGGATGTAGGGCTTCTTTCACACACACTTATATCTCAGAACTAAACATGTGGAAAGACGTTCTTTCATCTAGCACAAAGGGAACGGTTTGTAGGAGAAACTTTTACTCTGGTTTCTCAGTCTGTTTCCTAGTGTCGGTAGGCAGTTCCTCGAGTTTTCACTGTAAAAACGAGTTGGAGCTAGTACCGCCCCATATATATGTATGCAGTGTAGTTTGCATCTGAAAAGGAACTTTGTGTTCCCAACAAGCTAGGTGAAGGACGGCTTTCACACACACATATCTCTCAGATCTGAGCATGTGGAGAGATGTTCGTTCATCTAGCACAAATGGAACGGGTTGCAGGAGAAATTTTACTCTGGATTCTCAGTCTTTTTACTAGTGCTTGTTGGAAGTTCCTGCCGTTTTCTCTGTAAAATCGCGTTGGAGCTTGTACCTACCCATATATATGTATGCAGTGTAGATAGCAACTGAAAAGGAACTTTGTGTTCCCAACAAGATATGTGAAGTACGGTTTCACACACACATATCTCTAAAAACTCAACATGTGGAGAAACTTTCGTTCATCTAGCACAAAGGGAACGGGTTGCAGGGGAAACTTTTACTCTGGTATCTGTTTCTGTATGCTTGTGCCGGTGTGAAGTTCCTGCAGTTTTCAAAGTAAAACCGAGTGTGGAGTTAGTACCTACCCATACATAAGTATGGAGTGTAGTTTTCAACTGAAAAGGAATATTGTGTTCCCAAAAAAGCTAGTTGAACGACGGCTTTCAAACACACATATTTCTCAGAAGTGAGCATGGGTAGAGACGTTCGTTCATCAAGCACAAAGCGGTAGGTTTGCAGAAGAAACTCTTACTGTGGTTTCTCAGTCTGTTTCCTAGTGCCGGTTTGAAGTTCCTGAAGTTTTCACTTTAAAACAGAGTTGGAGCTAGTAACTCCCCATATAATTTTATGGAGTGTTGTTTTCAAATGAAAAGGAACTTTGTGTTCCCAACAAGCTAGGTGAAGGACGGTTTCACACAAAATTATCTCTCAGAAATGAGCATGTGGAGAGACGTTCATTCATCTAGCACAAAGTGAACGGGTTGCAGGAGAAACTTTTTCTCTGGTTTCACATTCTGTTTCCTAGTACCGGTTTGAATTTCCTGCTGTTTTCACTGTAAAATATAGTTGGAACTAGTACCTCCCCATATATATGTATGGAGTGTATTTTGCAACTGAAAAGTAACTTTGTTTTCCCAAGAAGCTAGTTGAACGACGGCTTTCACACACACTTATCTCTCAGAACTGTGCATGTGGAGAGACGTACATTCATCTTGCACAAAAGGGAACGGGTTGCAGGAGAAACTTTTACTCTGGTTTCTCAGTCTGTTTCCTAGTGCCAGTTTGAAGTTCCTGCAATTTTCACTTGAAAACCCAATTGGAGCAAGTACCTACACATATTTATGTATGGAGTGTAGTTTGCAACTGAAAAGGAACTTTGTGTTCCCAACAAGCTAGGTGAAGTTCGGCTTTCACACACAATTATCTCTCAGAACTGAGCATGTGGAGAGACATTCTTTCATCTAGCACAAAGTGAACGGGTTGCACTAGAAACTTTTACTCTGGTTTCTCAGTCTGTTTCCTAGTGCCGGTTTGAAGTTCCTGCAGTTTTCACTTTAAAACCGAGTTGGAGCTAGTACCTTCCCATATACATGTATGGAGTGTTGTTTCCAACTGAAAAGGAACTTTGTGTTCCAAACAAGCTAGTTGAAGGGCGGTTTCACACACAGTTATCTCTCAGAAATGAGCATGTGGAGAGACGTTCTTTCATCCAGCACAAAGTAACGGTTTGCAGGAGAAACTTTTACTCTGGTTTCTCACACTTTTTCCTAGTGCCGGTTGGAATTTCCTGCATTTTTCACTGTAAAACCGAGTTGGAACTAGTACCTACTTATATATATATATATGGAGTGTAGTTTGCAACTGAAAAGGAATTTTGTGTTCCCAACAAGCTAGGTGAAGGACGGCTTTCATACACACTTATCTCTCATGACTGAGCATGTGGAGAAACGTTCGTTCATCTAGCACAAAGGTAACGGTTTTCAGGATAAACTATTACTGTGTTTTCTCAGTCTGTTTCCTAGTTCCGGTATGAATTTCCTGCTGTTTTCACTGTAAAAACGAGTTGGAACTAGTACCTCCTCATATATATGTATGGAGTGTAGTTTGCAACTGAAAGGAACTTTGTGTTGCCAACAAGCAAGGTGAAGTACGGCTTTCACACACACTTATCTCCCTGGACTGAGCGTGTGGAAAGATGTTCGTTCAACTAGCACAAAGAAGGGGTTGCAGGGGAAAATTTTACTCTGTTTTCTCAGTCTGTTTCCTAGTGCCTGATTTAATTTCCTGCAGTTTTCTCTGTAAAACCGAGTTGGAGCTAGTACCTCCCCATATATATGTATGGAGTGTAGTTTGCACCTGAAAAGGAACTTTGTGTTCCCAACAAGCTAGGTGAAGGACGGCATACACACACACTTTTCTCTCAGAACTGAGCATGTGGAGAGACATTCTTTCATCTAAGACAAAGGGAACGGGTTGCAGTAGAAACTTTTACTCTGGTTTCTCAGTATGTTTCCTAGTGCCTGTTTGAAGTTCCTGCAGTTTTCACTGTAAAACAGGGTTGGAGCTAGTACCACCCCATATATATTTATGGAATGTAGTTTGCAACTGAAAAGGAATTTTGTGTTGCCAACAAGCAAGGTGAAGTACGGCTTTCACACACACTTATCTCCCTGGACTGAGCGTGTGGAAAGATGTTCGTTCAACTAGCACAAAGAAGGGGTTGCAGGGGAAAATTTTACTCTGTTTTCTCAGTCTGTTTCCTAGTGCCTGATTTAGTTTCCTGCAGTTTTCTCTGTAAAACCGAGTTGGAGCTAGTACCTCCCCATATATATCTATGGAGTGTAGTTTGCACCTGAAAAGGAACTTTGTGTTCCCAACAAGCTAGGTGAAGGACGGCATACACACACACTTTTCTCTCAGAACTGAGCATGTGGAGAGACATTCTTTCATCTAAGACAAAGGGAACGGGTTGCAGTAGAAACTTTTACTCTGGTTTCTCAGTATGTTTCCTAGTGCCTGTTTGAAGTTCCTGCAGTTTTCACTGTAAAACAGGGTTTGAGCTAGTACCTCCCCATATATATTTATGGAATGTAGTTTGCAACTGAAAAGGAATTTTGTGTTGCCAACAAGCAAGGTGAAGTACGGCTTTCACACACACTTATCTCTCAGAACTGAGCATGTGGAGAGAAGTTCATTCATCTATCACAAAGGGAACGGTTTGCAGAAAAACTATTACTTTGGTTTCTCAGTTTGTTTCCTAGTGCCTCTTTGATGTTCCTGCAGTTTTAACTGTAAAACCGAGTTGGAGCTAGTACCTCCCCATATATATGTATGGAGTGTAGTTTGCAACTGAAAAGGAACAATGTGTTCCCAAAAGCTAGGTGAAGGACGGCTTTCACACACACTTATCTCTCAGAACTGAGGGTGTGGAGAGACGTTCGTTCATCTAGCACAAAGTGAACGGGTTGCAGGAGAAACTTTTACTCTGGTTTCTCAGTCTGTTTCCTAGTGCCTGTTTGAAGTTCCTGCAGTATTCACTGTTAAACCGAGTTGGAGTTGTACTTCCCCATATATATGTAAGTAGTGTAGATTGCAAATGAAAAGGAACATTGTGTTCCCAACAAGCTAGGTGAAGGAAGGTTTCACACACACTTATCTCTCACATCTGAGCGTGTGGAGAGACATTCGTTCACCTAGCACTAAGGGAACGGGTTGCAATATAAACTATTACTCTGGTTTCTCAGTCTGTTTCTAGGTGCTGTTTGAATTTCCTGCAGTTTTCACTGTAAACCCGAGTTGTAGCTAGTAACTCCCCATATATATGTATTTAGTGTACTTTGCACCTGAAAAGGAATTGTGTGTTCCCAACAAGCTAGGTGAAGGACGGCTTTCACACACACTTATCTCTCAGAACTGAGCATGAGGAGAGACGTTCGTTCATTTGGAAAAAGGGAACGGGTGAAGGAGAAACTTTTACTCTGGTTTCTCAGTCTTTTTCCTATTGCATTTAGATGATCCTGCAGTTTTCACTGTAAAACTGATTTGGAGCTAGTACCTACCCATATATATGTATGGAGTGTAGTTTGCAACTGAAAGGAACTTTCTGTTTCCAACAAGCTAGTTGAATGACGTTTTTCACATACACATATCTCTCAGAACTGAGCATGTGAAAAGACTTTCGTTCATCTAGCACAAAGGGAAAGGGTTGCAGAAGACACTTTTACTGTGGTTTCTAAGTCTGTTTCTTGTGCCGGTATGAAGTTCCTGCAGTTTAATTTTAAAACCGATTTGGAGCTAGTACCAACCATATATATTTATGGAGTGTAGTTCGCAACTGAAAAGGAACTTTGTGTTCCCAGCAAGCTAGGTGGAGGACGGCTTTCACACATAATTATCTCTCTGAACTGAGCGTGTGGAGAGACTTTCGTTCATCTTGCACAAAGGGAACGGGCTGTAGGAGAAACTTTTACTCAGGTTTCTCAGTCTGTTTCCTAGTGCCGGTTATAAGTTCCTGCAATTTTCACTGTAAAACCGATTTGGAGCTACTACCTACCCATATATATATAAGGAGAGTAGTTTGCAACTGAAAAGGAACTTTGTGTTCCAACAAGCTAGTTGAACGACGGCTTTCACACACACTTATCTCTCAGAACTGAGCATGTGGAGAGACGTTCGTTCATCTAGTACAAAGGGAACGGGTTGCAGGAGAAAATTTACTCTGGTTTCTCAGTCTGTTTCCTAGTGCCGTTTTGAAGTTCCTGCAATTTTCAATGTAAAACCGAGTTGGAGCCCTGTACTTACCCATATATATGTATGGAGTATAGTTTGCAACTGGAGAGGAACTTTCTGTTCCAAACAAGCAAGTTGAACTGCGGCTTTCACACACACATATCTCTCAGAACTGAGCATGTGGAGAGACGTTGGTTCATCTAGCACAAAGGGAAAGTGTTGCAAATAAAACTTTTCCTGTGGTTTCTCAGTCTGTTTCCTAGTGCCGGTTTTAATTTCTGCAGGTTTCACTTTAAAACCGATTTGGATATAGTACCTACCCATATAAATATATGGAGTGTAGTTTGCAACTGAAAAGGAAATTAGTGTTCCCAATAAGCTAGTTGAAAGACAGATTTCACACACACTTATCTCTCAGAAATCAGCATGTGGAGAGAAGTTCTTTCATCCAGCACAAAGGGAACGGGTTGCAGGAGCAACTTTTAGTCAGGTTTCTCAGTCTGTTTCCTGGTGCCGGTTTGGATTTCCTGCTGTTTTCACTGTAAAACCGAGTTGGAGCTAGTACCTCTCCATATATATGTATGGAGTGTAGTTTGCCACTGAAAAGGAACTTTGTGTTCCCAAAAGCTAGGTGAAGGACAGCTTTAACACACACATATCTCTCAGAACTGAGCATGTGGTGAGACGTTTGTTTATCTATCACAAAGTGAACGGGTTGCAGGAGAAACTTTTACTCTGGTTTCTCAGTCTGTTTCCTAGTGCCTGTTTGAAGTTCCTGCAGTTTTCACTGTAAAACCGAGTTGGAGTTGTACTTCCCCATATATATTTAAGTAGTGTAGTTTGCAACTGAAAAGGAACTTTGTGTTCCCAACAAGCTAGGTGAAGGATGGTTTCTCACACACTTATCTCTCTGATCTGAGCTTGTGGAGAGACATTCGTTCATCTAGCACAAAGGGAACTGGTTGCAGGATAAACTATTACTCTGGTTTCTCAGTCTGTTTCCTAGTGCCTGTTTGAAGTTCCTGCAGTTTTCACAGTAAAACCGAGTGTGAAGCTCATACCTACCCATATATATATATGGAGTGTAGTTTGAAACTGAAAAGGAACTTTGTGTTCCCAGCAAGTTATGTGAAGGACGGCTTTCACAAAAACTTATCTCTCAGAACTTAGCATGTGGAGAGACGTTCGTTCATCTAGGACAAATGGAAACTTTTGCAAGAGAATCTTTTACTGTGGATTCTCAGTCTGTTTCCTAGTGCCGGTATGAAGTTCCTGGAGTTTTCATTGTAAAACCGAGCTGGAGCTAGTACCTCACCATATATATGTATGCAGTGTATTTTGCAACTGAAAAGGAACTTTCTGTTCCCAACAACCTAGATGAAGGACGGCTTTCACACACACTTATCTCTCAGAACTGAGCATGTGGAGAGACTTTCATTCATCAAGCACAAAGGGATAGATATGCAGGAGAAACTTTTACTCTGGATTCTCAGTCTTTTTACTAGTGCCAGTTTCAAGTTCCTGCTGTTTCCACTGTAAAACCGAGTTGGAGCTAGTACCTACCCATATATATGTATGGAGTGTAGTTGGCAACTGGAAAGTAACTTTGTGTTCCCAACAACCTATGAGAAGGACGTCTTTCACACACAATTATCTCTTAGAAATGGGCATGTGGAGAGACGTTCGTTCATCTAGCACAAAGGAAAATGGTTGCAGTAGAAACTTTTACTCTGGTATTTCAGTCTGTTTCCAGGTGCCGGTTTGAATTTCCTGCAGTTTTCACTGTAAAACCGATTTGGACCTAGTACCTCCCCATATATATGTATGGATTGTATTTGGCAACTTAAAAGGAACTTTTTGTTCCCAACAAGCTAGGTGAAGAACGGCTTTCACACACACTTTTCTCTCAGAAATGAGCACGTGGAGAGACTTTCGTTCATCTAGCAGAAAGGGAACGCGTTGCAGGAGAATCTTTTTCTCTGTTTTCTAAGTCTGTTTCCTAGTGCTGGGTTGATGTTCTTGCAGTTTTCACTGTAAACAGAGTTGGATCTAGGAACTCCCCATATATATTTATGGAGTGTAGTTAACAACTGAAAAGGAACTTTGTTTTCCCAACATGGTAGGATGTAGGGCTTCTTTCACACACACTTATATCTCAGAACTAAACATGTGGAAAGACGTTCTTTCATCTAGCACAAAGGGAACGGTTTGTAGGAGAAACTTTTACTCTGGTTTCTCAGTCTGTTTCCTAGTGTCGGTAGGCAGTTCCTCGAGTTTTCACTGTAAAAACGAGTTGGAGCTAGTACCGCCCCATATATATGTATGCAGTGTAGTTTGCATCTGAAAAGGAACTTTGTGTTCCCAACAAGCTAGGTGAAGGACGGCTTTCACACACACATATCTCTCAGATCTGAGCATGTGGAGAGATGTTCGTTCATCTAGCACAAATGGAACGGGTTGCAGGAGAAATTTTACTCTGGATTCTCAGTCTTTTTACTAGTGCTTGTTGGAAGTTCCTGCCGTTTTCTCTGTAAAATCGCGTTGGAGCTTGTACCTACCCATATATATGTATGCAGTGTAGATAGCAACTGAAAAGGAACTTTGTGTTCCCAACAAGATATGTGAAGTACGGTTTCACACACACATATCTCTAAAAACTCAACATGTGGAGAAACTTTCGTTCATCTAGCACAAAGGGAACGGGTTGCAGGGGAAACTTTTACTCTGGTATCTGTTTCTGTATGCTTGTGCCGGTGTGAAGTTCCTGCAGTTTTCAAAGTAAAACCGAGTGTGGAGTTAGTACCTACCCATACATAAGTATGGAGTGTAGTTTTCAACTGAAAAGGAACATTGTGTTCCCAAAAAAGCTAGTTGAACGACGGCTTTCAAACACACATATTTCTCAGAAGTGAGCATGGGTAGAGACGTTCGTTCATCAAGCACAAAGCGGTAGGTTTGCAGAAGAAACTCTTACTGTGGTTTCTCAGTCTGTTTCCTAGTGCCGGTTTGAAGTTCCTGAAGTTTTCACTTTAAAACAGAGTTGGAGCTAGTAACTCCCCATATAATTTTATGGAGTGTTGTTTTCAAATGAAAAGGAACTTTGTGTTCCCAACAAGCTAGGTGAAGGACGGTTTCACACAAAATTATCTCTCAGAAATGAGCATGTGGAGAGACGTTCATTCATCTAGCACAAAGTGAACGGGTTGCAGGAGAAACTTTTTCTCTGGTTTCACATTCTGTTTCCTAGTACCGGTTTGAATTTCCTGCTGTTTTCACTGTAAAATATAGTTGGAACTAGTACCTCCCCATATATATGTATGGAGTGTATTTTGCAACTGAAAAGTAACTTTGTTTTCCCAAGAAGCTAGTTGAACGACGGCTTTCACACACACTTATCTCTCAGAACTGTGCATGTGGAGAGACGTACATTCATCTTGCACAAAAGGGAACGGGTTGCAGGAGAAACTTTTACTCTGGTTTCTCAGTCTGTTTCCTAGTGCCAGTTTGAAGTTCCTGCAATTTTCACTTGAAAACCCAATTGGAGCAAGTACCTACACATATTTATGTATGGAGTGTAGTTTGCAACTGAAAAGGAACTTTGTGTTCCCAACAAGCTAGGTGAAGTTCGGCTTTCACACACAATTATCTCTCAGAACTGAGCATGTGGAGAGACATTCTTTCATCTAGCACAAAGTGAACGGGTTGCACTAGAAACTTTTACTCTGGTTTCTCAGTCTGTTTCCTAGTGCCGGTTTGAAGTTCCTGCAGTTTTCACTTTAAAACCGAGTTGGAGCTAGTACCTTCCCATATACATGTATGGAGTGTTGTTTGCAACTGAAAAGGAACTTTGTGTTCCAAACAAGCTAGTTGAAGGGCGGTTTCACACACAGTTATCTCTCAGAAATGAGCATGTGGAGAGACGTTCTTTCATCCAGCACAAAGTAACGGTTTGCAGGAGAAACTTTTACTCTGGTTTCTCACACTTTTTCCTAGTGCCGGTTGGAATTTCCTGCATTTTTCACTGTAAAACCGAGTTGGAACTAGTACCTACTTATATATATATATATGGAGTGTAGTTTGCAACTGAAAAGGAATTTTGTGTTCCCAACAAGCTAGGTGAAGGACGGCTTTCATACACACTTATCTCTCATGACTGAGCATGTGGAGAAACGTTCGTTCATCTAGCACAAAGGTAACGGTTTTCAGGATAAACTATTACTGTGTTTTCTCAGTCTGTTTCCTAGTTCCGGTATGAATTTCCTGCTGTTTTCACTGTAAAAACGAGTTGGAACTAGTACCTCCTCATATATATGTATGGAGTGTAGTTTGCAACTGAAAGGAACTTTGTGTTGCCAACAAGCAAGGTGAAGTACGGCTTTCACACACACTTATCTCCCTGGACTGAGCGTGTGGAAAGATGTTCGTTCAACTAGCACAAAGAAGGGGTTGCAGGGGAAAATTTTACTCTGTTTTCTCAGTCTGTTTCCTAGTGCCTGATTTAATTTCCTGCAGTTTTCTCTGTAAAACCGAGTTGGAGCTAGTACCTCCCCATATATATGTATGGAGTGTAGTTTGCACCTGAAAAGGAACTTTGTGTTCCCAACAAGCTAGGTGAAGGACGGCATACACACACACTTTTCTCTCAGAACTGAGCATGTGGAGAGACATTCTTTCATCTAAGACAAAGGGAACGGGTTGCAGTAGAAACTTTTACTCTGGTTTCTCAGTATGTTTCCTAGTGCCTGTTTGAAGTTCCTGCAGTTTTCACTGTAAAACAGGGTTGGAGCTAGTACCACCCCATATATATTTATGGAATGTAGTTTGCAACTGAAAAGGAATTTTGTGTTGCCAACAAGCAAGGTGAAGTACGGCTTTCACACACACTTATCTCCCTGGACTGAGCGTGTGGAAAGATGTTCGTTCAACTAGCACAAAGAAGGGGTTGCAGGGGAAAATTTTACTCTGTTTTCTCAGTCTGTTTCCTAGTGCCTGATTTAGTTTCCTGCAGTTTTCTCTGTAAAACCGAGTTGGAGCTAGTACCTCCCCATATATATCTATGGAGTGTAGTTTGCACCTGAAAAGGAACTTTGTGTTCCCAACAAGCTAGGTGAAGGACGGCATACACACACACTTTTCTCTCAGAACTGAGCATGTGGAGAGACATTCTTTCATCTAAGACAAAGGGAACGGGTTGCAGTAGAAACTTTTACTCTGGTTTCTCAGTATGTTTCCTAGTGCCTGTTTGAAGTTCCTGCAGTTTTCACTGTAAAACAGGGTTTGAGCTAGTACCTCCCCATATATATTTATGGAATGTAGTTTGCAACTGAAAAGGAATTTTGTGTTGCCAACAAGCAAGGTGAAGTACGGCTTTCACACACACTTATCTCTCAGAACTGAGCATGTGGAGAGAAGTTCATTCATCTATCACAAAGGGAACGGTTTGCAGAAAAACTATTACTTTGGTTTCTCAGTTTGTTTCCTAGTGCCTCTTTGATGTTCCTGCAGTTTTAACTGTAAAACCGAGTTGGAGCTAGTACCTCCCCATATATATGTATGGAGTGTAGTTTGCAACTGAAAAGGAACAATGTGTTCCCAAAAGCTAGGTGAAGGACGGCTTTCACACACACTTATCTCTCAGAACTGAGGGTGTGGAGAGACGTTCGTTCATCTAGCACAAAGTGAACGGGTTGCAGGAGAAACTTTTACTCTGGTTTCTCAGTCTGTTTCCTAGTGCCTGTTTGAAGTTCCTGCAGTATTCACTGTTAAACCGAGTTGGAGTTGTACTTCCCCATATATATGTAAGTAGTGTAGATTGCAAATGAAAAGGAACATTGTGTTCCCAACAAGCTAGGTGAAGGAAGGTTTCACACACACTTATCTCTCACATCTGAGCGTGTGGAGAGACATTCGTTCACCTAGCACTAAGGGAACGGGTTGCAATATAAACTATTACTCTGGTTTCTCAGTCTGTTTCTAGGTGCTGTTTGAATTTCCTGCAGTTTTCACTGTAAACCCGAGTTGTAGCTAGTAACTCCCCATATATATGTATTTAGTGTACTTTGCACCTGAAAAGGAATTGTGTGTTCCCAACAAGCTAGGTGAAGGACGGCTTTCACACACACTTATCTCTCAGAACTGAGCATGAGGAGAGACGTTCGTTCATTTGGAAAAAGGGAACGGGTGAAGGAGAAACTTTTACTCTGGTTTCTCAGTCTTTTTCCTATTGCATTTAGATGATCCTGCAGTTTTCACTGTAAAACTGATTTGGAGCTAGTACCTACCCATATATATGTATGGAGTGTAGTTTGCAACTGAAAGGAACTTTCTGTTTCCAACAAGCTAGTTGAATGACGTTTTTCACATACACATATCTCTCAGAACTGAGCATGTGAAAAGACTTTCGTTCATCTAGCACAAAGGGAAAGGGTTGCAGAAGACACTTTTACTGTGGTTTCTAAGTCTGTTTCTTGTGCCGGTATGAAGTTCCTGCAGTTTAATTTTAAAACCGATTTGGAGCTAGTACCAACCATATATATTTATGGAGTGTAGTTCGCAACTGAAAAGGAACTTTGTGTTCCCAGCAAGCTAGGTGGAGGACGGCTTTCACACATAATTATCTCTCTGAACTGAGCGTGTGGAGAGACTTTCGTTCATCTTGCACAAAGGGAACGGGCTGTAGGAGAAACTTTTACTCAGGTTTCTCAGTCTGTTTCCTAGTGCCGGTTATAAGTTCCTGCAATTTTCACTGTAAAACCGATTTGGAGCTACTACCTACCCATATATATATAAGGAGAGTAGTTTGCAACTGAAAAGGAACTTTGTGTTCCAACAAGCTAGTTGAACGACGGCTTTCACACACACTTATCTCTCAGAACTGAGCATGTGGAGAGACGTTCGTTCATCTAGTACAAAGGGAACGGGTTGCAGGAGAAAATTTACTCTGGTTTCTCAGTCTGTTTCCTAGTGCCGTTTTGAAGTTCCTGCAATTTTCAATGTAAAACCGAGTTGGAGCCCTGTACTTACCCATATATATGTATGGAGTATAGTTTGCAACTGGAGAGGAACTTTCTGTTCCAAACAAGCAAGTTGAACTGCGGCTTTCACACACACATATCTCTCAGAACTGAGCATGTGGAGAGACGTTGGTTCATCTAGCACAAAGGGAAAGTGTTGCAAATAAAACTTTTCCTGTGGTTTCTCAGTCTGTTTCCTAGTGCCGGTTTTAATTTCTGCAGGTTTCACTTTAAAACCGATTTGGATATAGTACCTACCCATATAAATATATGGAGTGTAGTTTGCAACTGAAAAGGAAATTAGTGTTCCCAATAAGCTAGTTGAAAGACAGATTTCACACACACTTATCTCTCAGAAATCAGCATGTGGAGAGAAGTTCTTTCATCCAGCACAAAGGGAACGGGTTGCAGGAGCAACTTTTAGTCAGGTTTCTCAGTCTGTTTCCTGGTGCCGGTTTGGATTTCCTGCTGTTTTCACTGTAAAACCGAGTTGGAGCTAGTACCTCTCCATATATATGTATGGAGTGTAGTTTGCCACTGAAAAGGAACTTTGTGTTCCCAAAAGCTAGGTGAAGGACAGCTTTAACACACACATATCTCTCAGAACTGAGCATGTGGTGAGACGTTTGTTTATCTATCACAAAGTGAACGGGTTGCAGGAGAAACTTTTACTCTGGTTTCTCAGTCTGTTTCCTAGTGCCTGTTTGAAGTTCCTGCAGTTTTCACTGTAAAACCGAGTTGGAGTTGTACTTCCCCATATATATTTAAGTAGTGTAGTTTGCAACTGAAAAGGAACTTTGTGTTCCCAACAAGCTAGGTGAAGGATGGTTTCTCACACACTTATCTCTCTGATCTGAGCTTGTGGAGAGACATTCGTTCATCTAGCACAAAGGGAACTGGTTGCAGGATAAACTATTACTCTGGTTTCTCAGTCTGTTTCCTAGTGCCTGTTTGAAGTTCCTGCAGTTTTCACAGTAAAACCGAGTGTGAAGCTCATACCTACCCATATATATATATGGAGTGTAGTTTGAAACTGAAAAGGAACTTTGTGTTCCCAGCAAGTTATGTGAAGGACGGCTTTCACAAAAACTTATCTCTCAGAACTTAGCATGTGGAGAGACGTTCGTTCATCTAGGACAAATGGAAACTTTTGCAAGAGAATCTTTTACTGTGGATTCTCAGTCTGTTTCCTAGTGCCGGTATGAAGTTCCTGGAGTTTTCATTGTAAAACCGAGCTGGAGCTAGTACCTCACCATATATATGTATGCAGTGTATTTTGCAACTGAAAAGGAACTTTCTGTTCCCAACAACCTAGATGAAGGACGGCTTTCACACACACTTATCTCTCAGAACTGAGCATGTGGAGAGACTTTCATTCATCAAGCACAAAGGGATAGATATGCAGGAGAAACTTTTACTCTGGATTCTCAGTCTTTTTACTAGTGCCAGTTTCAAGTTCCTGCTGTTTCCACTGTAAAACCGAGTTGGAGCTAGTACCTACCCATATATATGTATGGAGTGTAGTTGGCAACTGGAAAGTAACTTTGTGTTCCCAACAACCTATGAGAAGGACGTCTTTCACACACAATTATCTCTTAGAAATGGGCATGTGGAGAGACGTTCGTTCATCTAGCACAAAGGAAAATGGTTGCAGTAGAAACTTTTACTCTGGTATTTCAGTCTGTTTCCAGGTGCCGGTTTGAATTTCCTGCAGTTTTCACTGTAAAACCGATTTGGACCTAGTACCTCCCCATATATATGTATGGATTGTATTTGGCAACTTAAATGGAACTTTTTGTTCCCAACAAGCTAGGTGAAGAACGGCTTTCACACACACTTTTCTCTCAGAAATGAGCACGTGGAGAGACTTTCGTTCATCTAGCAGAAAGGGAACGCGTTGCAGGAGAATCTTTTTCTCTGTTTTCTAAGTCTGTTTCCTAGTGCTGGGTTGATGTTCTTGCAGTTTTCACTGTAAACAGAGTTGGATCTAGGAACTCCCCATATATATTTATGGAGTGTAGTTAACAACTGAAAAGGAACTTTGTTTTCCCAACATGGTAGGATGTAGGGCTTCTTTCACACACACTTATATCTCAGAACTAAACATGTGGAAAGACGTTCTTTCATCTAGCACAAAGGGAACGGTTTGTAGGAGAAACTTTTACTCTGGTTTCTCAGTCTGTTTCCTAGTGTCGGTAGGCAGTTCCTCGAGTTTTCACTGTAAAAACGAGTTGGAGCTAGTACCGCCCCATATATATGTATGCAGTGTAGTTTGCATCTGAAAAGGAACTTTGTGTTCCCAACAAGCTAGGTGAAGGACGGCTTTCACACACACATATCTCTCAGATCTGAGCATGTGGAGAGATGTTCGTTCATCTAGCACAAATGGAACGGGTTGCAGGAGAAATTTTACTCTGGATTCTCAGTCTTTTTACTAGTGCTTGTTGGAAGTTCCTGCCGTTTTCTCTGTAAAATCGCGTTGGAGCTTGTACCTACCCATATATATGTATGCAGTGTAGATAGCAACTGAAAAGGAACTTTGTGTTCCCAACAAGATATGTGAAGTACGGTTTCACACACACATATCTCTAAAAACTCAACATGTGGAGAAACTTTCGTTCATCTAGCACAAAGGGAACGGGTTGCAGGGGAAACTTTTACTCTGGTATCTGTTTCTGTATGCTTGTGCCGGTGTGAAGTTCCTGCAGTTTTCAAAGTAAAACCGAGTGTGGAGTTAGTACCTACCCATACATAAGTATGGAGTGTAGTTTTCAACTGAAAAGGAACATTGTGTTCCCAAAAAAGCTAGTTGAACGACGGCTTTCAAACACACATATTTCTCAGAAGTGAGCATGGGTAGAGACGTTCGTTCATCAAGCACAAAGCGGTAGGTTTGCAGAAGAAACTCTTACTGTGGTTTCTCAGTCTGTTTCCTAGTGCCGGATTGAAGTTCCTGAAGTTTTCACTTTAAAACAGAGTTGGAGCTAGTAACTCCCCATATAATTTTATGGAGTGTTGTTTTCAAATGAAAAGGAACTTTGTGTTCCCAACAAGCTAGGTGAAGGACGGTTTCACACAAAATTATCTCTCAGAAATGAGCATGTGGAGAGACGTTCATTCATCTAGCACAAAGTGAACGGGTTGCAGGAGAAACTTTTTCTCTGGTTTCACATTCTGTTTCCTAGTACCGGTTTGAATTTCCTGCTGTTTTCACTGTAAAATATAGTTGGAACTAGTACCTCCCCATATATATGTATGGAGTGTATTTTGCAACTGAAAAGTAACTTTGTTTTCCCAAGAAGCTAGTTGAACGACGGCTTTCACACACACTAATCTCTCAGAACTGTGCATGTGGAGAGACGTACATTCATCTTGCACAAAAGGGAACGGGTTGCAGGAGAAACTTTTACTCTGGTTTCTCAGTCTGTTTCCTAGTGCCAGTTTGAAGTTCCTGCAATTTTCACTTGAAAACCCAATTGGAGCAAGTACCTACACATATTTATGTATGGAGTGTAGTTTGCAACTGAAAAGGAACTTTGTGTTCCCAACAAGCTAGGTGAAGTTCGGCTTTCACACACAATTATCTCTCAGAACTGAGCATGTGGAGAGACATTCTTTCATCTAGCACAAAGTGAACGGGTTGCACTAGAAACTTTTACTCTGGTTTCTCAGTCTGTTTCCTAGTGCCGGTTTGAAGTTCCTGCAGTTTTCACTTTAAAACCGAGTTGGAGCTAGTACCTTCCCATATACATGTATGGAGTGTTGTTTGCAACTGAAAAGGAACTTTGTGTTCCAAACAAGCTAGTTGAAGGGCGGTTTCACACACAGTTATCTCTCAGAAATGAGCATGTGGAGAGACGTTCTTTCATCCAGCACAAAGTAACGGTTTGCAGGAGAAACTTTTACTCTGGTTTCTCACACTTTTTCCTAGTGCCGGTTGGAATTTCCTGCATTTTTCACTGTAAAACCGAGTTGGAACTAGTACCTACATATATATATATATATGGAGTGTAGTTTGCAACTGAAAAGGAATTTTGTGTTCCCAACAAGCTAGGTGAAGGACGGCTTTCATACACACTTATCTCTCATGACTGAGCATGTGGAGAAACGTTCGTTCATCTAGCACAAAGGTAACGGTTTTCAGGATAAACTATTACTGTGTTTTCTCAGTCTGTTTCCTAGTTCCGGCATGAATTTCCTGCTGTTTTCACTGTAAAAACGAGTTGGAACTAGTACCTCCTCATATATATGTATGGAGTGTAGTTTGCAACTGAAAGGAACTTTGTGTTGCCAACAAGCAAGGTGAAGTACGGCTTTCACACACACTTATCTCCCTGGACTGAGCGTGTGGAAAGATGTTCGTTCAACTAGCACAAAGAAGGGGTTGCAGGGGAAAATTTTACTCTGTTTTCTCAGTCTGTTTCCTAGTGCCTGATTTAATTTCCTGCAGTTTTCTCTGTAAAACCGAGTTGGAGCTAGTACCTCCCCATATATATGTATGGAGTGTAGTTTGCACCTGAAAAGGAACTTTGTGTTCCCAACAAGCTAGGTGAAGGACGGCATACACACACACTTTTCTCTCAGAACTGAGCACGTGGAGAGACATTCTTTCATCTAAGACAAAGGGAACGGGTTGCAGTAGAAACTTTTACTCTGGTTTCTCAGTATGTTTCCTAGTGCCTGTTTGAAGTTCCTGCAGTTTTCCCTGTAAAACAGGGTTGGAGCTAGTACCTCCCCATATATATTTATGGAATGTAGTTTGCAACTGAAAAGGAATTTTGTGTTGCCAACAAGCAAGGTGAAGTACGGCTTTCACACACACTTATCTCCCTGGACTGAGCGTGTGGAAAGATGTTCGTTCAACTAGCACAAAGAAGGGGTTGCAGGGGAAAATTTTACTCTGTTTTCTCAGTCTGTTTCCTAGTGCCTGATTTAATTTCCTGCAGTTTTCTCTGTAAAACCGAGTTGGAGCTAGTACCTCCCCATATATATCTATGGAGTGTAGTTTGCACCTGAAAAGGAACTTTGTGTTCCCAACAAGCTAGGTGAAGGACGGCATACACACACACTTTTATCTCAGAACTGAGCATGTGGAGAGACATTCTTTCATCTAAGACAAAGGGAACGGGTTGCAGTAGAAACTTTTACTCTGGTTTCTCAGTATGTTTCCTAGTGCCTGTTTGAAGTTCCTGCAGTTTTCACTGTAAAACAGGGTTGGAGCTAGTACCTCCCCATATATATTTATGGAATGTAGTTTGCAACTGAAAAGGAATTTTGTGTTGCCAACAAGCAAGGTGAAGTACGGCTTTCACACACACTTATCTCTCAGAACTGAGCATGTGGAGAGAAGTTCATTCATCTATCACAAAGGGAACGGTTTGCAGAAAAACTATTACTTTGGTTTCTCAGTTTGTTTCCTAGTGCCTCTTTGATGTTCCTGCAGTTTTAACTGTAAAACCGAGTTGGAGCTAGTACCTCCCCATATATTTGTATGGAGTGTAGTTTGCAACTGAAAAGGAACAATGTGTTCCCAAAAGCTAGGTGAAGGACGGCTTTCACACACACTTATCTCTCAGAACTGAGGGTGTGGAGAGACGTTCGTTCATCTAGCACAAAGTGAACGGGTTGCAGGAGAAACTTTTACTCTGGTTTCTCAGTCTGTTTCCTAGTGCCTGTTTGAAGTTCCTGCAGTATTCACTGTAAAACCGAGTTGGAGTTGTACTTCCCCATATATATGTAAGTAGTGTAGATTGCAACTGAAAAGGAACATTGTGTTCCCAACAAGCTAGGTGAAGGAAGGTTTCACACACACTTATCTCTCACATCTGAGCGTGTGGAGAGACATTCGTTCACCTAGCACTAAGGGAACGGGTTGCAATATAAACTATTACTCTGGTTTCTCAGTCTGTTTCTAGGTGCTGTTTGAATTTCCTGCAGTTTTCACTGTAAACCCGAGTTGGAGCTAGTACCTCCCCATATATATGTATTTAGTGTACTTTGCACCTGAAAAGGAATTGTGTGTTCCCAACAAGCTAGGTGAAGGACGGCTTTCACACACACTTATCTCTCAGAACTGAGCATGAGGAGAGACGTTCGTTCATTTGGAAAAAGGCAACGGGTGCAGGAGAAACTTTTACTCTGGTTTCTCAGTCTTTTTCCTATTGCATTTAGATGATCCTGCAGTTTTCACTGTAAAACTGATTTGGAGCTAGTACCTACCCATATATATGTATGGAGTGTAGTTTGCAACTGAAAGGAACTTTCTGTTCCCAACAAGCTAGTTGAACGACGTTTTTCACATACACATATCTCTCAGAACTGAGCATGTGAAAAGACTTTCGTTCATCTAGCACAAAGGGAAAGGGTTGCAGAAGACACTTTTACTGTGGTTTCTAAGTCTGTTTCTTGTGCCGGTATGAAGTTCCTGCAGTTTTACTTTAAAACCGATTTGGAGCTAGTACCAACCATATATATTTATGGAGTGTAGTTCGCAACTGAAAAGGAACTTTGTGTTCCCAGCAAGCTAGGTGGAGGACGGCTTTCACACATAATTATCTCTCTGAACTGAGCGTGTGGAGAGACTTTCGTTCATCTTGCACAAAGGGAACAGGCTGTAGGAGAAACTTTTACTCAAGTTTCACAGTCTGTTTCCTAGTGCCGGTTATAAGTTCCTGCAATTTTCACTGTAAAACCGATTTGGAGCTACTACCTACCCATACATATATAAGGAGAGTAGTTTGCAACTGAAAAGGAACTTTGTGTTCCAACAAGCTAGTTGAACGACGGCTTTCACACACACTTATCTCTCAGAACTGAGCATGTGGAGAGACGTTCGTTCATCTAGTACAAAGGGAACGGTTTGCAGGAGAAAATTTACTCTGGTTTCTCAGTCTGTTTCCTAGTGCCGTTTTGAAGTTCTTGCAATTTTCAATGTAAAACCGAGTTGGAGCCCTGTACTTACCCATATATATGTATGGAGTATAGTTTGCAACTGAAGAGGAACTTTCTGTTCCAAACAAGCAAGTTGAACTGCGGCTTTCACACACACATATCTCTCAGAACTGAGCATGTGGAGAGACGTTGGTTCATCTAGCACAAAGAGAAAGTGTTGCAAAAAAATCTTTTACTGTGGTTTCTCAGTCTGTTTCCTAGTGCCGGTTTTAATTTCTGCAGGTTTCACTTTAAAACCGATTTGGATATAGTACCTCCCCATATAAATATATGGAGTGTAGTTTGCAACTGAAAAGGAAATTAGTGTTCCCAATAAGCTAGTTGAAAGACAGATTTCACACACACTTATCTCTCAGAAATCAGCATGTGGAGAGAAGTTCTTTCATCCAGCACAAAGGGAACGGGTTGCAGGAGCAACTTTTAGTCAGGTTTCTCAGTCTGTTTCCTGGTGCCGGTTTGGATTTCCTGCTGTTTTCACTGTAAAACCGAGTTGGAGCTAGTACCTCTCCATATATATGTATGGAGTGTAGTTTGCCACTGAAAAGGAACTTTGTGTTCCCAAAAGCTAGGTGAAGGACGGCTTTAACACACACATATCTCTCAGAACTGAGCATGTGGTGAGACGTTTGTTTATCTATCACAAAGTGAACGGGTTGCAGAAGAAACTTTTTCTCTGGTTTCTCAGTCTGCTTCCTAGTGCCTGTTTGAAGTTCCTGCAGTTTTCACTGTAAAACCGAGTTGGAGCTTGTACCTCCCCATATATATGTATGGAGTGTAGTTTGCAACTGAAAAGGAACTTTGTGTTCCCAACAAGCTAGGTGAAGGACGGTTTCTCACACACTTATCTCTCTGATCTGAGCTTGTGGAGAGACATTCGTTCATCTAGCACAAAGGGAACTGGTTGCAGGATAAACTATTACTCTGGTTTCTCAGTCTGTTTCCTAGTGCCTGTTTGAAGATCCTGCAGTTTTCACTGTAAATCCGATTTGGAGCTACTACATCCCCATATATATTTATGGAGTGTAGTTTACAACTGAAAAGTAATTTTGTGTTCCCAACAAGCTAGGTGAAGGATGGCTTTCACACACACTTATCTCTCAGAACTGAGAATGTGGAGAGACGTTCGTTTATATAGCACAAAGGGAACGGTTTGCAGGAGAAATTTTAATCTGGTCTCTAAGTTTGATTCCTAGCGTCGGTTTGAAGTTCCTGCAGTTTTCACAGTAAAACCGAGTGTGAAGCTCATACCTCCCCATATATATATATGGATTGTAGTTTAAAACTGAAAAGGAACTTTGTGTTCCCAGCAAGTTATGTGAAGGACGGCTTTCACAAAAACTTATCTCTCAGAACTGAGCATGTGGAGAGACGTTCGTTCATCTAGCACAAATGGAAAGTTTTGCAAGAGAATCTTTTACTGTGGATTCTCAGTCTGTTTCCTAGTGCCGGTATAAGTTCCTGGAGTTTTCATTGTAAAACCGAGCTGGAGCTAGTACCTCACCATATATATGTATGCAGTGTATTTTGCAACTGAAAAGGAACTTTCTGTTCCCAACAACCTAGATGAAGTACGGCTTTCACACACACTTATCTCTCAGAACTGAGCATGTGGAGAGACTTTCATTCATCAAGCACAAAGGGATAGATATGCAGGAGAAACTTTTACTCTGGATTCTCAGTCTTTTTACTAGTGCCAGTTTCAAGTTCCTGCTGTTTCCACTGTAAAACCGAGTTGGAGCTAGTACCTACCCATATATATGTATGGAGTGTAGTTGGCAACTGGAAAGTAACTTTGTGTTCCCAACAACCTATGAGAAGGACGTCTTTCACACACAATTATCTCTTAGAAATGGGCATGTGGAGAGACGTTCGTTCATCTAGCACAAAGGAAAATGGTTGCAGTAGAAACTTTTACTCTGGTATTTCAGTCTGTTTCCAGGTGCCGGTTTGAAGTTCCTGCAGTTTTCACTGTAAAACCGATTTGGTCCTAGTACCTCCCCATATATATGTATGGATTGTATTTGGCAACTTAAAAGGAACTTTGTGTTCCCAACAAGCTAGGTGAAGAACGGCTTTCACACACACTTTTCTCTCAGAAATGAGCACGTGGAGAGACTTTCGTTCATCTAGCAGAAAGGGAACGCGTTGCAGGAGAATCTTTTTCTCTGTTTTCTCAGTCTGTTTCCTAGTGCCGGGTTGATGTTCCTGCAGTTTTCACTGTAAACAGAGTTGGATCTAGGAACTCCCCATATATATTTATGGAGTGTAGTTAACAACTGAAAAGGAACTTTGTTTTCCCAACATGGTAGGATGTAGGGCTTCTTTCACACACACTTATATCTCAGAACTAAACATGTGGAAAGACGTTCTTTCATCTAGCACAAAGGGAACGGTTTGTAGGAGAAACTTTTACTCTAGTTTCTCAGTCTGTTTCCTAGTGTCGGTAGGCAGTTCCTCGAGTTTTCACTGTAAAAACGATTTGGAGCTAGTACCGCCCCATATATAAGTATGCAGTGTAGTTTGCATCTGAAAAGGAACTTTGTGTTCCCAACAAGCTAGGTGAAGGACGGCTTTCACACACACATATCTCTCAGATCTGAGCATGTGGAGAGATGTTCGTTCATCTAGCACAAATGGAACGCGTTGCAGGAGAAACTTTTACTCTGGATTCTCAGTCTTTTTACTAGTGCTTGTTGGAATTTCCTGCCGTTTTCTCTGTAAAATCGCGTTGGAGCTTGTACCTACCCATATATATGTATGCAGTGTAGATAGCAACTGAAAAGGAACTTTGTGTTCCCAACAAGATATGTGAAGTACGGTTTCACACACACATATCTCTAAAAACTCAACATGTGGAGAAACTTTCGTTCATCTAGCACAAAGGGAACGGGTTGCAGGGGAAACTTTTACTCTGGTATCTCTTTCTGTATGCTTGTGCCGGTGTGAAGTTCCTGCAGTTTTCAAAGAAAAACCGAGTGTGGAGCTAGTACATCCCCATATATATGAATGGAGTGTAGTTTGCAACAGGAAAGGATCTTTGTGTTAACAACAAGCTAGGTTAAGGGCGGCTTTCACACACACTTATCTCTCAGAAATGAGCATGTGTGGAGACGTTAGTTCATCTAGCACAAAGGGAACAGGCTGCAGGAGAAACTTTTACTCTGGTTTCTCAGTCTGTTTCCTAGTGCCGGTTTGAAGTTCCTGCATTTTTCACTGTAAAACCGAGTTGGAGCTTGTACCTCCCCATATATATGTATGGAGTGTAGTTTGCAACTGAAAAGGAACTTTGTGTTCCCAACAAGCTAGGTGAAGTGCGGCTTTCACACACACTTATCTCTGAGAACTGAGCATGTGGAGAGACATTCGTTCATCTAGTACAAAGGGAACGGTTTGCAGGAGAAACTTTTACTCTGGTTTCTCAGTCTGTTTCCTAGTGCCTGTTTGAAGTTCCTGCAGTTTTCACTGTAAAACGAATTTGGGGCTAGTACCACCCCATATATATGTATGGAATGTAGTTTGCAACTGAAAAGGAACTTTGTGTTCCCAACAAGCTAGGTGAAGGACGGCTTTCACACACATTTATCTCTTAGAACTGAGCATGTGGAAACACTCTCGTTCATATAGCACAAAGGAAAGGGTTGCAGGAGAAACTTTTACTCTGGTATTTCACTGTGTTTCCTGGTGCCGGTTTGAAGTTCCTGCAGTTTTCAATGTAAAATCGAGTTGGAGCTAGTACCTCCCCATATATATGTATGGAGTGTATTTGGCAACTTAAAAGGAACTTTGTGTTCCCAACAAAGTAGGTGAATGGCTTCTTTCACACACACTTATATCTCAGAACTAAGCATGTGGAAAGACGTTCGTTCATCTAGCACAATGGGAACTGTTTGTACGAGAAACTTTTACTCTGGTTTCTCAGTCTGTTTCCTAGTGTCGGTATGAAGTTCCACGAGATTTCACTGTAAAAGCGAGATGGAGCTAGTACCGCCCCATATATATGTATGCAGTGTAGTTGCAAACTGTAAAGGAACTTTATGTTCCCAACAAGCTAGTTGAAGGACTGCTTTAACAAACACATATCTCGCAAAACGGAGCATGTGGAGAGAAGTTCGTTCATCTAGCACAAATGGAAAGGTTTGCATGAGGAAACATTACTCTGGTTTCTCAGTCTCATTCCTAAGGCCGTTTTGAAGTTCCTGCAATTTTCACTGTAAAACAGCGTTGAAGATCGTACCTCCCCATATATATGTATGGATTGTAGTTTGCAACCTAAATGGAACTTTGTGTTCCCAAAAAGCTAGTTGAAGGAAGGCTTTCACATACAATTATCTCTCAGAACTGAGCATTTGGAGAGACGTTCATTCATCTAACACAAAGGAAACAGGTGCAGGAGAAACTTTTACTCTGGTTTCTCAGTCTGTTTCCTAGGGCCGGTTTGAAGTTCCTGCAGTTTTCACAGTAAAACCGTGTGGAGCCCGTACCAAACCATAAATATATATGGAGCGTAGTTTGCAATTGAAAAGGAACTTTGTGTTCCCAGCAAGCTAGGTGAAGGACGGCTTTCACACACACTTATCTCTCAGAACTGAGCATGTGGAGAGACATTCGTTCATCTAGCACAAATGGAACGGGTTGCAGGAGAATCTTTACTGTGGTTTCTCAGTCTGTTTCCTAGTGCCAGTTCGAAGTTCCTGCAGTTTTCACAGTAAAACAGAGTTGGAGTTAGTACCTCCCCATATATATGTATGCAGTGTATTTTGCAACTGAAAAGGAACTTTGTGTTCCCAAGAAGCTAGATGAAGAACGGCTTTCACACACACTTATCTCTTAGAACTTAGCATGTGGAGAGAAATTCGTTCATCTAGTACAAAGGGAACGGTTTGCAGGGGAACTTTTACTCTGGTATATCAGTCTGTTTCCTGGTGCCGGTTTGAAGTTCCTGCAGTTTTCACTGTAAAACCGAGTTGGAGCTAGTACCTCCCCATATATATGTATTGAGTGTATTTGGAACTTAAAAGGAATTTTGTGTTCCCAACAAGTTAGTTGAAGAACGGCTTTCACACCCAATTTTCTCTCAGAAATGAGCACATTGAGAGACTTTAGTTCATCTAGCAGAAAGGGAACGCGTTGCAGGAGAAAATATTCTTCTGTTTTCTCAGACTGTTTCCTAGTGCCAGGTTGATGTACCTGCAGTTTTCACTGTAAATCAGAGTTGGATCTAGGACCTCCCCATATATATTTATGGAATGTAGTTTACAACTGAAAAGGAACTTTGCGTTCCCAACAAGGTAGGTGAATGGCTTCGTTCACACACACTTATATCTCAGAACTAAGCATGTGGAAAGACGTTCGTTCATCTAGCACAATGGGAAAGGTTTGTAGGAGAAACTATTACTCTGGTTTCTCAGTCTGATTCCTAGTGTCGGTATGAAGTTCCTCGAGATTTCACTGTAAAACCGAGATGGAGTTGGTACCGCCCCATATATATGTATGCAGTGTAGTTGCAAACTGAAAAGGAACTATGTGTTCCCAACAAGCTAGGTGAAGGACGGCTTTCACACACACTTATCTCTCAGAACTCAGCATGTGGAGAGACGTTCGTTCATCTAGCACAAATGGAACGGTTTGCAGGAGAAATTTTTACTCTGGTTTCTCAGTCTGTTTCCTAGCGCCGGTTTGAAGTTCCTGCAGTTTTCACAGTAAAAACGAGTGTGGAGCCCGTACCTACCCATATATATATATGGAGTGTAGTTTGCAATTGAAAAGGAACTTTGGGTTCCCAGCAAGCTAGGTGAAGTACGGCTTTCACACACACTTATCTCTCAGAACTGAGCATGTGGAGAGACTTTCGTTCATCTAGCACAAATGGAACGGGTTGCAGGAGAATCTTTTACTGTGGTTTCTCAGTCTGTTTCCTAGTGCTGGTATGAAGTTCTTGGAGTTTTCACTGTAAAGCAGAGCTGGATCTAGTACCTCCCCATATATATGTATGCAGTGTAGTTTGCACCTGAAAAGGAATTATGTGTTCCCAACAAGCTAGGTGAAGGACGGCTTTCACACACACTTATCTCTCCAAACTGAGCATGAGGAGAGACGTTCGTTCATTTGGAAAAAGTAACGGGTTGCAGGTGAAACATTTACTGTGATTTCTCAGTCTGTTTCCTATTGCCGTTTAGATGTTCCTGCAGTTTTCACTTTAAAACCGATTTGGAGCTTGTACATACCCATATATATGTATGGAGTGTAGTTTGCAACTGAAAGGAACTTTGTGTTCTCAACAAGCTAGTTGAACGACGTCTTTCACATACACATCTCTCTCAGAACTGAGCATGTGGAAAGACTTTCGTTCATATACCACAAAGGGAAAGGGTTTCAGAAGAAACTTTTACTCTGGTTTCTCAGTCTGTTTCCTAGTGCCGGTTTGAAGTTCTGCAATTTTCACTTTAAAAACGAGTTGGAGCTAGTACCTCCCCATATAGAGGTATGGAGTGTAGTTTGCAACTAAAAAGGAACTTAGTTTTCCCAACAACCTAGGTGAAATACTGCTTTCACACACACATAACTCTCAGAAATGAGAATGTGGAGAGACATTCTTTCATCTAGCACAAAGGGAATGTGTAGCAGGAGAAATTTTTACTCTCGTTTCTCAGTCTATTTCCTAGTGCCGGTATTGAGTTCCTGCTGTTTTCACTGTTAAAGCGAGTTGGAGCTCGTACATGTCCATATATATGTATGGAGTGTAGTTTGCAACTGAAAAGGAACTTTGTGTTCCCAACAAGATAGGTGAAGGACGGCTTTCACACACAATTATCTCTCAGACCAGAGCATGTGGAGAGACGTTCGTTCATTTAGCACAAATGGAACGGGTTGCAGGGGAAACTTATACTCTGGGTTCTCAGTCTGTTTCCTAGTGCATGTTTGAAGTTCCTGCAATTTTCACTGTAAAACAGAGTTGGAGCTAGTACCTACCCATATAAATGTATGGAGTGTACTTTGCAACTGATAAGGAATTTTGTGTTCCCAACAACCTAGGTGAAGAACGGCATTCACACACACTTATCTCTCAGAACTGAGCATGTGGAGAGAACTTCGTTCATCTAGCACAAAAGGAACGGTTTGCAGGACAATCTTTTACTCTGGTTTCTCAGTCTGTTTCCTAGTGCGTGTTTGAATTTCCTGCAGTTTTCACTGTAAAATCGAGTTGGAGCTAGTACCTCCCCATATATATGTATGGAGTGTTGTTTGCAAATGAAATGGTACATTTTTCCCATCAAGCTAGGTGAAGGACGGCTTTCACACACACTTTTCTCTCAGAAATGAGCATGTGGAGAGACTTTCTTTCATCTAGCACACATGGAACGGGTTGCCAGAGAAGCTTTTACTCTGGTTCTCAGTCTGTTTCCTAGTCCCGGTTTGAAGTTCTTGCAGTTTTCACTGTAAAACCGAGTTGGAGCTAGTACCTCCCCATATATATGTATGGAGTGTAATTTGCAACTGAAAAGGAACTTTGTTTTCAAAATATGCTAGGTGAAGTTCTGCTTTCACACACACTTATCTCTCTGAACTGAGCGTCTAGAGAAACGTTCGTTCAACTAGCACCAAGGGTACCGGTGGGAGGACAATCTTTTACTCTGGTTTCTCAGTCTGTTTCTTAGTGCCTGTTTGAAGTTCCTGCAGTTTTCACTGTAAAATCGAGTTGGAGCTAGTACCTCCCCCTATATATGTATGGAGTGTAGTGTGCATCTGTAAAGGAAGTATGTGTTCCCAACAAGCTAGGTTAAGGACGGATTCACACACAATTATCTCTCAGAAATGAGCATGTGGATAGACGTTCTTTCATCCAACACAAAGGGAAAGGGTTGCAGGAGAAACTTTTACTCTGGTTTCTCATTCTGTTACCTAGTGCCGGTGTGAAGTTCCTGCAGTTTTCACTGTATATAATATTTGGAACTTGTACCTCCCCATATATATATATGGAGTGTTGTTTGCAAATGAAAAAGAACATTTTTCCCATCAAGCTAGGTGAAGGACGACTTTCACACACACTTTTCTCTCAGAAATGAGCATGTGGAGGGACTTTCTTTCATCTAGCACAAATGGAACTGGTTGCAGGAGAATATTTTACTCTGGTTTCTCAGTATGTTTCCTAGTGCCGGTTTTAAGTTCCTGCAGTTTTCACTTTAAAACAGAGTTGGAGCTAGTACCTCCCCATATACATGTATGGAGTGGAGTTTGCAACTGAAATGGAACTTTGTGTTCCCAACAAGCTAGGTGAAGGACGGTTTCACACACAATTATCTCTCAGAAATGAGCATGTGGAGAGACGTTCTTTCATCCAGCAAAAAGGGAACGGTTTGCAGGAGAAACTTTTACTCTGGTTTCTCACTTTTTTCCTTGTGCCGGTTTGAATTTCCTGCAGTTTTCACTGTAAAACCGAGTTGGTTCTAGTACCTACTGATATATATGTATGGAGTGTAGTTTGCAACTGAAAAGGAATTTTGTGTTCCCAACAAGCTAGGTTAAGGACGGCTTTCATACACACTTATCTCTCAGAACTGAGCATGTGGAGAGACGTTCGTTCATCTAGCACAAATGTAACGGTTTTCAGGATAAACTATTACTGTGTTTTCTCAGTCTGTTTCCTAGTTCCGGTATGAATTTCCTGCTGTTTTCACTGTAAAACCGAGTTGGAACTAGTACCTCCTCATATATATGAATGGAGTGTAGTTTGCAACTGAAAAGTAACTTTGTGTTCCCAACAAGCTAGGTGAAGTTCGGCTTTCACACACAATTATGTCTCTGAACTGAGCGTGTGGAGAGACGTTCATTCAACTAGCACAAATGAAGGGGTTGCAGGGGAAACTTTTACTCTGGTTTCTCAGTCTGTTTCCTAGTGCCGTTGAGATGTTCCTGCAGTTTTCACTGTAAAACCGATTTGGAGCTAGTACCTACCCATATATATGTATGGAGTGTAGTTTGCAACTGAAAGGAAATTTGTGTTCCCAACAAGCTAGTTGAAAGACGTTTTACACATACACATATCTCTCAGAACTGAGCATGTGGAAAGACTTTCGTTCATCTAGCACAAAGGGAAAGGGTTGCAGAAGAAAGTTTTACTGTGGTTTCTAAGTCTGTTTCTTGTGCAGGTATGAATATCCTGCACTTTTAATTTTAAAACCGAGTTGGAGCTAGTACCAACCATTTATATGTATGGAGTGTAGTTAGCAACTGAAAAGGAACTTTGTGTTCCCAACAATCTAGGTGAAGGACGGCTTTCACACACACTTATCTCTCAGAACTGAGCATGTGGTGAGACTTTCGTTCATCTAGCAAAAATGGAACGGGTTGCAGGAGAAACTTTTACTCAGGTTTCTCAGTCTGTTTCCTAGGTGCTGTTTGATGTTCCTGCAGTTTTCACTGTAAAACCGAGTTGGAGCTTGTATCTCTCCATATATATTTATGGAGTGTAGTTTGCAACTGAAAAGGATAATTGTGTTCCCAAAAGCTAGGTGAAGGACGGTTTCTCACACAATTATCTCTCTCTAATCTGAGCGTGTGGAGAGACATTCGTTCATCTAGCACAAAGGGAACGGGTTGCAGGATAAACTATTACTCTGGTTTCTCAGTCTGTTTCCTAGGTACTGTTTGAAGTTCCTGCAGTTTTCACTGTAAAACCGAGTTGGAGCTAGTACCTCCCCATATATATTTATGGAGTGTAATTTGCACCTGAAAAGGAATTATGTGTTCCCAACAAGCTAGGTGAATGACGGCTTTCACACACACTTATCTCTCAGAAATGAGCATGAGGAGAGACGTTTGTTCATTTGGAAAAACGGAACGGGTTGCAGGAGAAATTTTACTGTGGTTTCTCAGTCTGTATCCTATTGCCATTTAGATGTTCCTGCAGTTTCACTGTAAAACCGATTTGGAGCTTGAACCTGCCCATATATATGTATGGAGTGTAGTTTGCAACTGAAAGGAACTTTGTGTTCCCAACAAGCTAGTTGAACGACGTCTTAAACATACACATATCTCTCAGAACTGAGCATGTGGAAAGACTTTCGTTCATCTAGCTCAAAGGGAAAGGGTTGCAGAAGAAACTTTTAATGTGGTTTCTAAGTCCTTTTCTTGTGACGGTATGAAGTTCCTGCAGTTTTCACTGTAAAACCGATTTGGAGCTACTACCTACCCATATATATATAATTAGAGTAGTTTGCAACTGAAAAAGAACTTGGTGTTCGCAACAAGCTAGTTGAATGACGGCTTTCACACACACTTATCTCTCAGAACTGAGCATGTGGAGAGACGTTCTTTCATCTAGAACAATGGGAACGGGTTGCAGGGGAATCTTTTACTCTGGTTTCCCAGTCTGTTTCCTAGTGCCTGTTTGAAGTTCGTGCAGTTTTCACTGTAAAACCGAGTTGGAGTTGTACTTCCCCATATATATGTAAGTAGTGTAGATGGCAACTGAAAAGGAACTTTGTGTTCCCAACAAGCTAGGTGAAGGACGGTTTCTCACACATTTATCTCTCTGATCTGAGCGTGTGGAGAGACATTCGTTCATCTAGCACAATGGGAACGGGTTGCAGTATAAACTATTACTCTGGTTTCTCAGTCTGTTTCCTAGGTGCTGTTAGAAGTTCTTGAAGTTTTCACTGTAAACCCGAGTTGGAGCTAGTACCACCCCATATATATTTATTTAGTGTAGTTGGCACCTGAAAAGGAATTATGTGTTCCAAACAAGCTAGGTGAAGGACGGCTTTCACATACACTTATCTCTCAGAACTGAGAATGAAGAGAGACGTTCGTTCATTTGGAAAAACGGAACGGGTTTCAGGAGAAACTTTTACTCTGGTTTCTCAGTCTGTTTCCATTTGAATTTAGATGTTCCTGCAGTTTTCACTGTAAAACCGAGTTGGAGCTTGTACCTCCCCATATATATGTATGGAGTGTAGTTTGCAACTGAAAAGGAATTTTGTGTTCCCAACAAGATAGGTGAAGGACGGCTTTCACACACACTTATCTCTCAGAACTGAGCATTTGGAGAGACTTTCGTTCATCTAGCACAAAGTGAACGGTTTGCAGGAGAAACTTTTACTCGGGTTTCTCAGTCTTTTTCCTAGTGCCGGTTAGAAGTTCCTGCAGTTTTCACTGTAAAACCGATTTGGAGCTACTACCTACCCATATATATATAAGGAAAGTAGTTTGCAACTGAAAAGGAACTTTGTGTTCCCAACAAGCTAGTTGAACTACGGCTTTCACACACACTTATCTCTCAGAACTGAGCATGAGGAGAGACGTTCGTTCATCTAGCACAAAGGGAACGGGTTGCAGGAGAAACTTTTACTCCGGTTTCTCAGTCTGTTTCCTAGCCCAGTTTTAAGTTCCTGCAATTTTCACTGTAAAACCGATTTGGAGCTAGTACTTACCCATATATATGTATGGTGTGTAGTTAGCAATTGAAGAGGAACTTTGTGTTCCCAACAAGCTAGGTGAAGGACGGCTTTCACAAACACATATCTCTCAAAACTGAGCATGTGGAGAGAAGTTCGTTCATCTAGCACAAATGGATTGGTTTGCATGAGGAACTTTTACTCTGGTTTCTTAGTCTCTTTCCTAGTGCCGTTTTGAAGTTCCTGCAATTTTCACTGTAAAACAGTGTTGGAGATCATACCTCCCCATATATATGTATGGAGTGTAGTGTGCAACCTAAAAGGAACTTTGTGTTCCCAAAAATCTAGTTGAAGGACTGCTTTCACACAAACTTACCTCTCAGAACTGAGCATTTGGAGAGACGTTCATTAATCTAACACAAAGGAAACGGGTGCAGGAGAAACTTTTACTCTGTTTTCTCAGTCTGTTTCCTAGGATCGGTTTGAAGTTCCTGCAGATTTCACAGTAAAACCGAGTGAGGAGCTAATATTTCCCCATATATATGTATGGAGTGTATTTTGCAAATGGAAAGGAACTATGTGTTCCCAACAAGCTAGGTGAAGGACGGCTTTCACACACACTTATCTCTCAGAACTCAGCATGTGGAGAGACGTTCGTTCATCTAGCACAAATGGAACGGTTTGCAGGAGAAATTTTTACTCGGGTTTCTCAGTCTGTTTCCTAGCGCCGGTTTGAAGTTCCTGCAGTTTTCACAGTAAAAACGAGTGTGGAGCCCGTACCTACCCATATATATATATGGAGTGTAGTTTGCAATTGAAAAGGAACTTTGGGTTCCCAGCAAGCTAGGTGAAGTACGGCTTTCACACACACTTATCTCTCAGAACTGAGCATGTGGAGAGACTTTCATTCATCTAGCACAAATGGAACGGGTTGCAGGAGAATCTTTTACTGTGGTTTCTCAGTCTGTTTCCTAGTGCTGGTATGAAGTTCTTGGAGTTTTCACTGTAAAACAGAGCTGGATCTAGTACCTCCCCATATATATGTATGCAGTGTAGTTTGCCCCTGAAAAGGAATTATGTGTTCCCAACAAGCTAGGTGAAGGACGGCTTTCACACACACTTATCTCTCTGAACTGAGCATGAGGAGAGACGTTCGTTCATTTGGAAAAAGTAACGGGTTGCAGGTGAAACATTTACTGTGGTTTCTCAGTCTGTTTCCTAGCGCCGGTTTGAAGTTCCTGCAGTTTTCACAGTAAAAACGAGTGTGGAGCCCGTACCTACCCATATATATATATGGAGTGTAGTTTGCAATTGAAAAGGAACTTTGGGTTCCCAGCAAGCTAGGTGAAGTACGGCTTTCACACACACTTATCTCTCAGAACTGAGCATGTGGAGAGACTTTCATTCATCTAGCACAAATGGAACGGGTTGCAGGAGAATCTTTTACTGTGGTTTCTCAGTCTGTTTCCTAGTGCTGGTATGAAGTTCTTGGAGTTTTCACTGTAAAACAGAGCTGGATCTAGTACCTCCCCATATATATGTATGCAGTGTAGTTTGCCCCTGAAAAGGAATTATGTGTTCCCAACAAGCTAGGTGAAGGACGGCTTTCACACACACTTATCTCTCTGAACTGAGCATGAGGAGAGACGTTCGTTCATTTGGAAAAAGTAACGGGTTGCAGGTGAAACATTTACTGTGGTTTCTCAGTCTGTTTCCTATTGCCGTTTAGATGTTCCTGCAGTTTTCACTTTAAAACCGATTTGGAGCTTGTACATACCCATATATATGTATGGAGTGTAGTTTGCAACTGAAAGGAACTTTGTGTTCCCAACAAGCTAGTTGAACGACGTCTTTCACATACACATCTCTCTCAGAACTGAGCATGTGGAAAGACTTTCGTTCATATACCACAAAGGGAAAGGGTTGCAGAAGAAACTTTTACTCTGGTTTCTCAGTCTGTTTCCTAGTGCCGGTTTGAAGTTCTGCAATTTTCACTTTAAAAACGAGTTCGAGCTAGTACCTCCCCATATAGAGGTATGGAGTGTAGTTTGCAACTAAAAAGGAACTTAGTTTTCCCAACAACCTAGGTGAAATACTGCTTTCACACACACATAACTCTCAGAAATGAGAATGTGGAGAGACATTCTTTCATCTAGCACAAAGGGAATGGGTAGCAGGAGAAATTTTTACTCTGGTTTCTCAGTCTATTTCCTAGTGCCGGTATTGAGTTCCTGCTGTTTTCACTGTTAAAGCGAGTTGGAGCTCGTACATGTCCATATATATGTATGGAGTGTAGTTTGCAACTGAAAAGGAACTTTGTGTTCCCAACAAGATAGGTGAAGGACGGCTTTCACACACACTTATCTCTCAGACCAGAGCATGTGGAGAGACGTTCGTTCATTTAGCACAAATGGATCGGGTTGCAGGGGAAACTTATACTCTGGGTTCTCAGTCTGTTTCCTAGTGCATGTTTGAAGTTCCTGCAATTTTCACTGTAAAACAGAGTTGGAGCTAGTACCTACCCATATAAATGTATGGAGTGTACTTTGCAACTGATAAGGAATTTTGTGTTCCCAACAACCTAGGTGAAGGACGGCATTCACACACACTTATCTCTCAGAACTGAGCATGTGGAGAGAACTTCGTTCATCTAGCACAAAAGGAACGGTTTGCAGGACAATCTTTTACTCTGGTTTCTCAGTCTGTTTCCTAGTGCGTGTTTGAATTTCCTGCAGTTTTCACTGTAAAATCGAGTTGGAGCTAGTACCTCCCCATATATATGTATGGAGTGTTGTTTGCAAATGAAATGGTACATTTTTCCCATCAAGCTAGGTGAAGGACGGCTTTCACACACACTTTTCTCTCAGAAATGAGCATGTGGAGAGACTTTCTTTCATCTAGCACACATGGAACGGGTTGCCGGAGAAGCTTTTACTCTGGTTCTCAGTCTGTTTCCTAGTCCCGGTTTGAAGTTCTTGCAGTTTTCACTGTAAAACCGAGTTGGAGCTAGTACATCCCCATATATATGTATGGAGTGTAATTTGCAACTGAAAAGGAACTTTGTTTTCAAAATATGCTAGGTGAAGTTCTGCTTTCACACACACTTATCTCTCTGAACTGAGCGTCTAGAGAAACGTTCGTTCAACTAGCACCAAGGGTACCGGTGGGAGGACAATCTTTTACTCTGGTTTCTCAGTCTGTTTCTTAGTGCCTGTTTGAAGTTCCTGCAGTTTTCACTGTAAAATCGAGTTGGAGCTAGTACCTCCCCCTATATATGTATGGAGTGTAGTGTGCATCTGTAAAGGAAGTATGTGTTCCCAACAAGCTAGGTTAAGGACGGATTCACACACAATTATCTCTCAGAAATGAGCATGTGGATAGACGTTCTTTCATCCAACACAAAGGGAAAGGGTTGCAGGAGAAACTTTTACTCTGGTTTCTCATTCTGTTACCTAGTGCCGGTGTGAAGTTCCTGCAGTTTTCACTGTATATAATATTTGGAACTTGTACCTCCCCATATATATATATGGAGTGTTGTTTGCAAATGAAAAAGAACATTTTTCCCATCAAGCTAGGTGAAGGACGACTTTCACACACACTTTTCTCTCAGAAATGAGCATGTGGAGGGACTTTCTTTCATCTAGCACAAATGGAACTGGTTGCAGGAGAATATTTTACTCTGGTTTCTCAGTATGTTTCCTAGTGCCGGTTTTAAGTTCCTGCAGTTTTCACTTTAAAACAGAGTTGGAGCTAGTACCTCCCCATATACATGTATGGAGTGGAGTTTGCAACTGAAATGGAACTTTGTGTTCCCAACAAGCTAGGTGAAGGACGGTTTCACACACAATTATCTCTCAGAAATGAGCATGTGGAGAGACGTTCTTTCATCCAGCAAAAAGGGAACGGTTTGCAGGAGAAACTTTTACTCTGGTTTCTCACTTTTTTCCTTGTGCCGGTTTGAATTTCCTGCAGTTTTCACTGTAAAACCGAGTTGGTTCTAGTACCTACTGATATATATGTATGGAGTGTAGTTTGCAACTGAAAAGGAATTTTGTGTTCCCAACAAGCTAGGTTAAGGACGGCTTTCATACACACTTATCTCTCAGAACTGAGCATGTGGAGAGACGTTCGTTCATCTAGCACAAATGTAACGGTTTTCAGGATAAACTATTACTGTGTTTTCTCAGTCTGTTTCCTAGTTCCGGTATGAATTTCCTGCTGTTTTCACTGTAAAACCGAGTTGGAACTAGTACCTCCTCATATATATTAATGGAGTGTAGTTTGCAACTGAAAAGTAACTTTGTGTTCCCAACAAGCTAGGTGAAGTTCGGCTTTCACACACAATTATGTCTCTGAACTGAGCGTGTGGAGAGACGTTCATTCAACTAGCACAAATGAAGGGGTTGCAGGGGAAACTTTTACTCTGGTTTCTCAGTCTGTTTCCTAGTGCCGTTGAGATGTTCCTGCAGTTTTCACTGTAAAACCGATTTGGAGCTAGTACCTACCCATATATATGTATGGAGTGTAGTTTGCAACTGAAAGGAAATTTGTGTTCCCAACAAGCTAGTTGAAAGACGTTTTACACATACACATATCTCTCAGAACTGAGCATGTGGAAAGACTTTCGTTCATCTAGCACAAAGGGAAAGGGTTGCAGAAGAAAGTTTTACTGTGGTTTCTAAGTCTGTTTCTTGTGCAGGTATGAATATCCTGCACTTTTAATTTTAAAACCGAGTTGGAGCTAGTACCAACCATTTATATGTATGGAGTGTAGTTAGCAACTGAAAAGGAACTTTGTGTTCCCAACAATCTAGGTGAAGGACGGCTTTCACACACACTTATCTCTCAGAACTGAGCATGTGGTGAGACTTTCGTTCATCTAGCAAAAATGGAACGGGTTGCAGGAGAAACTTTTACTCAGGTTTCTCAGTCTGTTTCCTAGGTGCTGTTTGATGTTCCTGCAGTTTTCACTGTAAAACCGAGTTGGAGCTTGTATCTCTCCATATATATTTATGGAGTGTAGTTTGCAACTGAAAAGGATAATTGTGTTCCCAAAAGCTAGGTGAAGGACGGTTTCTCACACAATTATCTCTCTCTAATCTGAGCGTGTGGAGAGACATTCGTTCATCTAGCACAAAGGGAACGGGTTGCAGGATAAACTATTACTCTGGTTTCTCAGTCTGTTTCCTAGGTACTGTTTGAAGTTCCTGCAGTTTTCACTGTAAAACCGAGTTGGAGCTAGTACCTCCCCATATATATTTATGGAGTGTAATTTGCACCTGAAAAGGAATTATGTGTTCCCAACAAGCTAGGTGAATGACGGCTTTCACACACACTTATCTCTCAGAAATGAGCATGAGGAGAGACGTTTGTTCATTTGGAAAAACGGAACGGGTTGCAGGAGAAATTTTACTGTGGTTTCTCAGTCTGTATCCTATTGCCATTTAGATGTTCCTGCAGTTTCACTGTAAAACCGATTTGGAGCTTGAACCTGCCCATATATATGTATGGAGTGTAGTTTGCAACTGAAAGGAACTTTGTGTTCCCAACAAGCTAGTTGAACGACGTCTTAAACATACACATATCTCTCAGAACTGAGCATGTGGAAAGACTTTCGTTCATCTAGCTCAAAGGGAAAGGGTTGCAGAAGAAACTTTTAATGTGGTTTCTAAGTCCTTTTCTTGTGACGGTATGAAGTTCCTGCAGTTTTCACTGTAAAACCGATTTGGAGCTACTACCTACCCATATATATATAATTAGAGTAGTTTGCAACTGAAAAAGAACTTGGTGTTCGCAACAAGCTAGTTGAATGACGGCTTTCACACACACTTATCTCTCAGAACTGAGCATGTGGAGAGACGTTCTTTCATCTAGAACAATGGGAACGGGTTGCAGGGGAATCTTTTACTCTGGTTTCCCAGTCTGTTTCCTAGTGCCTGTTTGAAGTTCGTGCAGTTTTCACTGTAAAACCGAGTTGGAGTTGTACTTCCCCATATATATGTAAGTAGTGTAGATGGCAACTGAAAAGGAACTTTGTGTTCCCAACAAGCTAGGTGAAGGACGGTTTCTCACACATTTATCTCTCTGATCTGAGCGTGTGGAGAGACATTCGTTCATCTAGCACAATGGGAACGGGTTGCAGTATAAACTATTACTCTGGTTTCTCAGTCTGTTTCCTAGGTGCTGTTAGAAGTTCTTGAAGTTTTCACTGTAAACCCGAGTTGGAGCTAGTACCACCCCATATATATTTATTTAGTGTAGTTGGCACCTGAAAAGGAATTATGTGTTCCAAACAAGCTAGGTGAAGGACGGCTTTCACATACACTTATCTCTCAGAACTGAGAATGAAGAGAGACGTTCGTTCATTTGGAAAAACGGAACGGGTTTCAGGAGAAACTTTTACTCTGGTTTCTCAGTCTGTTTCCATTTGAATTTAGATGTTCCTGCAGTTTTCACTGTAAAACCGAGTTGGAGCTTGTACCTCCCCATATATATGTATGGAGTGTAGTTTGCAACTGAAAAGGAATTTTGTGTTCCCAACAAGATAGGTGAAGGACGGCTTTCACACACACTTATCTCTCAGAACTGAGCATTTGGAGAGACTTTCGTTCATCTAGCACAAAGTGAACGGTTTGCAGGAGAAACTTTTACTCAGGTTTCTCAGTCTTTTTCCTAGTGCCGGTTAGAAGTTCCTGCAGTTTTCACTGTAAAACCGATTTGGAGCTACTACCTACCCATATATATATAAGGAAAGTAGTTTGCAACTGAAAAGGAACTTTGTGTTCCCAACAAGCTAGTTGAACTACGGCTTTCACACACACTTATCTCTCAGAACTGAGCATGAGGAGAGACGTTCGTTCATCTAGCACAAAGGGAACGGGTTGCAGGAGAAACTTTTACTCCGGTTTCTCAGTCTGTTTCCTAGCCCAGTTTTAAGTTCCTGCAATTTTCACTGTAAAACCGATTTGGAGCTAGTACTTACCCATATATATGTATGGTGTGTAGTTAGCAATTGAAGAGGAACTTTGTGTTCCCAACAAGCTAGGTGAAGGACGGCTTTCACAAACACATATCTCTCAAAACTGAGCATGTGGAGAGAAGTTCGTTCATCTAGCACAAATGGATTGGTTTGCATGAGGAACTTTTACTCTGGTTTCTTAGTCTCTTTCCTAGTGCCGTTTTGAAGTTCCTGCAATTTTCACTGTAAAACAGTGTTGGAGATCATACCTCCCCATATATATGTATGGAGTGTAGTGTGCAACCTAAAAGGAACTTTGTGTTCCCAAAAATCTAGTTGAAGGACTGCTTTCACACAAACTTACCTCTCAGAACTGAGCATTTGGAGAGACGTTCATTAATCTAACACAAAGGAAACGGGTGCAGGAGAAACTTTTACTCTGTTTTCTCAGTCTGTTTCCTAGGATCGGTTTGAAGTTCCTGCAGATTTCACAGTAAAACCGAGTGAGGAGCTAATATTTCCCCATATATATGTATGGAGTGTATTTTGCAAATGGAAAGGAACTATGTGTTCCCAACAAGCTAGGTGAAGGACGGCTTTCACACACACTTATCTCTCAGAACTCAGCATGTGGAGAGACGTTCGTTCATCTAGCACAAATGGAACGGTTTGCAGGAGAAATTTTTACTCGGGTTTCTCAGTCTGTTTCCTAGCGCCGGTTTGAAGTTCCTGCAGTTTTCACAGTAAAAACGAGTGTGGAGCCCGTACCTACCCATATATATATATGGAGTGTAGTTTGCAATTGAAAAGGAACTTTGGGTTCCCAGCAAGCTAGGTGAAGTACGGCTTTCACACACACTTATCTCTCAGAACTGAGCATGTGGAGAGACTTTCATTCATCTAGCACAAATGGAACGGGTTGCAGGAGAATCTTTTACTGTGGTTTCTCAGTCTGTTTCCTAGTGCTGGTATGAAGTTCTTGGAGTTTTCACTGTAAAACAGAGCTGGATCTAGTACCTCCCCATATATATGTATGCAGTGTAGTTTGCCCCTGAAAAGGAATTATGTGTTCCCAACAAGCTAGGTGAAGGACGGCTTTCACACACACTTATCTCTCTGAACTGAGCATGAGGAGAGACGTTCGTTCATTTGGAAAAAGTAACGGGTTGCAGGTGAAACATTTACTGTGGTTTCTCAGTCTGTTTCCTATTGCCGTTTAGATGTTCCTGCAGTTTTCACTTTAAAACCGATTTGGAGCTTGTACATACCCATATATATGTATGGAGTGTAGTTTGCAACTGAAAGGAACTTTGTGTTCCCAACAAGCTAGTTGAACGACGTCTTTCACATACACATCTCTCTCAGAACTGAGCATGTGGAAAGACTTTCGTTCATATACCACAAAGGGAAAGGGTTGCAGAAGAAACTTTTACTCTGGTTTCTCAGTCTGTTTCCTAGTGCCGGTTTGAAGTTCTGCAATTTTCACTTTAAAAACGAGTTCGAGCTAGTACCTCCCCATATAGAGGTATGGAGTGTAGTTTGCAACTAAAAAGGAACTTAGTTTTCCCAACAACCTAGGTGAAATACTGCTTTCACACACACATAACTCTCAGAAATGAGAATGTGGAGAGACATTCTTTCATCTAGCACAAAGGGAATGGGTAGCAGGAGAAATTTTTACTCTGGTTTCTCAGTCTATTTCCTAGTGCCGGTATTGAGTTCCTGCTGTTTTCACTGTTAAAGCGAGTTGGAGCTCGTACATGTCCATATATATGTATGGAGTGTAGTTTGCAACTGAAAAGGAACTTTGTGTTCCCAACAAGATAGGTGAAGGACGGCTTTCACACACACTTATCTCTCAGACCAGAGCATGTGGAGAGACGTTCGTTCATTTAGCACAAATGGATCGGGTTGCAGGGGAAACTTATACTCTGGGTTCTCAGTCTGTTTCCTAGTGCATGTTTGAAGTTCCTGCAATTTTCACTGTAAAACAGAGTTGGAGCTAGTACCTACCCATATAAATGTATGGAGTGTACTTTGCAACTGATAAGGAATTTTGTGTTCCCAACAACCTAGGTGAAGGACGGCATTCACACACACTTATCTCTCAGAACTGAGCATGTGGAGAGAACTTCGTTCATCTAGCACAAAAGGAACGGTTTGCAGGACAATCTTTTACTCTGGTTTCTCAGTCTGTTTCCTAGTGCGTGTTTGAATTTCCTGCAGTTTTCACTGTAAAATCGAGTTGGAGCTAGTACCTCCCCATATATATGTATGGAGTGTTGTTTGCAAATGAAATGGTACATTTTTCCCATCAAGCTAGGTGAAGGACGGCTTTCACACACACTTTTCTCTCAGAAATGAGCATGTGGAGAGACTTTCTTTCATCTAGCACAAATGGAACGGGTTGCCGGAGAAGCTTTTACTCTGGTTCTCAGTCTGTTTCCTAGTCCCGGTTTGAAGTTCTTGCAGTTTTCACTGTAAAACCGAGTTGGAGCTAGTACATCCCCATATATATGTATGGAGTGTAATTTGCAACTGAAAAGGAACTTTGTTTTCAAAATATGCTAGGTGAAGTTCTGCTTTCACACACACTTATCTCTCTGAACTGAGCGTCTAGAGAAACGTTCGTTCAACTAGCACCAAGGGTACCGGTGGGAGGACAATCTTTTACTCTGGTTTCTCAGTCTGTTTCTTAGTGCCTGTTTGAAGTTCCTGCAGTTTTCACTGTAAAATCGAGTTGGAGCTAGTACCTCCCCCTATATATGTATGGAGTGTAGTGTGCATCTGTAAAGGAAGTATGTGTTCCCAACAAGCTAGGTTAAGGACGGATTCACACACAATTATCTCTCAGAAATGAGCATGTGGATAGACGTTCTTTCATCCAACACAAAGGGAAAGGGTTGCAGGAGAAACTTTTACTCTGGTTTCTCATTCTGTTACCTAGTGCCGGTGTGAAGTTCCTGCAGTTTTCACTGTATATAATATTTGGAACTTGTACCTCCCCATATATATATATGGAGTGTTGTTTGCAAATGAAAAAGAACATTTTTCCCATCAAGCTAGGTGAAGGACGACTTTCACACACACTTTTCTCTCAGAAATGAGCATGTGGAGGGACTTTCTTTCATCTAGCACAAATGGAACTGGTTGCAGGAGAATCTTTTACTCTGGTTTCTCAGTATGTTTCCTAGTGCCGGTTTGAAGTTCCTGCAGTTTTCACTTTAAAACAGAGTTGGAGCTAGTACCTTCCCATATACATGTATGGAGTGGAGTTTCCAACTGAAATGGAACTTTGTGTTCCCAACAAGCTAGGTGAAGGACGGTTTCACACACAATTTTCTCTCAGAAATGAGCATGTGGAGAGACGTTCTTTCATCCAGCAAAAAGGGAACGGTTTGCAGGAGAAACTTTTACTCTGGTTTCTCACTTTTTTCCTTGGGCCGGTTTGAATTTCCTGCAGTTTTCACTGTAAAACCGAGTTGGTTCTAGTACCTACTGATATATATGTATGGAGTGTAGTTTGCAACTGAAAAGGAATTTTGTGTTCCCAACAAGCTAGGTTAAGGACGGCTTTCATACACACTTATCTCTCAGAACTGAGCATGTGGAGAGACGTTCGTTCATCTAGCACAAATGTAACGGTTTTCAGGATAAACTATTACTGTGTTTTCTCAGTCTGTTTCCTAGTTCCGGTATGAATTTCCTGCTGTTTTCACTGTAAAACCGAGTTGGAACTAGTACCTCCTCATATATATGAATGGAGTGTAGTTTGCAACTGAAAAGGAACTTTGTGTTCCCAACAAGCTAGGTGAAGTTCGGCTTTCACACACAATTATGTCTCTGAACTGAGCGTGTGGAGAGACGTTCATTCAACTAGCACAAATGAAGGGGTTGCAGGGGAAACTTTTACTCTGGTTTCTCAGTCTGTTTCCTAGTGCCGTTGAGATGTTCCTGCAGTTTTCACTGTAAAACCGATTTGGAGCTAGTACCTACCCATATATATGTATGGAGTGTAGTTTGCAACTGAAAGGAAATTTGTGTTCCCAACAAGCTAGTTGAACGACGTTTTACACATACACATATCTCTCAGAACTGAGCATGTGGAAAGACTTTCGTTCATCTAGCACAAAGGGAAAGGGTTGCAGAAGAAAGTTTTACTGTGGTTTCTAAGTCTGTTTCTTGTGCAGGTATGAATATCCTGCACTTTTAATTTTAAAACCGAGTTGGAGCTAGTACCAACCATTTATATGTATGGAGTGTAGTTAGCAACTGAAAAGGAACTTTGTGTTCCCAACAATCTAGGTGAAGGACGGCTTTCACACACACTTATCTCTCAGAACTGAGCATGTGGTGAGACTTTCGTTCATCTAGCAAAAATGGAACGGGTTGCAGGAGAAACTTTTACTCAGGTTTCTCAGTCTGTTTCCTAGGTGCTGTTTGATGTTCCTGCAGTTTTCACTGTAAAACCGAGTTGGAGCTTGTATCTCTCCATATATATTTATGGAGTGTAGTTTGCAACTGAAAAGGATAATTGTGTTCCCAAAAGCTAGGTGAAGGACGGTTTCTCACACAATTATCTCTCTGATCTGAGCGTGTGGAGAGACATTCGTTCATCTAGCACAAAGGGAACGGGTTGCAGGATAAACTATTACTCTGGTTTCTCAGTCTGTTTCCTAGGTACTGTTTGAAGTTCCTGCAGTTTTCACTGTAAAACCGAGTTGGAGCTAGTACCTCCCCATATATATTTATGGAGTGTAATTTGCACCTGAAAAGGAATTATGTGTTCCCAACAAGCTAGGTGAATGACGGCTTTCACACACACTTATCTCTCAGAAATGAGCATGAGGAGAGACGTTTGTTCATTTGGAAAAACGGAACGGGTTGCAGGAGAAATTTTACTGTGGTTTCTCAGTCTGTATCCTATTGCCATTTAGATGTTCCTGCAGTTTCACTGTAAAACCGATTTGGAGCTTGAACCTGCCCATATATATGTATGGAGTGTAGTTTGCAACTGAAAGGAACTTTGTGTTCCCAACAAGCTAGTTGAACGACGTCTTAAACATACACATATCTCTCAGAACTGAGCATGTGGAAAGACTTTCGTTCATCTAGCTCAAAGGGAAAGGGTTGCAGAAGAAACTTTTAATGTGGTTTCTAAGTCCTTTTCTTGTGACGGTATGAAGTTCCTGCAGTTTTCACTGTAAAACCGATTTGGAGCTACTACCTACCCATATATATATAATTAGAGTAGTTTGCAACTGAAAAAGAACTTGGTGTTCGCAACAAGCTAGTTGAATGACGGCTTTCACACACACTTATCTCTCAGAACTGAGCATGTGGAGAGACGTTCTTTCATCTAGAACAATGGGAACGGGTTGCAGGGGAATCTTTTACTCTGGTTTCCCAGTCTGTTTCCTAGTGCCTGTTTGAAGTTCGTGCAGTTTTCACTGTAAAACCGAGTTGGAGTTGTACTTCCCCATATATATGTAAGTAGTGTAGATGGCAACTGAAAAGGAACTTTGTGTTCCCAACAAGCTAGGTGAAGGACGGTTTCTCACACATTTATCTCTCTGATCTGAGCGTGTGGAGAGACATTCGTTCATCTAGCACAATGGGAACGGGTTGCAGTATAAACTATTACTCTGGTTTCTCAGTCTGTTTCCTAGGTGCTGTTAGAAGTTCTTGAAGTTTTCACTGTAAACCCGAGTTGGAGCTAGTACCACCCCATATATATTTATTTAGTGTAGTTGGCACCTGAAAAGGAATTATGTGTTCCAAACAAGCTAGGTGAAGGACGGCTTTCACATACACTTATCTCTCAGAACTGAGAATGAAGAGAGACGTTCGTTCATTTGGAAAAACGGAACGGGTTTCAGGAGAAACTTTTACTCTGGTTTCTCAGTCTGTTTCCATTTGAATTTAGATGTTCCTGCAGTTTTCACTGTAAAACCGAGTTGGAGCTAGTACCTCCCCATATATATGTATGGAGTGTAGTTTGCAACTGAAAAGGAATTTTGTGTTCCCAACAAGATAGGTGAAGGACGGCTTTCACACACACTTATCTCTCAGAACTGAGCATTTGGAGAGACTTTCGTTCATCTAGCACAAAGTGAACGGGTTGCAGGAGAAACTTTTACTCGGGTTTCTCAGTCTTTTTCCTAGTGCCGGTTAGAAGTTCCTGCAGTTTTCACTGTAAAACCGATTTGGAGCTACTACCTACCCATATATATATAAGGAAAGTAGTTTGCAACTGAAAAGGAACTTTGTGTTCCCAACAAGCTAGTTGAACTACGGCTTTCACACACACTTATCTCTCAGAACTGAGCATGAGGAGAGACGTTCGTTCATCTAGCACAAAGGGAACGGGTTGCAGGAGAAACTTTTACTCCGGTTTCTCAGTCTGTTTCCTAGCCCAGTTTTAAGTTCCTGCAATTTTCACTGTAAAACCGATTTGGAGCTAGTACTTACCCATATATATGTATGGTGTGTAGTTAGCAATTGAAGAGGAACTTTGTGTTCCCAACAAGCTAGGTGAAGGACGGCTTTCACAAACACATATCTCTCAAAACTGAGCATGTGGAGAGAAGTTCGTTCATCTAGCACAAATGGATTGGTTTGCATGAGGAACTTTTACTCTGGTTTCTTAGTCTCTTTCCTAGTGCCGTTTTGAAGTTCCTGCAATTTTCACTGTAAAACAGTGTTGGAGATCATACCTCCCCATATATATGTATGGAGTGTAGTGTGCAACCTAAAAGGAACTTTGTGTTCCCAAAAATCTAGTTGAAGGACTGCTTTCACACAAACTTACCTCTCAGAACTGAGCATTTGGAGAGACGTTCATTAATCTAACACAAAGGAAACGGGTGCAGGAGAAACTTTTACTCTGTTTTCTCAGTCTGTTTCCTAGGATCGGTTTGAAGTTCCTGCAGATTTCACAGTAAAACCGAGTGAGGAGCTAATATTTCCCCATATATATGTATGGAGTGTATTTTGCAAATGGAAAGGAACTATGTGTTCCCAACAAGCTAGGTGAAGGACGGCTTTCACACACACTTATCTCTCAGAACTCAGCATGTGGAGAGACGTTCGTTCATCTAGCACAAATGGAACGGTTTGCAGGAGAAATTTTTACTCGGGTTTCTCAGTCTGTTTCCTAGCGCCGGTTTGAAGTTCCTGCAGTTTTCACAGTAAAAACGAGTGTGGAGCCCGTACCTACCCATATATATATATGGAGTGTAGTTTGCAATTGAAAAGGAACTTTGGGTTCCCAGCAAGCTAGGTGAAGTACGGCTTTCACACACACTTATCTCTCAGAACTGAGCATGTGGAGAGACTTTCATTCATCTAGCACAAATGGAACGGGTTGCAGGAGAATCTTTTACTGTGGTTTCTCAGTCTGTTTCCTAGTGCTGGTATGAAGTTCTTGGAGTTTTCACTGTAAAACAGAGCTGGATCTAGTACCTCCCCATATATATGTATGCAGTGTAGTTTGCCCCTGAAAAGGAATTATGTGTTCCCAACAAGCTAGGTGAAGGACGGCTTTCACACACACTTATCTCTCTGAACTGAGCATGAGGAGAGACGTTCGTTCATTTGGAAAAAGTAACGGGTTGCAGGTGAAACATTTACTGTGGTTTCTCAGTCTGTTTCCTATTGCCGTTTAGATGTTCCTGCAGTTTTCACTTTAAAACCGATTTGGAGCTTGTACATACCCATATATATGTATGGAGTGTAGTTTGCAACTGAAAGGAACTTTGTGTTCCCAACAAGCTAGTTGAACGACGTCTTTCACATACACATCTCTCTCAGAACTGAGCATGTGGAAAGACTTTCGTTCATATACCACAAAGGGAAAGGGTTGCAGAAGAAACTTTTACTCTGGTTTCTCAGTCTGTTTCCTAGTGCCGGTTTGAAGTTCTGCAATTTTCACTTTAAAAACGAGTTCGAGCTAGTACCTCCCCATATAGAGGTATGGAGTGTAGTTTGCAACTAAAAAGGAACTTAGTTTTCCCAACAACCTAGGTGAAATACTGCTTTCACACACACATAACTCTCAGAAATGAGAATGTGGAGAGACATTCTTTCATCTAGCACAAAGGGAATGGGTAGCAGGAGAAATTTTTACTCTGGTTTCTCAGTCTATTTCCTAGTGCCGGTATTGAGTTCCTGCTGTTTTCACTGTTAAAGCGAGTTGGAGCTCGTACATGTCCATATATATGTATGGAGTGTAGTTTGCAACTGAAAAGGAACTTTGTGTTCCCAACAAGATAGGTGAAGGACGGCTTTCACACACACTTATCTCTCAGACCAGAGCATGTGGAGAGACGTTCGTTCATTTAGCACAAATGGATCGGGTTGCAGGGGAAACTTATACTCTGGGTTCTCAGTCTGTTTCCTAGTGCATGTTTGAAGTTCCTGCAATTTTCACTGTAAAACAGAGTTGGAGCTAGTACCTACCCATATAAATGTATGGAGTGTACTTTGCAACTGATAAGGAATTTTGTGTTCCCAACAACGTAGGTGAAGGACGGCATTCACACACACTTATCTCTCAGAACTGAGCATGTGGAGAGAACTTCGTTCATCTAGCACAAAAGGAACGGTTTGCAGGACAATCTTTTACTCTGGTTTCTCAGTCTGTTTCCTAGTGCGTGTTTGAATTTCCTGCAGTTTTCACTGTAAAATCGAGTTGGAGCTAGTACCTCCCCATATATATGTATGGAGTGTTGTTTGCAAATGAAATGGTACATTTTTCCCATCAAGCTAGGTGAAGGACGGCTTTCACACACACTTTTCTCTCAGAAATGAGCATGTGGAGAGACTTTCTTTCATCTAGCACAAATGGAACGGGTTGCCGGAGAAGCTTTTACTCTGGTTCTCAGTCTGTTTCCTAGTCCCGGTTTGAAGTTCTTGCAGTTTTCACTGTAAAACCGAGTTGGAGCTAGTACATCCCCATATATATGTATGGAGTGTAATTTGCAACTGAAAAGGAACTTTGTTTTCAAAATATGCTAGGTGAAGTTCTGCTTTCACACACACTTATCTCTCTGAACTGAGCGTCTAGAGAAACGTTCGTTCAACTAGCACCAAGGGTACCGGTGGGAGGACAATCTTTTACTCTGGTTTCTCAGTCTGTTTCTTAGTGCCTGTTTGAAGTTCCTGCAGTTTTCACTGTAAAATCGAGTTGGAGCTAGTACCTCCCCCTATATATGTATGGAGTGTAGTGTGCATCTGTAAAGGAAGTATGTGTTCCCAACAAGCTAGGTTAAGGACGGATTCACACACAATTATCTCTCAGAAATGAGCATGTGGATAGACGTTCTTTCATCCAACACAAAGGGAAAGGGTTGCAGGAGAAACTTTTACTCTGGTTTCTCATTCTGTTACCTAGTGCCGGTGTGAAGTTCCTGCAGTTTTCACTGTATATAATATTTGGAACTTGTACCTCCCCATATATATATATGGAGTGTTGTTTGCAAATGAAAAAGAACATTTTTCCCATCAAGCTAGGTGAAGGACGACTTTCACACACACTTTTCTCTCAGAAATGAGCATGTGGAGGGACTTTCTTTCATCTAGCACAAATGGAACTGGTTGCAGGAGAATCTTTTACTCTGGTTTCTCAGTATGTTTCCTAGTGCCGGTTTGAAGTTCCTGCAGTTTTCACTTTAAAACAGAGTTGGAGCTAGTACCTTCCCATATACATGTATGGAGTGGAGTTTCCAACTGAAATGGAACTTTGTGTTCCCAACAAGCTAGGTGAAGGACGGTTTCACACACAATTTTCTCTCAGAAATGAGCATGTGGAGAGACGTTCTTTCATCCAGCAAAAAGGGAACGGTTTGCAGGAGAAACTTTTACTCTGGTTTCTCACTTTTTTCCTTGGGCCGGTTTGAATTTCCTGCAGTTTTCACTGTAAAACCGAGTTGGTTCTAGTACCTACTGATATATATGTATGGAGTGTAGTTTGCAACTGAAAAGGAATTTTGTGTTCCCAACAAGCTAGGTTAAGGACGGCTTTCATACACACTTATCTCTCAGAACTGAGCATGTGGAGAGACGTTCGTTCATCTAGCACAAATGTAACGGTTTTCAGGATAAACTATTACTGTGTTTTCTCAGTCTGTTTCCTAGTTCCGGTATGAATTTCCTGCTGTTTTCACTGTAAAACCGAGTTGGAACTAGTACCTCCTCATATATATGAATGGAGTGTAGTTTGCAACTGAAAAGGAACTTTGTGTTCCCAACAAGCTAGGTGAAGTTCGGCTTTCACACACAATTATGTCTCTGAACTGAGCGTGTGGAGAGACGTTCATTCAACTAGCACAAATGAAGGGGTTGCAGGGGAAACTTTTACTCTGGTTTCTCAGTCTGTTTCCTAGTGCCGTTGAGATGTTCCTGCAGTTTTCACTGTAAAACCGATTTGGAGCTAGTACCTACCCATATATATGTATGGAGTGTAGTTTGCAACTGAAAGGAAATTTGTGTTCCCAACAAGCTAGTTGAAAGACGTTTTACACATACACATATCTCTCAGAACTGAGCATGTGGAAAGACTTTCGTTCATCTAGCACAAAGGGAAAGGGTTGCAGAAGAAAGTTTTACTGTGGTTTCTAAGTCTGTTTCTTGTGCAGGTATGAATATCCTGCACTTTTAATTTTAAAACCGAGTTGGAGCTAGTACCAACCATTTATATGTATGGAGTGTAGTTAGCAACTGAAAAGGAACTTTGTGTTCCCAACAATCTAGGTGAAGGACGGCTTTCACACACACTTATCTCTCAGAACTGAGCATGTGGTGAGACTTTCGTTCATCTAGCAAAAATGGAACGGGTTGCAGGAGAAACTTTTACTCAGGTTTCTCAGTCTGTTTCCTAGGTGCTGTTTGATGTTCCTGCAGTTTTCACTGTAAAACCGAGTTGGAGCTTGTATCTCTCCATATATATTTATGGAGTGTAGTTTGCAACTGAAAAGGATAATTGTGTTCCCAAAAGCTAGGTGAAGGACGGTTTCTCACACAATTATCTCTCTCTAATCTGAGCGTGTGGAGAGACATTCGTTCATCTAGCACAAAGGGAACGGGTTGCAGGATAAACTATTACTCTGGTTTCTCAGTCTGTTTCCTAGGTACTGTTTGAAGTTCCTGCAGTTTTCACTGTAAAACCGAGTTGGAGCTAGTACCTCCCCATATATATTTATGGAGTGTAATTTGCACCTGAAAAGGAATTATGTGTTCCCAACAAGCTAGGTGAATGACGGCTTTCACACACACTTATCTCTCAGAAATGAGCATGAGGAGAGACGTTTGTTCATTTGGAAAAACGGAACGGGTTGCAGGAGAAATTTTACTGTGGTTTCTCAGTCTGTATCCTATTGCCATTTAGATGTTCCTGCAGTTTCACTGTAAAACCGATTTGGAGCTTGAACCTGCCCATATATATGTATGGAGTGTAGTTTGCAACTGAAAGGAACTTTGTGTTCCCAACAAGCTAGTTGAACGACGTCTTAAACATACACATATCTCTCAGAACTGAGCATGTGGAAAGACTTTCGTTCATCTAGCTCAAAGGGAAAGGGTTGCAGAAGAAACTTTTAATGTGGTTTCTAAGTCCTTTTCTTGTGACGGTATGAAGTTCCTGCAGTTTTCACTGTAAAACCGATTTGGAGCTACTACCTACCCATATATATATAATTAGAGTAGTTTGCAACTGAAAAAGAACTTGGTGTTCGCAACAAGCTAGTTGAATGACGGCTTTCACACACACTTATCTCTCAGAACTGAGCATGTGGAGAGAACTTCGTTCATCTAGCACAAAAGGAACGGTTTGCAGGACAATCTTTTACTCTGGTTTCTCAGTCTGTTTCCTAGTGCGTGTTTGAATTTCCTGCAGTTTTCACTGTAAAATCGAGTTGGAGCTAGTACCTCCCCATATATATGTATGGAGTGTTGTTTGCAAATGAAATGGTACATTTTTCCCATCAAGCTAGGTGAAGGACGGCTTTCACACACACTTTTCTCTCAGAAATGAGCATGTGGAGAGACTTTCTTTCATCTAGCACAAATGGAACGGGTTGCCGGAGAAGCTTTTACTCTGGTTCTCAGTCTGTTTCCTAGTCCCGGTTTGAAGTTCTTGCAGTTTTCACTGTAAAACCGAGTTGGAGCTAGTACATCCCCATATATATGTATGGAGTGTAATTTGCAACTGAAAAGGAACTTTGTTTTCAAAATATGCTAGGTGAAGTTCTGCTTTCACACACACTTATCTCTCTGAACTGAGCGTCTAGAGAAACGTTCGTTCAACTAGCACCAAGGGTACCGGTGGGAGGACAATCTTTTACTCTGGTTTCTCAGTCTGTTTCTTAGTGCCTGTTTGAAGTTCCTGCAGTTTTCACTGTAAAATCGAGTTGGAGCTAGTACCTCCCCCTATATATGTATGGAGTGTAGTGTGCATCTGTAAAGGAAGTATGTGTTCCCAACAAGCTAGGTTAAGGACGGATTCACACACAATTATCTCTCAGAAATGAGCATGTGGATAGACGTTCTTTCATCCAACACAAAGGGAAAGGGTTGCAGGAGAAACTTTTACTCTGGTTTCTCATTCTGTTACCTAGTGCCGGTGTGAAGTTCCTGCAGTTTTCACTGTATATAATATTTGGAACTTGTACCTCCCCATATATATATATGGAGTGTTGTTTGCAAATGAAAAAGAACATTTTTCCCATCAAGCTAGGTGAAGGACGACTTTCACACACACTTTTCTCTCAGAAATGAGCATGTGGAGGGACTTTCTTTCATCTAGCACAAATGGAACTGGTTGCAGGAGAATCTTTTACTCTGGTTTCTCAGTATGTTTCCTAGTGCCGGTTTGAAGTTCCTGCAGTTTTCACTTTAAAACAGAGTTGGAGCTAGTACCTTCCCATATACATGTATGGAGTGGAGTTTCCAACTGAAATGGAACTTTGTGTTCCCAACAAGCTAGGTGAAGGACGGTTTCACACACAATTTTCTCTCAGAAATGAGCATGTGGAGAGACGTTCTTTCATCCAGCAAAAAGGGAACGGTTTGCAGGAGAAACTTTTACTCTGGTTTCTCACTTTTTTCCTTGGGCCGGTTTGAATTTCCTGCAGTTTTCACTGTAAAACCGAGTTGGTTCTAGTACCTACTGATATATATGTATGGAGTGTAGTTTGCAACTGAAAAGGAATTTTGTGTTCCCAACAAGCTAGGTTAAGGACGGCTTTCATACACACTTATCTCTCAGAACTGAGCATGTGGAGAGACGTTCGTTCATCTAGCACAAATGTAACGGTTTTCAGGATAAACTATTACTGTGTTTTCTCAGTCTGTTTCCTAGTTCCGGTATGAATTTCCTGCTGTTTTCACTGTAAAACCGAGTTGGAACTAGTACCTCCTCATATATATGAATGGAGTGTAGTTTGCAACTGAAAAGGAACTTTGTGTTCCCAACAAGCTAGGTGAAGTTCGGCTTTCACACACAATTATGTCTCTGAACTGAGCGTGTGGAGAGACGTTCATTCAACTAGCACAAATGAAGGGGTTGCAGGGGAAACTTTTACTCTGGTTTCTCAGTCTGTTTCCTAGTGCCGTTGAGATGTTCCTGCAGTTTTCACTGTAAAACCGATTTGGAGCTAGTACCTACCCATATATATGTATGGAGTGTAGTTTGCAACTGAAAGGAAATTTGTGTTCCCAACAAGCTAGTTGAACGACGTTTTACACATACACATATCTCTCAGAACTGAGCATGTGGAAAGACTTTCGTTCATCTAGCACAAAGGGAAAGGGTTGCAGAAGAAAGTTTTACTGTGGTTTCTAAGTCTGTTTCTTGTGCAGGTATGAATATCCTGCACTTTTAATTTTAAAACCGAGTTGGAGCTAGTACCAACCATTTATATGTATGGAGTGTAGTTAGCAACTGAAAAGGAACTTTGTGTTCCCAACAATCTAGGTGAAGGACGGCTTTCACACACACTTATCTCTCAGAACTGAGCATGTGGTGAGACTTTCGTTCATCTAGCAAAAATGGAACGGGTTGCAGGAGAAACTTTTACTCAGGTTTCTCAGTCTGTTTCCTAGGTGCTGTTTGATGTTCCTGCAGTTTTCACTGTAAAACCGAGTTGGAGCTTGTATCTCTCCATATATATTTATGGAGTGTAGTTTGCAACTGAAAAGGATAATTGTGTTCCCAAAAGCTAGGTGAAGGACGGTTTCTCACACAATTATCTCTCTGATCTGAGCGTGTGGAGAGACATTCGTTCATCTAGCACAAAGGGAACGGGTTGCAGGATAAACTATTACTCTGGTTTCTCAGTCTGTTTCCTAGGTACTGTTTGAAGTTCCTGCAGTTTTCACTGTAAAACCGAGTTGGAGCTAGTACCTCCCCATATATATTTATGGAGTGTAATTTGCACCTGAAAAGGAATTATGTGTTCCCAACAAGCTAGGTGAATGACGGCTTTCACACACACTTATCTCTCAGAAATGAGCATGAGGAGAGACGTTTGTTCATTTGGAAAAACGGAACGGGTTGCAGGAGAAATTTTACTGTGGTTTCTCAGTCTGTATCCTATTGCCATTTAGATGTTCCTGCAGTTTCACTGTAAAACCGATTTGGAGCTTGAACCTGCCCATATATATGTATGGAGTGTAGTTTGCAACTGAAAGGAACTTTGTGTTCCCAACAAGCTAGTTGAACGACGTCTTAAACATACACATATCTCTCAGAACTGAGCATGTGGAAAGACTTTCGTTCATCTAGCTCAAAGGGAAAGGGTTGCAGAAGAAACTTTTAATGTGGTTTCTAAGTCCTTTTCTTGTGACGGTATGAAGTTCCTGCAGTTTTCACTGTAAAACCGATTTGGAGCTACTACCTACCCATATATATATAATTAGAGTAGTTTGCAACTGAAAAAGAACTTGGTGTTCGCAACAAGCTAGTTGAATGACGGCTTTCACACACACTTATCTCTCAGAACTGAGCATGTGGAGAGACGTTCTTTCATCTAGAACAATGGGAACGGGTTGCAGGGGAATCTTTTACTCTGGTTTCCCAGTCTGTTTCCTAGTGCCTGTTTGAAGTTCGTGCAGTTTTCACTGTAAAACCGAGTTGGAGTTGTACTTCCCCATATATATGTAAGTAGTGTAGATGGCAACTGAAAAGGAACTTTGTGTTCCCAACAAGCTAGGTGAAGGACGGTTTCTCACACATTTATCTCTCTGATCTGAGCGTGTGGAGAGACATTCGTTCATCTAGCACAATGGGAACGGGTTGCAGTATAAACTATTACTCTGGTTTCTCAGTCTGTTTCCTAGGTGCTGTTAGAAGTTCTTGAAGTTTTCACTGTAAACCCGAGTTGGAGCTAGTACCACCCCATATATATTTATTTAGTGTAGTTGGCACCTGAAAAGGAATTATGTGTTCCAAACAAGCTAGGTGAAGGACGGCTTTCACATACACTTATCTCTCAGAACTGAGAATGAAGAGAGACGTTCGTTCATTTGGAAAAACGGAACGGGTTTCAGGAGAAACTTTTACTCTGGTTTCTCAGTCTGTTTCCATTTGAATTTAGATGTTCCTGCAGTTTTCACTGTAAAACCGAGTTGGAGCTAGTACCTCCCCATATATATGTATGGAGTGTAGTTTGCAACTGAAAAGGAATTTTGTGTTCCCAACAAGATAGGTGAAGGACGGCTTTCACACACACTTATCTCTCAGAACTGAGCATTTGGAGAGACTTTCGTTCATCTAGCACAAAGTGAACGGGTTGCAGGAGAAACTTTTACTCGGGTTTCTCAGTCTTTTTCCTAGTGCCGGTTAGAAGTTCCTGCAGTTTTCACTGTAAAACCGATTTGGAGCTACTACCTACCCATATATATATAAGGAAAGTAGTTTGCAACTGAAAAGGAACTTTGTGTTCCCAACAAGCTAGTTGAACTACGGCTTTCACACACACTTATCTCTCAGAACTGAGCATGAGGAGAGACGTTCGTTCATCTAGCACAAAGGGAACGGGTTGCAGGAGAAACTTTTACTCCGGTTTCTCAGTCTGTTTCCTAGCCCAGTTTTAAGTTCCTGCAATTTTCACTGTAAAACCGATTTGGAGCTAGTACTTACCCATATATATGTATGGTGTGTAGTTAGCAATTGAAGAGGAACTTTGTGTTCCCAACAAGCTAGGTGAAGGACGGCTTTCACAAACACATATCTCTCAAAACTGAGCATGTGGAGAGAAGTTCGTTCATCTAGCACAAATGGATTGGTTTGCATGAGGAACTTTTACTCTGGTTTCTTAGTCTCTTTCCTAGTGCCGTTTTGAAGTTCCTGCAATTTTCACTGTAAAACAGTGTTGGAGATCATACCTCCCCATATATATGTATGGAGTGTAGTGTGCAACCTAAAAGGAACTTTGTGTTCCCAAAAATCTAGTTGAAGGACTGCTTTCACACAAACTTACCTCTCAGAACTGAGCATTTGGAGAGACGTTCATTAATCTAACACAAAGGAAACGGGTGCAGGAGAAACTTTTACTCTGTTTTCTCAGTCTGTTTCCTAGGATCGGTTTGAAGTTCCTGCAGATTTCACAGTAAAACCGAGTGAGGAGCTAGTATTTCCCCATATATATGTATGGAGTGTATTTTGCAAATGGAAAGGAACTATGTGTTCCCAACAAGCTAGGTGAAGGACGGCTTTCACACACACTTATCTCTCAGAACTCAGCATGTGGAGAGACGTTCGTTCATCTAGCACAAATGGAACGGTTTGCAGGAGAAATTTTTACTCGGGTTTCTCAGTCTGTTTCCTAGCGCCGGTTTGAAGTTCCTGCAGTTTTCACAGTAAAAACGAGTGTGGAGCCCGTACCTACCCATATATATATATGGAGTGTAGTTTGCAATTGAAAAGGAACTTTGGGTTCCCAGCAAGCTAGGTGAAGTACGGCTTTCACACACACTTATCTCTCAGAAATGAGCATGTGGAGAGACTTTCGTTCATCTAGCACAAATGGAACGGGTTGCAGGAGAATCTTTTACTGTGGTTTCTCAGTCTGTTTCCTAGTGCTGGTATGAAGTTCTTGGAGTTTTCACTGTAAAACAGAGCTGGATCTAGTACCTCCCCATATATATGTATGCAGTGTAGTTTGCCCCTGAAAAGGAATTATGTGTTCCCAACAAGCTAGGTGAAGGACGGCTTTCACACACACTTATCTCTCTGAACTGAGCATGAGGAGAGACGTTCGTTCATTTGGAAAAAGTAACGGGTTGCAGGTGAAACATTTACTGTGGTTTCTCAGTCTGTTTCCTATTGCCGTTTAGATGTTCCTGCAGTTTTCACTTTAAAACCGATTTGGAGCTTGTACATACCCATATATATGTATGGAGTATAGTTTGCAACTGAAAGGAACTTTGTGTTCCCAACAAGCTAGTTGAACGACGTCTTTCACTTACACATCTCTCTCAGAACTGAGCATGTGGAAAGACTTTCGTTCATATACCACAAAGGGAAAGGGTTGCAGAAGAAACTTTTACTCTGGTTTCTCAGTCTGTTTCCTAGTGCCGGTTTGAAGTTCTGCAATTTTCACTTTAAAAACGAGTTCGAGCTAGTACCTCCCCATATAGAGGTATGGAGTGTAGTTTGCAACTAAAAAGGAACTTAGTTTTCCCAACAACCTAGGTGAAATACTGCTTTCACACACACATAACTCTCAGAAATGAGAATGTGGAGAGACATTCTTTCATCTAGCACAAAGGGAATGGGTAGCAGGAGAAATTTTTACTCTGGTTTCTCAGTCTATTTCCTAGTGCCGGTATTGAGTTCCTTCTGTTTTCACTGTTAAAGCGAGTTGGAGCTCGTACATGTCCATATATATGTATGGAGTGTAGTTTGCAACTGAAAAGGAACTTTGTGTTCCCAACAAGATAGGTGAAGGACGGCTTTCACACACACTTATCTCTCAGACCAGAGCATGTGGAGAGACGTTCGTTCATTTAGCACAAATGGATCGGGTTGCAGGGGAAACTTATACTCTGGGTTCTCAGTCTGTTTCCTAGTGCATGTTTGAAGTTCCTGCAATTTTCACTGTAAAACAGAGTTGGAGCTAGTACCTACCCATATAAATGTATGGAGTGTACTTTGCAACTGATAAGGAATTTTGTGTTCCCAACAACCTAGGTGAAGGACGGCATTCACACACACTTATCTCTCAGAACTGAGCATGTGGAGAGAACTTCGTTCATCTAGCACAAAAGGAACGGTTTGCAGGACAATCTTTTACTCTGGTTTCTCAGTCTGTTTCCTAGTGCGTGTTTGAATTTCCTGCAGTTTTCACTGTAAAATCGAGTTGGAGCTAGTACCTCCCCATATATATGTATGGAGTGTTGTTTGCAAATGAAATGGTACATTTTTCCCATCAAGCTAGGTGAAGGACGGCTTTCACACACACTTTTCTCTCAGAAATGAGCATGTGGAGAGACTTTCTTTCATCTAGCACAAATGGAACGGGTTGCCGGAGAAGCTTTTACTCTGGTTCTCAGTCTGTTTCCTAGTCCCGGTTTGAAGTTCTTGCAGTTTTCACTGTAAAACCGAGTTGGAGCTAGTACATCCCCATATATATGTATGGAGTGTAATTTGCAACTGAAAAGGAACTTTGTTTTCAAAATATGCTAGGTGAAGTTCTGCTTTCACACACACTTATCTCTCTGAACTGAGCGTCTAGAGAAACGTTCGTTCAACTAGCACCAAGGGTACCGGTGGGAGGACAATCTTTTACTCTGGTTTCTCAGTCTGTTTCTTAGTGCCTGTTTGAAGTTCCTGCAGTTTTCACTGTAAAATCGAGTTGGAGCTAGTACCTCCCCCTATATATGTATGGAGTGTAGTGTGCATCTGTAAAGGAAGTATGTGTTCCCAACAAGCTAGGTTAAGGACGGATTCACACACAATTATCTCTCAGAAATGAGCATGTGGATAGACGTTCTTTCATCCAACACAAAGGGAAAGGGTTGCAGGAGAAACTTTTACTCTGGTTTCTCATTCTGTTACCTAGTGCCGGTGTGAAGTTCCTGCAGTTTTCACTGTATATAATATTTGGAACTTGTACCTCCCCATATATATATATGGAGTGTTGTTTGCAAATGAAAAACAACATTTTTCCCATCAAGCTAGGTGAAGGACGACTTTCACACACACTTTTCTCTCAGAAATGAGCATGTGGAGGGACTTTCTTTCATCTAGCACAAATGGAACTGGTTGCAGGAGAATCTTTTACTCTGGTTTCTCAGTATGTTTCCTAGTGCCGGTTTGAAGTTCCTGCAGTTTTCACTTTAAAACAGAGTTGGAGCTAGTACCTTCCCATATACATGTATGGAGTGGAGTTTCCAACTGAAATGGAACTTTGTGTTCCCAACAAGCTAGGTGAAGGACGGTTTCACACACAAATTTCTCTCAGAAATGAGCATGTGGAGAGACGGTCTTTCATCCAGCAAAAAGGGAATGGTTTGCAGGAGAAACTTTTACTCTGGTTTCTCACTTTTTTCCTTGGGCCGGTTTGAATTTCCTGCAGTTTTCACTGTAAAACCGAGTTGGTACTAGTACCTACTGATATATATGTATGGAGTGTAGTTTGCAACTGAAAAGGAATTTTGTGTTCCCAACAAGCTAGGTTAAGTACGGCTTTCATACACACTTATCTCTCAGAACTGAGCCTGTGGAGAGACGTTCGTTCATCTAGCTCAAATGTAACGGTTTTGAGGATAAACTATTACTGTGTTTTCTCAGTCTGTTTCCTAGTTCCGGTATGAATTTCCTGCTGTTTTCACTGTAAAACCGAGTTGGAACTAGTACCTCCTCATATATATGAATGGAGTGTAGTTTGCAACTGAAAAGGAACTTTGTGTTCCCAACAAGCTAGGTGAAGGTCGGCTTTCACACACAATTATCTCTCTGAACTGAGCGTGTGGAGAGACGTTCATTCAACTAGCACAAATGAAGGGGTTGCAGGGGAAACTTTTACTCTGGTTTCTCAGTCTGTTTCCTAGTGCCGTTGAGATGTTCCTGCAGTTTTCACTGTAAAACCGATTTGGAGCTAGTACCTACCCATATATATGTATGGAGTGTAGTCTGCAACTGAAAGGAAATTTGTGTTCCCAACAAGCTAGTTGAACGACGTTTTACACATACACATATCTCTCAGAACTGAGCATGTGGAAAGACTTTCGTTCATCTAGCACAAAGGGAAAGGGTTGCAGAAGAAAGTTTTACTGTGGTTTCTAAGTCTGTTTCTTGTGCAGGTATGAATATCCTGCACTTTTAATTTTAAAACCGAGTTGGAGCTAGTACCAACCATTTATATGTATGGAGTGTAGTTAGCAACTGAAAAGGAACTTTGTGTTCCCAACAATCTAGGTGAAGGACGGCTTTCACACACACATATCTCTCAGAACTGAGCATGTGGTGAGACTTTCGTTCATCTAGCAAAAATGGAACGGGTTGCAGGAGAAACTTTTACTCAGGTTTCTCAGTCTGTTTCCTAGGTGCTGTTTGATGTTCCTGCAGTTTTCACTGTAAAACCGAGTTGGAGCTTGTATCTCTCCATATATATTTATGGAGTGTAGTTTGCAACTGAAAAGGATAATTGTGTTCCCAAAAGCTAGGTGAAGGACGGTTTCTCACACAATTATCTCTCTGATCTGAGCGTGTGGAGAGACATTCGTTCATCTAGCACAAAGGGAACGGGTTGCAGGATAAACTATTACTCTGGTTTCTCAGTCTGTTTCCTAGGTACTGTTTGAAGTTCCTGCAGTTTTCACTGTAAAACCGAGTTGGAGCTAGTAACTCCCCATATATATTTATGGAGTGTAATTTGCACCTGAAAAGGAATTATGTGTTCCCAACAAGCTAGGTGAATGACGGCTTTCACACACACTTATCTCTCAGAAATGAGCATGAGGAGAGACGTTTGTTCATTTGGAAAAACGGAACGGGTTGCAGGAGAAATTTTACTGTGGTTTCTCAGTCTGTATCCTATTGCCATTTAGATGTTCCTGCAGTTTCACTGTAAAACCGATTTGGAGCTTGAACCTGCCCATATATATGTATGGAGTGTAGTTTGCAACTGAAAGGAACTTTGTGTTCCCAACAAGCTAGTTGAACGACGTCTTAAACATACACATATCTCTCAGAACTGAGCATGTGGAAAGACTTTCGTTCATCTAGCTCAAAGGGAAAGGGTTGCAGAAGAAACTTTTAATGTGGTTTCTAAGTCCTTTTCTTGTGACGGTATGAAGTTCCTGCAGTTTTCACTGTAAAACCGATTTGGAGCTACTACCTACCCATATATATATAATTAGAGTAGTTTGCAACTGAAAAAGAACTTGGTGTTCGCAACAAGCTAGTTGAATGACGGCTTTCACACACACTTATCTCTCAGAACTGAGCATGTGGAGAGACGTTCTTTCATCTAGAACAATGGGAACGGGTTGCAGGGGAATCTTTTACTCTGGTTTCCCAGTCTGTTTCCTAGTGCCTGTTTGAAGTTCGTGCAGTTTTCACTGTAAAACCGAGTTGGAGTTGTACTTCCCCATATATATGTAAGTAGTGTAGATGGCAACTGAAAAGGAACTTTGTGTTCCCAACAAGCTAGGTGAAGGACGGTTTCTCACACATTTATCTCTCTGATCTGAGCGTGTGGAGAGACATTCGTTCATCTAGCACAATGGGAACGGGTTGCAGTATAAACTATTACTCTGGTTTCTCAGTCTGTTTCCTAGGTGCTGTTAGAAGTTCTTGAAGTTTTCACTGTAAACCCGAGTTGGAGCTAGTACCACCCCATATATATTTATTTAGTGTAGTTGGCACCTGAAAAGGAATTATGTGTTCCAAACAAGCTAGGTGAAGGACGGCTTTCACATACACTTATCTCTCAGAACTGAGAATGAAGAGAGACGTTCGTTCATTTGGAAAAACGGAACGGGTTTCAGGAGAAACTTTTACTCTGGTTTCTCAGTCTGTTTCCATTTGAATTTAGATGTTCCTGCAGTTTTCACTGTAAAACCGAGTTGGAGCTAGTACCTCCCCATATATATGTATGGAGTGTAGTTTGCAACTGAAAAGGAATTTTGTGTTCCCAACAAGATAGGTGAAGGACGGCTTTCACACACACTTATCTCTCAGAACTGAGCATTTGGAGAGACTTTCGTTCATCTAGCACAAAGTGAACGGGTTGCAGGAGAAACTTTTACTCGGGTTTCTCAGTCTTTTTCCTAGTGCCGGTTAGAAGTTCCTGCAGTTTTCACTGTAAAACCGATTTGGAGCTACTACCTACCCATATATATATAAGGAAAGTAGTTTGCAACTGAAAAGGAACTTTGTGTTCCCAACAAGCTAGTTGAACTACGGCTTTCACACACACTTATCTCTCAGAACTGAGCATGAGGAGAGACGTTCGTTCATCTAGCACAAAGGGAACGGGTTGCAGGAGAAACTTTTACTCCGGTTTCTCAGTCTGTTTCCTAGCCCAGTTTTAAGTTCCTGCAATTTTCACTGTAAAACCGATTTGGAGCTAGTACTTACCCATATATATGTATGGTGTGTAGTTAGCAATTGAAGAGGAACTTTGTGTTCCCAACAAGCTAGGTGAAGGACGGCTTTCACAAACACATATCTCTCAAAACTGAGCATGTGGAGAGAAGTTCGTTCATCTAGCACAAATGGATTGGTTTGCATGAGGAACTTTTACTCTGGTTTCTTAGTCTCTTTCCTAGTGCCGTTTTGAAGTTCCTGCAATTTTCACTGTAAAACAGTGTTGGAGATCATACCTCCCCATATATATGTATGGAGTGTAGTGTGCAACCTAAAAGGAACTTTGTGTTCCCAAAAATCTAGTTGAAGGACTGCTTTCACACAAACTTACCTCTCAGAACTGAGCATTTGGAGAGACGTTCATTAATCTAACACAAAGGAAACGGGTGCAGGAGAAACTTTTACTCTGTTTTCTCAGTCTGTTTCCTAGGATCGGTTTGAAGTTCCTGCAGATTTCACAGTAAAACCGAGTGAGGAGCTAGTATTTCCCCATATATATGTATGGAGTGTATTTTGCAAATGGAAAGGAACTATGTGTTCCCAACAAGCTAGGTGAAGGACGGCTTTCACACACACTTATCTCTCAGAACTCAGCATGTGGAGAGACGTTCGTTCATCTAGCACAAATGGAACGGTTTGCAGGAGAAATTTTTACTCGGGTTTCTCAGTCTGTTTCCTAGCGCCGGTTTGAAGTTCCTGCAGTTTTCACAGTAAAAACGAGTGTGGAGCCCGTACCTACCCATATATATATATGGAGTGTAGTTTGCAATTGAAAAGGAACTTTGGGTTCCCAGCAAGCTAGGTGAAGTACGGCTTTCACACACACTTATCTCTCAGAACTGAGCATGTGGAGAGACTTTCGTTCATCTAGCACAAATGGAACGGGTTGCAGGAGAATCTTTTACTGTGGTTTCTCAGTCTGTTTCCTAGTGCTGGTATGAAGTTCTTGGAGTTTTCACTGTAAAACAGAGCTGGATCTAGTACCTCCCCATATATATGTATGCAGTGTAGTTTGCCCCTGAAAAGGAATTATGTGTTCCCAACAAGCTAGGTGAAGGACGGCTTTCACACACACTTATCTCTCTGAACTGAGCATGAGGAGAGACGTTCGTTCATTTGGAAAAAGTAACGGGTTGCAGGTGAAACATTTACTGTGGTTTCTCAGTCTGTTTCCTATTGCCGTTTAGATGTTCCTGCAGTTTTCACTGTAAAATCGAGTTGGAGCTAGTACCTCCCCATATATATGTATGGAGTGTTGTTTGCAAATGAAATGGTACATTTTTCCCATCAAGCTAGGTGAAGGACGGCTTTCACACACACTTTTCTCTCAGAAATGAGCATGTTGAGAGACTTTCTTTCATCTAGCACAAATGGAACGGGTTGCCGGAGAAGCTTTTACTCTGGTTCTCAGTCTGTTTCCTAGTCCCGGTTTGAAGTTCTTGCAGTTTTCACTGTAAAACCGAGTTGGAGCTAGTACCTCCCCATATATATGTATGGAGTGTAATTTGCAACTGAAAAGGAACTTTGTTTTCAAAATATGCTAGGTGAAGTTCTGCTTTCACATACACTTATCTCTCTGAACTGAGCGTCTAGGGAAACGTTCGTTCAACTAGCACCAAGGGTACCGGTGGGAGGACAATCTTTTACTCTGGTTTCTCAGTCTGTTTCTTAGTGCCTGTTTGAAGTTCCTGCAGTTTTCACTGTAAAATCGAGTTGGAGCTAGTACCTCCCCCTATATATGTATGGAGTGTAGTGTGCATCTGTAAAGGAAGTATGTGTTCCCAACAAGCTAGGTTAAGGACGGATTCACACACAATTATCTCTCAGAAATGAGCATGTGGATAGACGTTCTTTCATCCAACACAAAGGGAAAGGGTTGCAGGAGAAACTTTTACTCTGGTTTCTCATTCTGTTACCTAGTGCCGGTGTGAAGTTCCTGCAGTTTTCACTGTATATAATATTTGGAACTTGTGCCTCCCCATATATATATATGGAGTGTTGTTTGCAAATGAAAAAGAACATTTTTCCCATCAAGCTAGGTGAAGGACGACTTTCACACACACTTTTCTCTCAGAAATGAGCATGTGGAGGGACTTTCTTTCATCTAGCACAAATGGAACTGGTTGCAGGAGAATATTTTACTCTGGTTTCTAAGTATGTTTCCTAGTGCCGGTTTTAAGTTCCTGCAGTTTTCACTTTAAAACAGAGTTGGAGCTAGTACCTCCCCATATACATGTATGGAGTGGAGTTTGCAACTGAAATGGAACTTTGTGTTCCCAACAAGCTAGGTGAAGGACGGTTTCACACACAATTATCTCTCAGAAATGAGCATGTGGAGAGACGTTCTTTCATCCAGCAAAAAGGGAACGGTTTGCAGGAGAAACTTTTACTCTGGTTTCTCACTTTTTTCCTTGTGCCGGTTTGAATTTCCTGCAGTTTTCACTGTAAAACCGAGTTGGTTCTAGTACCTACTGATATATATGTATGGAGTGTAGTTTGCAACTGAAAAGGAATTTTGTGTTCCCAACAAGCTAGGTTAAGGACGGCTTTCATACACACTTATCTCTCAGAACTGAGCATGTGGAGAGACGTTCGTTCATCTAGCACAAATGTAACGGTTTTCAGGATAAACTATTACTGTGTTTTCTCAGTCTGTTTCCTAGTTCCGGTATGAATTTCCTGCTGTTTTCACTGTAAAGCCGAGTTGGAACTAGTACCTCCTCATATATATGAATGGAGTGTAGTTTGCAACTGAAAAGGAACTTTGTGTTCCCAACAAGCTAGGTGAAGGTCGGCTTTCACACACAATTATGTCTCTGAACTGAGCGTGTGGAGAGACGTTCATTCAACTAGCACAAATGAAGGGGTTGCAGGGGAAACTTTTACTCTGGTTTCTCAGTCTGTTTCCTAGTGCCGTTGAGATGTTCCTGCAGTTTTCACTGTAAAACCGATTTGGAGCTAGTACCTACCCATATATATGTATGGAGTGTAGTTTGCAACTTAAAGGAAATTTGTGTTCCCAACAAGCTAGTTGAACGACGTTTTACACATACACATATCTCTCAGAACTGAGCATGTGGAAAGACTTTCGTTCATCTAGCACAAAGGGAAAGGGTTGCAGAAGAAAGTTTTACTGTGGTTTCTAAGTCTGTTTCTTGTGCAGGTATGAATATCCTGCACTTTTAATTTTAAAACCGAGTTGGAGCTAGTACCAACCATTTATATGTATGGAGTGTAGTTAGCAACTGAAAAGGAACTTTGTGTTCCCAACAATCTAGGTGAAGGATGGCTTTCACACACACTTATCTCTCAGAACTGAGCATGTGGTGAGACTTTCGTTCATCTAGCAAAAATGGAACGGGTTGCAGGAGAAACTTTTACTCAGGTTTCTCAGTCTGTTTCCTAGGTGCTGTTTGATGTTCCTGCAGTTTTCACTGTAAAACCGAGTTGGAGCTTGTATCTCTCCATATATATTTATGGAGTGTAGTTTGCAACTGAAAAGGATAATTGTGTTCCCAAAAGCTAGGTGAAGGACGGTTTCTCACACAATTATCTCTCTGATCTGAGCGTGTGGAGAGACATTCGTTCATCTAGCACAAAGGGAACGGGTTGCAGGATAAACTATTACTCTGGTTTCTCAGTCTGTTTCCTAGGTACTGTTTGAAGTTCCTGCAGTTTTCACTGTAAAACCGAGTTGGAGCTAGTACCTCCCCATATATATTTATGGAGTGTAATTTGCACCTGAAAAGGAATTATGTGTTCCCAACAAGCTAGGTGAATGACGGCTTTCACACACACTTATCTCTCAGAAATGAGCATGAGGAGAGACGTTTGTTCATTTGGAAAAACGGAACGGGTTGCAGGAGAAATTTTACTGTGGTTTCTCAGTCTGTATCCTATTGCCATTTAGATGTTCCTGCAGTTTCACTGTAAAACCGATTTGGAGCTTGAACCTGCCCATATATATGTATGGAGTGTAGTTTGCAACTGAAAGGAACTTTGTGTTCCCAACAAGCTAGTTGAACGACGTCTTAAACATACACATATCTCTCAGAACTGAGCATGTGGAAAGACTTTCGTTCATCTAGCTCAAAGGGAAAGGGTTGCAGAAGAAACTTTTAATGTGGTTTCTAAGTCCTTTTCTTGTGACGGTATGAAGTTCCTGCAGTTTTCACTGTAAAACCGATTTGGAGCTACTACCTACCCATATATATATAATTAGAGTAGTTTGCAACTGAAAAAGAACTTGGTGTTCGCAACAAGCTAGTTGAATGACGGCTTTCACACACACTTATCTCTCAGAACTGAGCATGTGGAGAGACGTTCTTTCATCTAGAACAATGGGAACGGGTTGCAGGGGAATCTTTTACTCTGGTTTCCCAGTCTGTTTCCTAGTGCCTGTTTGAAGTTCGTGCAGTTTTCACTGTAAAACCGAGTTGGAGTTGTACTTCCCCATATATATGTAAGTAGTGTAGATGGCAACTGAAAAGGAACTTTGTGTTCCCAACAAGCTAGGTGAAGGACGGTTTCTCACACATTTATCTCTCTGATCTGAGCGTGTGGAGAGACATTCGTTCATCTAGCACAATGGGAACGGGTTGCAGTATAAACTATTACTCTGGTTTCTCAGTCTGTTTCCTAGGTGCTGTTAGAAGTTCTTGAAGTTTTCACTGTAAACCCGAGTTGGAGCTAGTACCACCCCATATATATTTATTTAGTGTAGTTGGCACCTGAAAAGGAATTATGTGTTCCAAACAAGCTAGGTGAAGGACGGCTTTCACATACACTTATCTCTCAGAACTGAGAATGAAGAGAGACGTTCGTTCATTTGGAAAAACGGAACGGGTTTCAGGAGAAACTTTTACTCTGGTTTCTCAGTCTGTTTCCATTTGAATTTAGATGTTCCTGCAGTTTTCACTGTAAAACCGAGTTGGAGCTAGTACCTCCCCATATATATGTATGGAGTGTAGTTTGCAACTGAAAAGGAATTTTGTGTTCCCAACAAGATAGGTGAAGGACGGCTTTCACACACACTTATCTCTCAGAACTGAGCATTTGGAGAGACTTTCGTTCATCTAGCACAAAGTGAACGGGTTGCAGGAGAAACTTTTACTCGGGTTTCTCAGTCTTTTTCCTAGTGCCGGTTAGAAGTTCCTGCAGTTTTCACTGTAAAACCGATTTGGAGCTACTACCTACCCATATATATATAAGGAAAGTAGTTTGCAACTGAAAAGGAACTTTGTGTTCCCAACAAGCTAGTTGAACTACGGCTTTCACACACACTTATCTCTCAGAACTGAGCATGAGGAGAGACGTTCGTTCATCTAGCACAAAGGGAACGGGTTGCAGGAGAAACTTTTACTCCGGTTTCTCAGTCTGTTTCCTAGCCCAGTTTTAAGTTCCTGCAATTTTCACTGTAAAACCGATTTGGAGCTAGTACTTACCCATATATATGTATGGTGTGTAGTTAGCAATTGAAGAGGAACTTTGTGTTCCCAACAAGCTAGGTGAAGGACGGCTTTCACAAACACATATCTCTCAAAACTGAGCATGTGGAGAGAAGTTCGTTCATCTAGCACAAATGGATTGGTTTGCATGAGGAACTTTTACTCTGGTTTCTTAGTCTCTTTCCTAGTGCCGTTTTGAAGTTCCTGCAATTTTCACTGTAAAACAGTGTTGGAGATCATACCTCCCCATATATATGTATGGAGTGTAGTGTGCAACCTAAAAGGAACTTTGTGTTCCCAAAAATCTAGTTGAAGGACTGCTTTCACACAAACTTACCTCTCAGAACTGAGCATTTGGAGAGACGTTCATTAATCTAACACAAAGGAAACGGGTGCAGGAGAAACTTTTACTCTGTTTTCTCAGTCTGTTTCCTAGGATCGGTTTGAAGTTCCTGCAGATTTCACAGTAAAACCGAGTGAGGAGCTAGTATTTCCCCATATATATGTATGGAGTGTATTTTGCAAATGGAAAGGAACTATGTGTTCCCAACAAGCTAGGTGAAGGACGGCTTTCACACACACTTATCTCTCAGAACTCAGCATGTGGAGAGACGTTCGTTCATCTAGCACAAATGGAACGGTTTGCAGGAGAAATTTTTACTCGGGTTTCTCAGTCTGTTTCCTAGCGCCGGTTTGAAGTTCCTGCAGTTTTCACAGTAAAAACGAGTGTGGAGCCCGTACCTACCCATATATATATATGGAGTGTAGTTTGCAATTGAAAAGGAACTTTGGGTTCCCAGCAAGCTAGGTGAAGTACGGCTTTCACACACACTTATCTCTCAGAACTGAGCATGTGGAGAGACTTTCGTTCATCTAGCACAAATGGAACGGGTTGCAGGAGAATCTTTTACTGTGGTTTCTCAGTCTGTTTCCTAGTGCTGGTATGAAGTTCTTGGAGTTTTCACTGTAAAACAGAGCTGGATCTAGTACCTCCCCATATATATGTATGCAGTGTAGTTTGCCCCTGAAAAGGAATTATGTGTTCCCAACAAGCTAGGTGAAGGACGGCTTTCACACACACTTATCTCTCTGAACTGAGCATGAGGAGAGACGTTCGTTCATTTGGAAAAAGTAACGGGTTGCAGGTGAAACATTTACTGTGGTTTCTCAGTCTGTTTCCTATTGCCGTTTAGATGTTCCTGCAGTTTTCACTTTAAAACCGATTTGGAGCTTGTACATACCCATATATATGTATGGAGTGTAGTTTGCAACTGAAAGGAACTTTGTGTTCCCAACAAGCTAGTTGAACGACGTCTTTCACATACACATCTCTCTCAGAACTGAGCATGTGGAAAGACTTTCGTTCATATACCACAAAGGGAAAGGGTTGCAGAAGAAACTTTTACTCTGGTTTCTCAGTCTGTTTCCTAGTGCCGGTTTGAAGTTCTGCAATTTTCACTTTAAAAACGAGTTCGAGCTAGTACCTCCCCATATAGAGGTATGGAGTGTAGTTTGCAACTAAAAAGGAACTTAGTTTTCCCAACAACCTAGATGAAATACTGCTTTCACACACACATAACTCTCAGAAATGAGAATGTGGAGAGACATTCTTTCATCTAGCACAAAGGGAATGGGTAGCAGGAGAAATTTTTACTCTCGTTTCTCAGTCTATTTCCTAGTGCCGGTATTGAGTTCCTGCTGTTTTCACTGTTAAAGCGAGTTGGAGCTCGTACATGTCCATATATATGTATGGAGTGTAGTTTGCAACTGAAAAGGATCTTTGTGTTCCCAACAAGATAGGTGAAGGACGGCTTTCACACACACTTATCTCTCAGACCAGAGCATGTGGAGAGACGTTCGTTCATTTAGCACAAATGGATCGGGTTGCAGGGGAAACTTATACTCTGGGTTCTCAGTCTGTTTCCTAGTGCATGTTTGAAGTTCCTGCAATTTTCACTGTAAAACAGAGTTGGAGCTAGTACCTACCCATATAAATGTATGGAGTGTACTTTGCAACTGATAAGGAATTTTGTGTTCCCAACAACCTAGGTGAAGGACGGCATTCACACACACTTATCTCTCAGAACTGAGCATGTGGAGAGAACTTCGTTCATCTAGCACAAAAGGAACGGTTTGCAGGACAATCTTTTACTCTGGTTTCTCAGTCTGTTTCCTAGTGCGTGTTTGAATTTCCTGCAGTTTTCACTGTAAAATCGAGTTGGAGCTAGTACCTCCCCATATATATGTATGGAGTGTTGTTTGCAAATGAAATGGTACATTTTTCCCATCAAGCTAGGTGAAGGACGGCTTTCACACACACTTTTCTCTCAGAAATGAGCATGTGGAGAGACTTTCTTTCATCTAGCACAAATGGAACGGGTTGCCGGAGAAGCTTTTACTCTGGTTCTCAGTCTGTTTCCTAGTCCCGGTTTGAAGTTCTTGCAGTTTTCACTGTAAAACCGAGTTGGAGCTAGTACATCCCCATATATATGTATGGAGTGTAATTTGCAACTGAAAAGGAACTTTGTTTTCAAAATATGCTAGGTGAAGTTCTGCTTTCACACACACTTATCTCTCTGAACTGAGCGTCTAGAGAAACGTTCGTTCAACTAGCACCAAGGGTACCGGTGGGAGGACAATCTTTTACTCTGGTTTCTCAGTCTGTTTCTTAGTGCCTGTTTGAAGTTCCTGCAGTTTTCACTGTAAAATCGAGTTGGAGCTAGTACCTCCCCCTATATATGTATGGAGTGTAGTGTGCATCTGTAAAGGAAGTATGTGTTCCCAACAAGCTAGGTTAAGGACGGATTCACACACAATTATCTCTCAGAAATGAGCATGTGGATAGACGTTCTTTCATCCAACACAAAGGGAAAGGGTTGCAGGAGAAACTTTTACTCTGGTTTCTCATTCTGTTACCTAGTGCCGGTGTGAAGTTCCTGCAGTTTTCACTGTATATAATATTTGGAACTTGTACCTCCCCATATATATATATGGAGTGTTGTTTGCAAATGAAAAACAACATTTTTCCCATCAAGCTAGGTGAAGGACGACTTTCACACACACTTTTCTCTCAGAAATGAGCATGTGGAGGGACTTTCTTTCATCTAGCACAAATGGAACTGGTTGCAGGAGAATCTTTTACTCTGGTTTCTCAGTATGTTTCCTAGTGCCGGTTTGAAGTTCCTGCAGTTTTCACTTTAAAACAGAGTTGGAGCTAGTACCTCCCCATATACATGTATGGAGTGGAGTTTCCAACTGAAATGGAACTTTGTGTTCCCAACAAGCTAGGTGAAGGACGGTTTCACACACAATTTTCTCTCAGAAATGAGCATGTGGAGAGACGGTCTTTCATCCAGCAAAAAGGGAATGGTTTGCAGGAGAAACTTTTACTCTGGTTTCTCACTTTTTTCCTTGGGCCGGTTTGAATTTCCTGCAGTTTTCACTGTAAAACCGAGTTGGTACTAGTACCTACTGATATATATGTATGGAGTGTAGTTTGCAACTGAAAAGGAATTTTGTGTTCCCAACAAGCTAGGTTAAGTACGGCTTTCATACACACTTATCTCTCAGAACTGAGCATGTGGAGAGACGTTCGTTCATCTAGAACAAATGTAACGGTTTTGAGGATAAACTATTACTGTGTTTTCTCAGTCTGTTTCCTAGTTCCGGTATGAATTTCCTGCTGTTTTCACTGTAAAACCGAGTTGGAACTACTACCTCCTCATATATATGAATGGAGTGTAGTTTGCAACTGAAAAGGAACTTTGTGTTCCCAACAAGCTAGGTGAAGGTCGGCTTTCACACACAATTATGTCTCTGAACTGAGCGTGTGGAGAGACGTTCATTCAACTAGCACAAATGAAGGGGTTGCAGGGGAAACTTTTACTCTGGTTTCTCAGTCTGTTTCCTAGTGCCGTTGAGATGTTCCTGCAGTTTTCACTGTAAAACCGATTTGGAGCTAGTACCTACCCATATATATGTATGGAGTGTAGTCTGCAACTGAAAGGAAATTTGTGTTCCCAACAAGCTAGTTGAACGACGTTTTACACATACACATATCTCTCAGAACTGAGCATGTGGAAAGACTTTCGTTCATCTAGCACAAAGGGAAAGGGTTGCAGAAGAAAGTTTTACTGTGGTTTCTAAGTCTGTTTCTTGTGCAGGTATGAATATCCTGCACTTTTAATTTTAAAACCGAGTTGGAGCTAGTACCAACCATTTATATGTATGGAGTGTAGTTAGCAACTGAAAAGGAACTTTGTGTTCCCAACAATCTAGGTGAAGGACGGCTTTCACACACACATATCTCTCAGAACTGAGCATGTGGTGAGACTTTCGTTCATCTAGCAAAAATGGAACGGGTTGCAGGAGAAACTTTTACTCAGGTTTCTCAGTCTGTTTCCTAGGTGCTGTTTGATGTTCCTGCAGTTTTCACTGTAAAACCGAGTTGGAGCTTGTATCTCTCCATATATATTTATGGAGTGTAGTTTGCAACTGAAAAGGATAATTGTGTTCCCAAAAGCTAGGTGAAGGACGGTTTCTCACACAATTATCTCTCTGATCTGAGCGTGTGGAGAGACATTCGTTCATCTAGCACAAAGGGAACGGGTTGCAGGATAAACTATTACTCTGGTTTCTCAGTCTGTTTCCTAGGTACTGTTTGAAGTTCCTGCAGTTTTCACTGTAAAACCGAGTTGGAGCTAGTACCTCCCCATATATATTTATGGAGTGTAATTTGCACCTGAAAAGGAATTATGTGTTCCCAACAAGCTAGGTGAATGACGGCTTTCACACACACTTATCTCTCAGAAATGAGCATGAGGAGAGACGTTTGTTCATTTGGAAAAACGGAACGGGTTGCAGGAGAAATTTTACTGTGGTTTCTCAGTCTGTATCCTATTGCCATTTAGATGTTCCTGCAGTTTCACTGTAAAACCGATTTGGAGCTTGAACCTGCCCATATATATGTATGGAGTGTAGTTTGCAACTGAAAGGAACTTTGTGTTCCCAACAAGCTAGTTGAACGACGTCTTAAACATACACATATCTCTCAGAACTGAGCATGTGGAAAGACTTTCGTTCATCTAGCTCAAAGGGAAAGGGTTGCAGAAGAAACTTTTAATGTGGTTTCTAAGTCCTTTTCTTGTGACGGTATGAAGTTCCTGCAGTTTTCACTGTAAAACCGATTTGGAGCTACTACCTACCCATATATATATAATTAGAGTAGTTTGCAACTGAAAAAGAACTTGGTGTTCGCAACAAGCTAGTTGAATGACGGCTTTCACACACACTTATCTCTCAGAACTGAGCATGTGGAGAGACGTTCTTTCATCTAGAACAATGGGAACGGGTTGCAGGGGAATCTTTTACTCTGGTTTCCCAGTCTGTTTCCTAGTGCCTGTTTGAAGTTCGTGCAGTTTTCACTGTAAAACCGAGTTGGAGTTGTACTTCCCCATATATATGTAAGTAGTGTAGATGGCAACTGAAAAGGAACTTTGTGTTCCCAACAAGCTAGGTGAAGGACGGTTTCTCACACATTTATCTCTCTGATCTGAGCGTGTGGAGAGACATTCGTTCATCTAGCACAATGGGAACGGGTTGCAGTATAAACTATTACTCTGGTTTCTCAGTCTGTTTCCTAGGTGCTGTTAGAAGTTCTTGAAGTTTTCACTGTAAACCCGAGTTGGAGCTAGTACCACCCCATATATATTTATTTAGTGTAGTTGGCACCTGAAAAGGAATTATGTGTTCCAAACAAGCTAGGTGAAGGACGGCTTTCACATACACTTATCTCTCAGAACTGAGAATGAAGAGAGACGTTCGTTCATTTGGAAAAACGGAACGGGTTTCAGGAGAAACTTTTACTCTGGTTTCTCAGTCTGTTTCCATTTGAATTTAGATGTTCCTGCAGTTTTCACTGTAAAACCGAGTTGGAGCTAGTACCTCCCCATATATATGTATGGAGTGTAGTTTGCAACTGAAAAGGAATTTTGTGTTCCCAACAAGATAGGTGAAGGACGGCTTTCACACACACTTATCTCTCAGAACTGAGCATTTGGAGAGACTTTCGTTCATCTAGCACAAAGTGAACGGGTTGCAGGAGAAACTTTTACTCGGGTTTCTCAGTCTTTTTCCTAGTGCCGGTTAGAAGTTCCTGCAGTTTTCACTGTAAAACCGATTTGGAGCTACTACCTACCCATATATATATAAGGAAAGTAGTTTGCAACTGAAAAGGAACTTTGTGTTCCCAACAAGCTAGTTGAACTACGGCTTTCACACACACTTATCTCTCAGAACTGAGCATGAGGAGAGACGTTCGTTCATCTAGCACAAAGGGAACGGGTTGCAGGAGAAACTTTTACTCCGGTTTCTCAGTCTGTTTCCTAGCCCAGTTTTAAGTTCCTGCAATTTTCACTGTAAAACCGATTTGGAGCTAGTACTTACCCATATATATGTATGGTGTGTAGTTAGCAATTGAAGAGGAACTTTGTGTTCCCAACAAGCTAGGTGAAGGACGGCTTTCACAAACACATATCTCTCAAAACTGAGCATGTGGAGAGAAGTTCGTTCATCTAGCACAAATGGATTGGTTTGCATGAGGAACTTTTACTCTGGTTTCTTAGTCTCTTTCCTAGTGCTGTTTTGAAGTTCCTGCAATTTTCACTGTAAAACAGTGTTGGAGATCATACCTCCCCATATATATGTATGGAGTGTAGTGTGCAACCTAAAAGGAACTTTGTGTTCCCAAAAATCTAGTTGAAGGACTGCTTTCACACAAACTTACCTCTCAGAACTGAGCATTTGGAGAGACGTTCATTAATCTAACACAAAGGAAACGGGTGCAGGAGAAACTTTTACTCTGTTTTCTCAGTCTGTTTCCTAGGATCGGTTTGAAGTTCCTGCAGATTTCACAGTAAAACCGAGTGAGGAGCTAGTATTTCCCCATATATATGTATGGAGTGTATTTTGCAAATGGAAAGGAACTATGTGTTCCCAACAAGCTAGGTGAAGGACGGCTTTCACACACACTTATCTCTCAGAACTCAGCATGTGGAGAGACGTTCGTTCATCTAGCACAAATGGAACGGTTTGCAGGAGAAATTTTTACTCGGGTTTCTCAGTCTGTTTCCTAGCGCCGGTTTGAAGTTCCTGCAGTTTTCACAGTAAAAACGAGTGTGGAGCCCGTACCTACCCATATATATATATGGAGTGTAGTTTGCAATTGAAAAGGAACTTTGGGTTCCCAGCAAGCTAGGTGAAGTACGGCTTTCACACACACTTATCTCTCAGAACTGAGCATGTGGAGAGACTTTCGTTCATCTAGCACAAATGGAACGGGTTGCAGGAGAATCTTTTACTGTGGTTTCTCAGTCTGTTTCCTAGTGCTGGTATGAAGTTCTTGGAGTTTTCACTGTAAAACAGAGCTGGATCTAGTACCTCCCCATATATATGTATGCAGTGTAGTTTGCCCCTGAAAAGGAATTATGTGTTCCCAACAAGCTAGGTGAAGGACGGCTTTCACACACACTTATCTCTCTGAACTGAGCATGAGGAGAGACGTTCGTTCATTTGGAAAAAGTAACGGGTTGCAGGTGAAACATTTACTGTGGTTTCTCAGTCTGTTTCCTATTGCCGTTTAGATGTTCCTGCAGTTTTCACTTTAAAACCGATTTGGAGCTTGTACATACCCATATATATGTATGGAGTGTAGTTTGCAACTGAAAGGAACTTTGTGTTCCCAACAAGCTAGTTGAACGACGTCTTTCACATACACATCTCTCTCAGAACTGAGCATGTGGAAAGACTTTCGTTCATATACCACAAAGGGAAAGGGTTGCAGAAGAAACTTTTACTCTGGTTTCTCAGTCTGTTTCCTAGTGCCGGTTTCAAGTTCTGCAATTTTCACTTTAAAAACGAGTTCGAGCTAGTACCTCCCCATATAGAGGTATGGAGTGTAGTTTGCAACTAAAAAGGAACTTAGTTTTCCCAACAACCTAGGTGAAATACTGCTTTCACACACACATAACTCTCAGAAATGAGAATGTGGAGAGACATTCTTTCATCTAGCACAAAGGGAATGGGTAGCAGGAGAAATTTTTACTCTCGTTTCTCAGTCTATTTCCTAGTGCCGGTATTGAGTTCCTGCTGTTTTCACTGTTAAAGCGAGTTGGAGCTCGTACATGTCCATATATATGTATGGAGTGTAGTTTGCAACTGAAAAGGAACTTTGTGTTCCCAACAAGATAGGTGAAGGACGGCTTTCACACACACTTATCTCTCAGACCAGAGCATGTGGAGAGACGTTCGTTCATTTAGCACAAATGGAACGGGTTGCAGGGGAAACTTATAATCTGGGTTCTCAGTCTGTTTCCTAGTGCATGTTTGAAGTTCCTGCAATTTTCACTGTAAAACAGAGTTGGAGCTAGTACCTACCCATATAAATGTATGGAGTGTACTTTGCAACTGATAAGGAATTTTGTGTTCCCAACAACCTAGGTGAAGGACGGCATTCACACACACTTATCTCTCAGAACTGAGCATGTGGAGAGAACTTCGTTCATCTAGCACAAAAGGAACGGTTTGCAGGACAATCTTTTACTCTGGTTTCTCAGTCTGTTTCCTAGTGCGTGTTTGAATTTCCTGCAGTTTCACTGTAAAATCGAGTTGGAGCTAGTACCTCCCCATATATATGTATGGAGTGTTGTTTGCAAATGAAATGGTACATTTTTCCCATCAAGCTAGGTGAAGGACGGCTTTCACACACACTTTTCTCTCAGAAATGAGCATGTGGAGAGACTTTCTTTCATCTAGCACAAATGGAACGGGTTGCCGGAGAAGCTTTTACTCTGGTTCTCAGACTGTTTCCTAGTCCCGGTTTGAAGTTCTTGCAGTTTTCACTGTAAAACCGAGTTGGAGCTAGTACATCCCCATATATATGTATGGAGTGTAATTTGCAACTGAAAAGGAACTTTGTTTTCAAAATATGCTAGGTGAAGTTCTGCTTTCACACACACTTATCTCTCTGAACTGAGCGTCTAGAGAAACGTTCGTTCAACTAGCACCAAGGGTACCGGTGGGAGGACAATCTTTTACTCTGGTTTCTCAGTCTGTTTCTTAGTGCCTGTTTGAAGTTCCTGCAGTTTTCACTGTAAAATCGAGTTGGAGCTAGTACCTCCCCCTATATATGTATGGAGTGTAGTGTGCATCTGTAAAGGAAGTATGTGTTCCCAACAAGCTAGGTTAAGGACGGATTCACACACAATTATCTCTCAGAAATGAGCATGTGGATAGACGTTCTTTCATCCAACACAAAGGGAAAGGGTTGCAGAAGAAACTTTTACTCTGGTTTCTCATTCCGTTACCTAGTGCCGGTGTGAAGTTCCTGCAGTTTTCACTGTATATAATATTTGGAACTTGTACCTCCCCATATATATATATGGAGTGTTGTTTGCAAATGAAAAACAACATTTTTCCCATCAAGATAGGTGAAGGACGACTTTCACACACATTTTCTCTCAGAAATGAGCATGTGGAGGGACTTTCTTTCATCTAGCACAAATGGAACTGGTTGCAGGAGAATCTTTTACTCTGGTTTCTCAGTATGTTTCCTAGTGCCGGTTTGAAGTTCCTGCAGTTTTCACTTTAAAACAGAGTTGGAGCTAGTACCTCCCCATATACATGTATGGAGTGGAGTTTCCAACTGAAATGGAACTTTGTGTTCCCAACAAGCTAGGTGAAGGACGGTTTCACACACAATTTTCTCTCAGAAATGAGCATGTGGAGAGACGGTCTTTCATCCAGCAAAAAGGGAATGGTTTGCAGGAGAAACTTTTACTCTGGTTTCTCACTTTTTTCCTTGGGCCGGTTTGAATTTCCTGCAGTTTTCACTGTAAAACCGAGTTGGTACTAGTACCTACTGATATATATGTATGGAGTGTAGTTTGCAACTGAAAAGGAATTTTGTGTTCCCAACAAGCTAGGTTAAGTACGGCTTTCATACACACTTATCTCTCAGAACTGAGCATGTGGAGAGACGTTCGTTCATCTAGCACAAATGTAACGGTTTTCAGGATAAACTATTACTGTGTTTTCTCAGTCTGTTTCCTAGTTCCGGTATGAATTTCCTGCTGTTTTCACTGTAAAACCGAGTTGGAACTAGTACCTCCTCATATATATGAATGGAGTGTAGTTTGCAACTGAAAAGGAACTTTGTGTTCCCAACAAGCTAGTTGAACGACGTTTTACACATACACATATCTCTCAGAACTGAGCATGTGGAAAGACTTTCGTTCATCTAGCACAAAGGGAAAGGGTTGCAGAAGAAAGTTTTACTGTGGTTTCTAAGTCTGTTTCTTGTGCAGGTATGAATATCCTGCACTTTTAATTTTAAAACCGAGTTGGAGCTAGTACCAACCATTTATATGTATGGAGTGTAGTTAGCAACTGAAAAGGAACTTTGTGTTCCCAACAATCTAGGTGAAGGACGGCTTTCACACACACATATCTCTCAGAACTGAGCATGTGGTGAGACTTTCGTTCATCTAGCAAAAATGGAACGGGTTGCAGGAGAAACTTTTACTCAGGTTTCTCAGTCTGTTTCCTAGGTGCTGTTTGATGTTCCTGCAGTTTTCACTGTAAAACCGAGTTGGAGCTTGTATCTCTCCATATATATTTATGGAGTGTAGTTTGCAACTGAAAAGGATAATTGTGTTCCCAAAAGCTAGGTGAAGGACGGTTTCTCACACAATTATCTCTCTGATCTGAGCGTGTGGAGAGACATTCGTTCATGTAGCACAAAGGGAACGGGTTGCAGGATAAACTATTACTCTGGTTTCTCCGTCTGTTTCCTAGGTACTGTTTGAAGTTCCTGCAGTTTTCACTGTAAAACCGAGTTGGAGCTAGTACCTCCCCATACATATTTATGGAGTGTAATTTGCACCTGAAAAGGAATTATGTGTTCCCAACAAGCTAGGTGAATGACGGCTTTCACACACACTTATCTCTCAGAAATGAGCATGAGGAGAGACGTTCGTTCATTTGGAAAAACGGAACGGGTTGCAGGAGAAATTTTACTGTGGTTTCTCTGTCTGTACCCTATTGCCATTTAGATGTTCCTGCAGTTTCACTGTAAAACCGATTTGGAGCTTGAACCTGCCCATATATATGTATGGAGTGTAGTTTGCAACTGAAAGGAACTTTGTTTTCCCAACAAGCTAGTTGAACGACGTCTTAAACTTACACATATCTCTCAGAACTGAGCATGTGGAAAGACTTTCGTTCATCTAGCACAAAAGGAAAGGGTTGCAGAAGAAACTTTTCATGTGGTTTCTAAGTCCTTTTCTTGTGCCGGTATGAAGTTCCTGCAGTTTTCACTGTAAAACCGATTTGGAACTACTACCTACCCATATATATATAAGGAGAGTAGTTTGCAACTGAAAAAGAACTTGGTGTTCCCAACAAGATAGTTGAAGAACGGCTTTCACACACACTTATCTCTCAGAACTGAGCATGTGGAGAGACGTTCTTTCATCTAGAACAAAGGGAACGGGTTGCAGGGGAATCTTTTACTCTGGTTTCCCAGTCTGTTTCCTAGTGCCTGTTTGAAGTTCCTGCAGTTTTCACTGTAAAACCGAGTTGGAGTTGTACTTCCCCATATATATGTAAGTAGTGTAGATGGCAACTGAAAAGGAACTTTGTGTTCCCAACAAGCTAGGTGAAGGACGGTTTCTCACACACTTATCTCTCTGATCTGAGTGTGTGGAGAGACATTCGTTCATCTAGCACAAAGGGAATGGGTTGCAGTATAAACTAATACTCTGGTTTCTCAGTCTGTTTCCTAGGTGCTGTTAGAAGTTCCTGAAGTTTTCACTGTAAACCCGAGTTGGAGCTAGTACCACCCCATATATATTTATTTAGTGTAGTTGGCACCTGAAAAGGAATTATGTGTTCCAAACAAGCTAGGTGAAGGACGGCTTTCACATACACTTATCTCTCAGAACTGAGAATGAAGAGAGACGTTCGTTCATTTGGAAAAACGGAACGGGTTTCAGGAGAAACTTTTACTCTGGTTTCTCAGTCTGTTTCCTTTTGAATTTAGATGTTCCTGCAGTTTTCACTGTAAAACCGAGTTGGAGCTAGTACCTCCCCATATATATGTATGGAGTGTAGTTTGCAACTGAAAAGGAACTTTGTGTTCCCAACAATCTAGTTGAAGGACGGCTTTCACACACACTTATCTCTCAGAACTGAGCATGTGGAGAGACGTTCCTTCATCTAGCACAAAGGGAACGGGTTGCAGGAGAAACTTTTACTCTAGTTTTTCAGTGTGTTTCCTAGTGCCGGTTTGATGTTCCTGCAGTTTTCACTGTAAAACAGAGTTGGATCTAGGACCTCCCCATATATATTTATGGAATGTAGTTTACAACTGGAAAGGAACTTTGCGTTCCCAACAATGTAGGTGAATTGCTTCTTTCACACACACTTATATCTCAGAACTAAGCATGTGGAAAGACGTTCGTTCATCTAGCACAATGGGAAAGGTTTGTAGGAGAAACTATTACTCTGGTTTCTCAGTCTGATTCCTAGTGTCGGTATGAAGTTCCTCGAGATTTCACTGTAAAACCGAGATGAAGTTGGTACCGCCCCATATATATGTATGCAGTGTAGTTGCAAACTGAAAAGGAACTTTGTGTTCCCAACAAGCTAGTTGAAGGACGGCTTTCACAAACACATATATCTCAAAACTGAGCATGTGGAGAGAAGTTCTTTCATCTAGCACAAATGGATTGGTTTGCATGAGGAACTTTTACTCTGGTTTCTTAGTCTCTTTCCTAGTGCCGTTTTGAAGTTCCTGCAATTTTCACTGTAAAAGAGTGTTGGAGATCATACCTCCCCATATATATGTATGGAGTGTAGTTTGCAACCTAAAAGGAACTTTGTGTTCCCAAAAATCTAGTTGAAGGACGGCTTTCACACAAACTTACCTCTCAGAACTGAGCATTTGGAGAGACGTTCATTAATCTAACACAAAGGAAACGGGTGCAGGAGAAACTTTTACTCTGGTTTCTCAGTCTGTTTCCTAGGACCGGTTTGAAGTTCCTGCAGATTTCACAGTAAAACCGAGTGAGGAGCTAGTACTTCCCCATATATATATATGGAGTGTATTTTGCTAAAGGAAAGGAACTTTTTGTTCCCAACAAGCTAGGTGAAGGACGGCTTTCACACACACTTATCTTCCAGAACTCAGCATGTGGAGAAACTTTCTTTTATCTAGCACAAATGGAACGGTTTGCAGGAGAAATTTTTACTCTGGTTTCTCAGTCTGTTTCCTAGCGCCGGTTAGAAGTTCCTGCAGTTTTCACAGTAAAAACGAGTGTGGAGCCCGTACCTACCCATATATATATATGGAGTGTAGTTTGCAATTGAAAAGGAACTTTGTGTTCCCAGCAAGCTAGGTGAAGTACGGCTTTCACACACACTTATCTCTCAGAACTGAGCATGTGGAGAGACTTTCGTTCATCTAGCACAAATGGAACGGGTTGCAGGAGAATCTTTTACTGTGGTTTCTCAGTCTGTTTCCTAGTGCTGGTATGAAGTTCTTTGAGTTTTCACTGTAAAACAGAGCTGGATCTAGTACCTCCCCATAATATGTATGCAGTGTATTTTGCAACTGAAAAGGAACTTTGTGTTCCCAAGAAGCTAGATGAAGGACATCTTTCACACACACTTATCTCTTAGAACTGAGCATGTGGAGAGAAATTCGTTCATCTAGCACAAATGGAACGGGTTGCAGGAGAAACTTTTACTCTGGTATCTCAGTCTGTATGCTTGTACTGGTGTGAATTTCCTGCAGTTTTCACGGTAAAACAGATTTGGAGCTAGAGCCTCCCAATATAAATGTATGGAGGGTAGTTTGCTATTGAAAAGGAACTTTGTGTTTCCAAAAAGGTAGGTGAAGTATGGCTTTCACACACACTTATCTCTCAGAACTGAGCATGTGGAGAGACTTTCGTTCATCTAGCAAAAAGGGAACGGTTTGCTTTGAAATTTTACTCTGGTTTCTCAGTCTGTTTCCTAGCGCCGGTTTGATGTTCCTGCCGTTTTCACAGTAAAACCGAGTGTGAAGCTCGTACTTCCCCATATATATATATGGAGTGTAGTTTGGAACTGAATAGGAACTTTCTTTTCCCAGCAAGCTAGGTGAAGGACGGCTTTCACACACACATATCTCTGAGAACTGAGCATGTGGAGAGACGTTTGTTCATCTAGTACAAAGTGAACGGTTTGCAGGAGAAATTTTACTCTGTTTTCTCAGTCTTTTTCTTAGTGCATGTTAGAAGTTCCTGCATTTTTCACTGCAAAACCATGTTGGAGCTAGTACCACCCCATATATATATATGGAATGTAGTTTGCAACTGAAAAGGAATTTCGTGTTCCCAACAAGATAGGTGAAGGACGGCTTTCAGACACACTTATCTCTCAGAACTTAGCATGTGGAGAGACGTTCTTTCATCTAGCACAAGTGGAACGGTTTGCAGGAGAACCTTTTACTGTGGTTTCTCCGTCTGTTTCCTAGTGCTGATATGAATTTCCTGGAGTTTTCACTGTAAAACCGAACTGGAGCTAGTACTTCCCCATATATATGTATTCACTTTATTTTGCAACTGAAAAGGAACTTTGTGTTCCCAACAATCTAGGTGAAGGACGGCTTTCACACACACTTATCTCTCAGAACTGAGCATGTGGAGAGACGTTAGTTCATCTAGCACAAAGGGAACGGGTTGCAGGAGAAACTTTTACTGTGGTTTCTCAGTCTGTTTCCTAGTACCGGTATGAAGTTCCTCGAGTTTTTACTGTAAAACAGAGTTGGAGCTTGTACCGCCCCATATATATGTATGGAGTGTATTTTGCAACTGAAAAGGAACTTTGTGTTCCCAACAAGCTAGATGAAGGACGGCTGTCACTCAAACTTATCTCTCAGAACTGAGCATGTGGAGAGACGTTCATTCATCTAGCAAAAAGGGAACGTTTTGCAGGAGAAACTTTTACTCTGGATTCTCAGTCTGTTTCCTACAGCCGGTATGAATTCCTGGAGTTTTCAGTGTAAAACCGAGCTGGAGCTAATACCTCCACATATATATGTATGGATTGTAGTTTGCAACTGAAAAGGATCTTTGTGTTCCCAACAAGCTAGTTGAAGGACGGCTTTAACGCACACTTTTCTCTGAGATATGAGCATGTGGAGAGAAGTTCGTTCATCTAACACAAATGGAACGGTTTGCAGGAGAAACTTTTAGTCTGGTATCTCTGTTTTTATGATTGTGCCGGTGTGAAGTTCCTGCTGTTTCCACTGTAAAACCGAGTTGGAGCTAGTACCACCTCATATATAAGAATGAAGTGTAGTTTGCAACAGGAAAGGAACTTTGTGTTCCCAAAAAACTAGGTGAAGAATGGCTTTCACACACACATATCTCTCAGAAAGGAGCATGTGGAGATACGATCGTTCATCTAACACAAAGGGAACGGGTGGCAGGAGAAACTTTTACTCTGATTTCTCAGTCTGTTTCTTAGTGCATGTTAGAAGTTCCTGCATTTTTCACTGTAAAACCATGTTGGGGCTAGTACCACCCCATATATATATATGGAATGTTGTTTGCATCTGAAAAGAAAATTTGTGTTCCCAACAAGCTATGTGAAGGACGGCTTTCACACACAATTATCTCTCAGAACTGAGCATGTGGAGAGACGTTCGTTCATCTAGTACAAAGTGAACGGTTTGCAGGAGAAATTTTACTCTGTTTTCTCAGTCTGTTTCTTAGTGCATGTTAGAAGTTCCTGCATTTTTCACTGTAAAACCATGTTGGGGCTAGTACCACCCCATATATATATATGGAATGTAGTTTGCAACTGAAAAGGAATTTCGTGTTCCCAACAAGATAGTTGAAGGACGGCTTTCAGACACACTAATCTCTCAGAAGTTAGCATGTGGAGAGACATTCGTTCATCTAGCACAAATGGAACGGTTTGCAGGAGAAACTTTTACTATGGTTTCTCCGTCTGTTTCCTAGTGCCGATATGAATTTCCTGGAGTTTTCACTGTAAAACCGAAATGGAGCTAGTACCTCCCCATATATATGTATTCACTTTATTTTGCAACTGAAAAGGAACTTTGTGTTCCCAACAATCTAGGTGAAGGACGGCTTTCACACACACTTATCTCTCAGAACTGAGCATGTGGAGAGACGTTAGTTCATCTAGCACAAAGGGAACGGGTTGCAGGAGAAACTTTTACTGTGGTTTCTCAGTCTGCTTCCTAGTCCCGGTTTGAATTTCCTGTAGGTTTTACTGTAAAACCGAATTGGAGCTTGTACCTCCACATATATATTTATGGAATGTAGTTTGCAACTGAAAAGGAACTTTGTGTTCCCAACAATCTAGGTGAAGACCGGCTTCCACACACACATCTCTCTAAAAACTGAGCATGTGGAGAGACTTTCGTTCATCTAACACAAAGGGAAATGTTTGCAGGAGAAACTTTTACTCTGGTATCTCAGTCTGTATGCTTGTGCCGGTGTGAAGTTCCTGCAGGTTTCAATGTAAAACCGAGTTGGAGCTAGTACTTCCCCATATATATATATGGAGTGTATTTTGCAACAGGAATGGAACTTTGTGTTCCCAACAATCTAGTTGAAGGACGGCTTTCACACACACTTATCTCTCAGAACTGAGTATGTAGAGAGACGTTCGTTCATCTAGCACAAAGGGAACGGATTGCAGGTGATGCTTTTACGCTGGGTTCTCAGTATGCTTCCTAGGGCTGTTTTGAAGTTCCTGCAGATTTCACAGTAAAACCGAGTGTGGAGCTCCTACCTCCCCATATATATATATGGACTGTAGTTGGCAACTGAAAAGTAAATTTGTGTTCCCAACAAGCTAAGTGAAGCACGGCTTTCACACACACTTAACTCTCAGAAATGAGCATGTGTTGAGAAGATCGTTCATCTAGCACAAATGGAACGTGTTGCAGGAGAAACTTTTACTCTGGTTTCTCAGTCTGTTTCCTAGTGCCGGTATGAAGTTCCTGGAGTTTTCACTGTAAAACCGAGCTGGAGATAATAATTCCCCATATATATGTATGGAGTGTAGTATGTAACATAAAGGAAATTTGTGTTCCCAAGAAGCTAGGTGAAGAACGGCTTTTACACACACTTATCTCTCAGAACTGAGCATGTGGTGAGACATTCGTTCATCTAGCACAAAGGAAACGGGTTGCATGAGAAACTTTTACTCTGGTTTCTCAGTCCGTTTCCTAGTGCCGGTTTGAAGTTCCTGCAGTTTTCACTGTAAACCTAAGTTGGAGCTAGTTCTTCCCCATATATATGTATGGAGTGTAGTTTGCAACCGGAAAGGAACTTTGTGTTCCCAACAAGCTATGTGAAGGACGGCTTTCACACACAATTATCTCTCAGAAATGAGCATGTGGAGATACGTTCGTTCATCTAACACAAAGGGAACGGTTTGCAGGTGAAACTTTTACTCTGGTTTCTCAGTATGTTTCCTAGAGCCGGTTTGAAGTTCCTGCACTTTTCACAGTAAAACCGAGTGTGGAGCTCGTAACTCCCCATATATATATATGGAGTGTTTTTTGCAACTGAAAAGGAACTTTGTGTTCCCAACAAGCTAGGTGAAAGACGGCTTTCACACACACTTTTCTCTCAGAACTGAGCATGTGGAGAGACGTTCTTTCATCTAGCACAATGGGAACGGGTTGCAGGAGAATCATTTACTCTGGTTTCTAAGGCTGTTTCCTATTGCCGGTTTGAAGTTCCTTGAGTTGTCACTGTAAAACCGAGCTGGATCTAGTACCTCCCCATATATATGTATGGAGTGTATTTTGCAACTGAAAAGGAACTTTGTGTTCCCAAAAAGCTAGGTGAAGGACAGCTTTCACACACATTTATCTCTCAGAAATGAGCATGTGTAGGGAAGTTCGTTCATCTAACAAAAAGGAACGGGTTGCAGGAGAAACTTTTACTCTGGTATCTCCATTTGTATGCTTGTGCCGGTGTAAAGTTCATGTAGTTTCCTCTGTAAAATTGATTTGGGGCTAGTACCACCCCATATATATGAATTTAGTGTACTTTGCAACTGAAAAGGAACTTTGTGTTCCCAACAAGCTATGTGAATGGCGGTTTTCACACACACTTATATCTCAGAACTTAGCATGTGGAGAGACGTTCATTCAACTGGCACAAATGGAACGGGTTGCAGAATAAATTTTTACTCTGGTTTCTCAGTCTGTTTCTTAGTGCCGGTATCAAGTTCATGCAGTTTTCACTGTAAAACCGATTTGGAGCTACTACCTCCCCATATATATGTATAGAGTGTAGATTGCAGCTGAGAAGGAACTTTGTGTTCCCAACAATCTAGGTGAAGTACGGCTTTCACACACACATATCTCTAAAATCTGAGCATGTGGAGAGACTTTCGTTCATCTAACGAAATGGGTATGGGTTGCAGGAGAAACATTTATTCTGGTATCTCAATTGTATGCTAGTGCCTGTGTGAAGTTCCTGCAGTTTCCACTTTAAAACTGAGTTGAAGCTAGTACCATCCCATATATATGAATGGAGCGTAGTTTGCAACAGGAAAGGAACTTTGTTTTCCGAAAAAGCTAGGTGAAGGGTGGCTTTCACACACACTTATCTCTCACAACTGAGCATGTGGAGAGACGTTCGTTCATCTAACACAAAGGGAACCTGTTGCAAGATAAACTTTTACTCTGGTGTCTCAGTCTGTTTCCTAGTTCTTGTATGTAGTTCCTACAGTTTTCACTGTAAAAATTAGTTGGAGCTAGTACCACCCCATATATATGTATGGAATGTAGTTTGCAACTGAAAAGGAACTTTGTGTTCCCAACAAGCTATGTGAAGGACGGCTTTCTCACACAATTATCTCTCAGAACTGAGCATGAGGAGAGACGTTCTTTCATCTAGCACAAACGGAAAGGGTTGCAGGAGAAACTTTTACTCTTTTTTTTCAGTCTGTTTCCTATAGCCTGTATGAAGTTCCTGCAGTTTTCACCGTAAAAACGATTTGGAGCTGGTACCACCACATATATATGTATGGAGTGTAGTTTGCATGTAAAAAGGAACTTTGTGTTCCCAACAAGCTAGGTGAAGGACGGCTTTCACACACAATTATCTCTCAGAAGTGAGCATGTGGAGAGACGTTCGTTCATCTAGGACAAATGGTACGGTTTGCAGGAGAAACTATTACTCTGGTTTCTCAGTGTGTTTCCTATGGCCGGTATGAAGTTCCTGCATTTTTCACAGTAAAACCGAGTGTGGAGCTAGTACTTCCCCATATATATGTATGGATTGTAGTTTGCATATTGAAAGGAACTTTGTGTTCCCAACAAGCTAGTTGAAGTATGGCTTTCACATAAACTTATCTCTCAGAACTGAGCATGTGGAGAGACATTCGTTCATCTAGCACAAAGGGAAATGGTTGCTGGAGAAACTTTTACTCTGGTTTCTCAGTCTGATTCCTAGTGCCGGTTTGAATTTCCTGCAGTTTTCACTGTAAAACCGAGTTGGAGCTAGTACCTACCCATATATATGTTTGGATTGTAGTTTGCTTCTGAAAAGGATGTTTGTGTTCCCAACAAGCTAGTTGAAGGACGGCTTTAACACACACTTATCTCTGAGAAATGAGCATGTGGAGAGAAGTTCGTTCATCTAACACAAAGGGAACGGGTTGCAGGAGAATCTTTTAGTCTGTTATCTCCGTTTTTATGATTGTGCCGGTGTGAAGTTCCTGCTGTTTCCACTGTAAAACCGAGTTGGAGCTAGGACCACCTCATATATAAGAATGGAGTGTAGTTTGCAACAGGAAAGGAACTTTGTGTTCCCAACAAGCTAGGTGAAGGACGGCTTTAACACACACTTATCTCTCAGAACTTAGCATGTGGAAAGATGTTCGTTCATATTGCACAAAGGGATCGGGTTGCAGGACAAACTTTACTGTGGTTTCTAAGTCTGATTCCTACTTCCGTTAAGAAATTCCTCGTGTTTTCAATGTAAAACCGATTTGGAACTTGTACCTACCCATATATATGTATGCAGTGTAGTTTGCAACTGAAAAATAACTTGTTGACTCCAACAATCTAGGTGAAGGACGGCTTTAACACACACTTATCTCTCAGAACTGAGCATGTGGTGAGACATTCATTCATCTAGCACAAAGGGAACGGGTTGCAGGGGAAACTTTTACTCTGGTTTCTCAGTCTGTTTCCTAGTGCCGCTTTGATGTACTTGCAGTTTTCACTGTAAAACTGAGTTGGAGTTACTTGTTCCCCATATATATGTATGGAGTGTAGTTTGCAACTGGAAAGGAACTTTGTGTTCCCAACAAGCTAGGTGAAGGACGGCTTTCACACACACATCTCTCTAAAAACTGAGCATGTGGAGAGACTTTCGTTCATCTAACACAAAGGAAAGGGTTGCAGGAGAAACTTTTACTCTGGTATCTCAGTCTGTATGCTTGTGCCGGTGTGAAGTTCCTGCAGGTTTCAATGTAAAACCGAGTTGGAGCTAGTACTTCCCCATATAAATGTATGGAGTGTATTTTGCAACAGGAATGGAACTTTGTGTTCCCAACAATCTAGTTGAAGGACGGCTTTCACACACACTTATCTCTCAGAACTGAGTATGTAGAGAGACGTTCGTTCATCTAGCACAAAGGGAACGGATTGCAGGAGATGCTTTTACGCTGGGTTCTCAGTATGCTTCCTAGGGCCGTTTTGAAGTTCCTGCAGATTTCACAGTAAAACCGAGTGTGGAGCTCCTAACTCCCCATATATATATATGGACTGTAGTTGGCAACTGCAAAGGAAATTTGTGTTCCCAACAAGCTAAGTGAAGGACGGCTTTCACACACACTTAACTGTCAGAAATGAGCATGTGTTGAGAAGATCGTTCATCTAGCACAAATGGAACGAGTTGCAGGAGAAACTTTTACTCTGGTTTCTCAGTCTGTTTCCTAGTGCCGGTATGAAGTTCCTGGAGTTTTCACTGTAAAACCGAGCTGGAGATAATAATTCCCCATATATATGTATGGAGTGTAGTATGTAACATAAAGGAAATTTGTGTTCCCAAGAAGCTAGGTGAAGAACGGCTTTCACACACACTTATCTCTCAGAACTGAGCATGTGGAGAGACGTTCTTTCATTTAGCACAATGGGAACGGTTTGCAGGAGAAACATTTACTCTGGTTTCTCAGTCTGTTCCCTAGAGCCGGTTTGAAGTTCTTGCAGTTTTCACAGTAAAACCGAGTGTGGAGCTCGTAAATCCCCATATATATATATGGAGTGTTTTTTGCAACTGAAAAGGAACTTTGTGTTCCCAACAAGCTAGGTGAAGGACGGCTTTCACACACACTTATCTCTCAGAACTGAGCATGTGGAGAGACGTTCTTTCATTTAGCACAATGGGAACGGGTTGCAGGAGAATCATTTACTCTGGTTTCTAAGGCTGTTTCCTATTGCCGGTTTGAAGTTCCTGGAGTTGTCACTGTAAAACCGAGCTGGAGCTAGTACCTCCCCATATATATGTATGGAGTGTATTTTGCAACTGAAAAGGAACTTTGTGTTCCCAACAAGCTAGATGAAGGACGGCTGTCACTCAAACTTATCTCTCAGAACTGAGCATGTGGAGAGACGTTCATTCATCTAGCAAAAAGGGAACGGTTTGCAGGAGAAACTTTTACCCTGGATTCTCAGTCTGTTTCCTAGTGCCGGTATGAAGTTCCTGGAGTTTTCACTGTAAAACCGAGCTGGAGATAATGCTTCCCCATATATATGTATGGAGTGTAGAATGTAACATAAAGGAAATTTGTGTTCCCAAGAAGCTAGGTGAAGAACGGCTTTGACGCACACTTATCTCTCAGAACTGAGCAGGTGGGGAGACGTTCGTTCATCTAACACAACGGGAACGGTTTGTAGGAGAAACTATTACTCTGGTTTCTCAGTGTGTTTCCTAGGGCCTGTTTGAAGTTCCTGCATTTTTCACAGTAAAACCGAGTGTGGAGCTAGTACCTACCCATATATATGTATGGAGTGCAGTTGGCAAATTGAAAGGAACTTTGTGTTCCCAACAAGCTAGGTGAAGGACGGCATTCACACACACTTTTCTCTGAAATATGTGCATGTGGAGAGAAGTTCGTTCATCTAACACAAATGGAACGGTTTGCAGGAGAAACTATTATTCTGGTATCTCCGTTTTTATGATTGTGCCGGTGTGAAGTTCCTGCTGTTTCCACTGTAAAACCGAGTTGGAGCTAGTACCACCTCATATATAAGAATGGAGTGTAGTTTGCAACAGGAAAGGAACTTTGTGTTCCCAAAAAGCTAGGTGAAGGATGGCTTTCACACACACATATCTCTCAGAAAGGAGCATGTGGAGATACGATCGTTCATCTAACACAAAGGGAACGGGGGGCAGGAGAAACTTTTACTCTGATTTCTCAGTCTGTTTCCTAGTTCCCGTATGTAGTTCCTTCATTTTTCACTGTAAAACCAAGTTGGAGCTAGTACCACCCCATATATATATATGGAATGTTGTTTGCATCTGAAAAGGATCTTTGTGTTCCCAACAAGCTATGTGAAGGACGGCTTTCACACACAATTATCTCTCAGAACGGAGCATGTGGAGAGACGTTCGTTCATCTAGTACAAAGTGAACGGTTTGCAGGAGAAATTTTACTCTGTTTTCTCAGTCTGTTTCTTAGTGCATGTTAGAAGTTCCTGCATTTTTCACTGTAAAACCATGTTGGGGCTAGTACCACCCCATATATATATATGGAATGTAGTTTGCAACTGAAAAGTAATTTTGTGTTCCCAACAAGATAGGTGAAGGCGGCTTTCAGACACACTTATCTCTCAGAACTTAGCATGTGGAGAGACGTTCGTTCATCTAGCACAAATGGAACGGTTTGCAGGAGAAAGTTTTACTGTGGTTTCTCCGTCTGTTTCCTAGTGCCGGTATGAATTTCCTGGAGTTTTCACTGTAAAACCGAACTGGAGTTAGTACCTCCCCATATATATGTATTCACTTTATTTTGCAACTGAAAAGGAACTTTGTGTTCCCAAAAATCTAGGTGAAGGACGGCTTTCACACACACTTATCTCTCAGAACTGAGCATGTGGAGAGACGTTAGTTCATCTAGCACAAAGGTAACGGGTTGCAGGAAAAACTTTTACTGTTGTTTCTCAGTCTGTTTCCTAGTGCCGGTATGAAGTTCCTCGAGTTTTTACTGTAAAACAGAGTTGGAGCTAGTACCGCCCCATATATATATATGCAGTTTAGATTGCAACTGAAAAGGAACTTTGTGTTCCCAACAAGGTAGTTGAAGGACGGCTTTCACACACACATATCACTCAGAACTGAGCATTTGGAGAGACATTCGTTCAACTAGCACAAAGGGATCGGGTTGCAGGAGAAATTTTACTCTGGTTTCTCAGTCAGTTTCATAGTCCCGGATTGATGATCCTGCATTTTTCACTGTAAAACCGTGTTGGAGCTTGTACCTCCCCATATATATGTATGGAGTGTAGTTTGCAACCTAAAAGGAACTTTGTGTTCCCAGCAAGCAAGTTGAAGGACGACATTCACACACACTTATCTCTCAGAAATGACCAGGTGGAGAGACGTTCTTTCATCTAGCACAAACAGAAAGGGTTGCTGGAGAAATTTTTACTCTGGTTTCTCAGTCTGCTTCCTAGTCCCGGTTTGAATTTCCTGTAGGTTTTACTGTAAAACAGAATTGGAGCTTGTACCTCCCCATATAAATTTATGGAATGTAGTTTGCAACTGAAAAGAAACTTTGTGTTCCCAACAAGCTATGTGAAAGGCGGCTTTCACACAAACTTATAACTCAGAAATGAGCATGTGGACATACGTTCGTTCATCTAGCACAAAGGAAAGGTTTGCAGGAGAAACTTTTACTCTGGTTTCTCAGTCTGATTCCTAGAGCCGTTATGAATTTCCTCGTGTTTTCACTGTAAAATCGATTTGGAGCTAGTACTTCCCCATATATATGTATGTTTTGTAGTTTGCAACTGAAAAGGAACTTTGTGTTCCCAACAAGCTAGGTGAAGACCGGCTTCCACACACACTTATCACTCAGAACTGAGCATGTGGAGAGACGTTCATTCATCTAGCACAAATGGAACGGGTTGCAGAAGAAACTTTTACTCTGGTTTCTCAGTCTGTTTCCTAGTGCCGGTTTGAATTTCCTGCAGTTTTCACTGTAAAACCGATTTGGAGCTACTACCTCCGCAAATATATGTATAGAGTGTAGATTGCAACTGAGAAGGAACTTTGTGTTCCCAGCAATCTAGGTGAAGTACGGTTTCACACACAAATATCTCTAAAAACTGAGCATGTGGAGAGACATTCGTTCATCTAACAAAATTGGTACGGGTTGCAGGAGAAACTTTTATTCTGGTATCTCCATTTGTATGCTTGTGCCGGTGTGAAGTTCCTGCAGTTTCCACTGTAAAATTAAGTTGGAGCTAGTACCACCCCATATATATGACTGGAGTGTGGTTTGCAACAGGAAAGGAACTTTGTGTTCCGAACAAGCTAGGTGAAAAATGGCTTTAACACACACTTATCTCTCAGAACGGAGCATGTGGAGAGAAGTTCGTTCATCTAACACAAAAGGAACATGTTGCAGGAGAAACTTTTACTCTGGTTTCTCAGTCTGTTTCTTAGTTCCTGTATGTAGTTCCAACAGTTTTCACTGTAAAAATTAGTTGGACCTAGTACCACCCCATATATATGTATGGAATGTAGTTTGCAACTGAAAAGGAACTTTGTGTTCCCAACAAGCTATGTGAAGGACGGCTTTCACACACAATTATCTCTCAGAACTGAGCATGTGGAGAGACGTTCTTTCATCTAGCACAAACGGAAAGGGTCACAGGAGAAACTTTTACTCTTGTTTTTCAGTCTGTTTCCTATTGCCTGTATGAAGTTCCTGCAGTTTTCACAGTAAAAACGAGTTGGAGCTAGTACCATCCCATATATATGTATGGAGTGTAGTTTGCATGTACAAAGGAAATTCCTGTTCCCAACAAGCTAGGTGAAGGACGGCTTTCACACACACTTAACTCTCAGAACTGAGCATGTGGAGAGATGTTCGTTCATCTAGGACAAATGGTACGGTTTGCAGGAGAAACTTTTACTCTGGTTTCTCAGTCTGTTTCCTAGTGTCGATTTCAAGTTCCTGCACTTTTCAATGTAAAACCGAGTTGGAGCTAGTACCTCCCCATATATATGTATGGAGTGTAGTTTGCAACTGAAAAGGATCTTTGTGTTCCCAACAAGCAAGTTGAAGGACGACATTCACACACACTTATCTCTCAGAACTGAGCATGTGGAGAGACGTTCGTTCATCTAGGACAAATGGTACGGTTTGCAGGAGAAACTATTACTCTGGTTTCTCAGTATGTTTCCTAGGGCCGGTATGAAGTTCCTGCATTTTTCACAGTAAAACCGAGTGTGGAGCTAGTACCTCCCCATATATATGTATGGATTGTAGTTTGCATATTGAAAGGAACTTTGTGTTCCCAACAAGCTAGTTGAAGGACGGCTTTCACACACACTTATCTCTCAGAACTGAGCATGTGGAGAGACATTCGTTCATCTAGCACAAAGGGAAATGGTTGCTGGAAAAACTTTTACTCGGGTTTCTCAGTCTGTTTCCTAGTGCCGGTTTGAATTTCCTGCAGTTTTCACTGTAAAACCGAGTTGGAGCTAGTACCTACCCATATACATGTATGGATTGTAGTTTGATACTGAAAAGGATGTTTGTGTTCCCAACAAGCTAGTTGAAGGACGGCTTTAACACACACTTATCTCTGAGAAATGAGCATGTGGAGAGAAGTTCTTTCATCTAACACAAAGGGAACGGGTTACAGGAGAATCTTTTAGTCTGGTATCTCCGTTTTTATGATTGTGCCGGTGTGAAGTTCCTGCTGTTTCCACTGTAAAACCGAGTTGGAGCTAGGACCACCTCATATATAAGAATGGAGTGTAGTTTGCAACAGGAAAGGAACTTTGTGTTCCCAACAAGCTAGGTGAAGGACGGCTTTAACACACACTTATCTCTCAGAACTTAGCATGTGGAAAGATGTTCGTTCATATTGCACAAAGGGATCGGGTTGCAGGACAAACTTTACTGTGGTTTCTAAGTCTGATTCCTAGTTCCGTTAAGAAGTTCCTCGTGTTTTCAATGTAAAACCGATTTGGAACTTGTACCTACCCATATATATGTATGCAGTGTAGTTTGCAACTGAAAAAGAACTTGTTGTTCCCAACAATCTATGTGAAGGACGGCTTTAACACACACTTATCTCTCAGAACTGAGCATGTGGTGAGACATTCTTTCATCTAGCACAAAGGGAACGGGTTGCAGGAGAAACTTTTACTCTGGTTTCACAGTCTGTTTCCTAGTGCCGCTTTGATGTACTTGCAGTTTTCACTGTAAAACTGAGTTGGAGTTACTTGTTCCCCATATATATGTATGGAGTGTAGTTTGCAACTGGAAAGGAACTTTGTGTTCCCAACAAGCTAGGTGAAGGACGGCATTCACACACACATCTCTCTAAAAACTGAGCATGTGGAGAGACATTCGTTCATCTAACACAAAGGGAAAGGGTTGCAGGAGAAACTTTTACTCTGGTATCTCAGTCTGTATGCTTGTGCTGGTGTGAAGTTCCTGCAGGTTTCAATGTAAAACCGAGTTGGAGCTAGTACTTCCCCATATATATGTATGGAGTGTATTTTTCAACAGGAATGGAACTTTGTGTTCCCAACAATCTACTTGAAGGACGGCTTTCACACACACTTATCTCTCAGAACTGAGTATGTAGAGAGACGTTCGTTCATCTAGCACAAAGGGAACGGATTGCAGGAGATGCTTTTACGCTGGGTTCTCAGTATGCTTCCTAGGGCCGTTTTGAAGTTCCTGCAGATTTCACAGTAAAACCGTGTGTGGAGCTCCTACCTCCCCATATATATATATGGACTGTAGTTGGCAACTGCAAAGGAAATTTGTGTTCCCAACAAGCTAAGTGAAGGACGGCTTTCACACACACTTAACTGTCAGAAATGAGCATGTGTTGAGAAGATCGTTCATCTAGCACAAATGGAACGAGTTGCAGGAGAAACTTTTACTCTGGTTTCTCAGTCTGTTTCCTAGTGCCGGTATGAAGTTCCTGGAGTTTTCACTGTAAAACCGAGCTGGAGATAATACTTCCCCATATATATGTATGGAGTGTAGTATGTAACATAAAGGAAATTTGTGTTCCCAAGAAGCTAGGTGAAGAATGGCTTTCACACACACTTATCTCTCAGAACTGAGTATGTGGTGAGACATTCGTTCATCTAGCACAAAGGAAACGGTTTGCAGGAGAAACTTTTACTCTGGTTTCTCAGTCTGTTTCCTAGAGCCGGTTTGAAGTTCCTGCAGTTTTCACAGTAAAACCGAGTGTGGAGCTCGTAACTCCCCATATATATATATGGAGTGATTTTTGCAACTGAAAAGGAACTTTGTGTTCCCAACAAGCTAGGTGAAGGACGGCTTTCACACACACTTATCTCTCAGAACTGAGCATGTGGAGAGACGTTCTTTCATCTAGCACAATGGGAACGGGTTGCAGGAGAATCATTTACTCTGGTTTCTAAGGCTGTTTCCTATTGCCGGTTTGAAGTTCCTGGAGTTGTCACTGTAAAACCGAGCTGGAGCTAGTACCTCCCCATATATATGTATGGAGTGTATTTTGCAACTGAAAAGGAACTTTGTGTTCCCAACTAGCTAGATGAAGGACGGCTGTCACTCAAACTTATCTCTCAGAACTGAGCATGTGGAGAGACGTTCATTCATCTAGCAAAAAGGGAACGGTTTGCAGGAGAAACATTTACTCTGGATTCTCAGTCTGTTTCCTAGTGCCGGTATGAAGTTCCTGGAGTTTTCACTGTAAAACCGAGCTGGAGATAATACTTCCCCAAATATATGTATGGAGTGTAGTATGTAACATAAAGGAAATTTGTGTTCCAAAGAAGCTAGTTGAAGAACGGCTTTCACACACACTTATCTCTCAGAACTGAGCAGGTGGGGAGACGTTCGTTCATCTAACACAACTGGAACGGTTTGTAGGAGAAACTATTACTCTGGTTTCTCAGTGTGTTTCCTAGGGCCTGTTTGAAGTTCCTGCATTTTTCACAGTAAAACCGAGTGTGGAGCTAGTACCTCCCCATATATATGTATGGAGTGTAGTTGGCAAATTGAAAGGAACTTTGTGTTCCCAACAAGCTAGGTGAAGGACGGCTTTCACACACACTTATCTCTCAGAACTGAGCATGTGGAGAGACATTCGTTCATCTAGCACTACGGGAAATGTTTGCTGGAGAAACTTTTACTCTGGTTTCTCAGTCTGTTTCCTAGTGCCGGTTTGAATTTCCTGCAGTTTTCACTGTAAAACCGAGTTGGAGCTTGTACCTACCCATATATATGTATGGATTGTAGTTTGCAACTGAAAAGGATCTTTGTGTTCCCAACAAGCTAGTTGAAGGACGGCTTTAACACACACTTTTCTCTGAGATATGAGAATGTGGAGAGAAGTTCGTTCATCTAACACAAATGGAACGGGTTGCAGGAGAAACTTTTAGTCTGGTATCTCCGTTTTTATGATTGTGCCGGTGTGAAGTTCCTGCTGTTTCCACTGTAAAACCGAGTTGGAGCTAGTACCACCTCATATATAAGAATGGAGTGTAGTTTGCAACAGGAAAGGAACTTTGTGTTCCCAAAAAGCTAGGTGAAGAATGGCTTTCACACACACATATCTCTCAGAAAGGAGCATGTGGAAATACGATCGTTCATCTAACACAAAGGGAACGGGTGGCAGGAGAAACTTTTACTCTGATTTCTCAGTCTGTTTCCTAGTTCCCGTATGTAGTTGCTTCAGTTTTCACTGTAAAACCAAGTTGGAGCTAGTACCACCCCATAAATATATATGGAATGTTGTTTGCATCTGAAAAGGAATTTTGTGTTCCCAACAAGCTATGTGAAGGACGGCTTTCGCACACAATTATCTCTCAGAACTGAGCATGTGGAGAGACGTTCGTTCATCTAGTACAATGTGAACTGTTTGCAGGAGAAATTTTACTCTGTTTTCTCAGGCTTTTTCTTAGTGCATGTTAGAAGTTCCTGCATTTTTCACTGTAAAACCATGTTGGGGCTAGTACCACCCCATATATATATATGGAATGTAGTTTGCAACTGAAAAGGAATTTCGTGTTCCCAACAAGATAGGTGAAGGACGGCTTTCAGACAAACTTATCTCTCAGAACTTAGCATGTGGAGAGACGTTCGTTCATCTAGCACAAATGGAACGGTTTGCAGGAGAAACTTTTACTGTGGTTTCTCCGTCTGTTTCCTAGTGCCGGTATGAATTTCCTGGAGTTTTCACTGTAAAACCGAACTGGAGCTAGTACCTCCCCATATATATGTATTCACTTTATTTTGCAACTGAAAAGGAACTTTGTGTTCCCAACAATCTAGGTGAAGGACGGCTTTCACACACACTTATCTCTCAGAACTGAGCATGTGGAGAGACGTTAGTTCATCTAGCACAAAGGGAACGGGTTGCAGGAGAAACTATTACTGTGGTTTCTCAGTCTGTTTCCTAGTGCCGGTATGAAGTTCCTCGAGTTTTTACTGTAAAACAGAGTTGGAGCTAGTACCGCCCCATATATATATATGCAGTGTAGATTGCAACTGAAAAGGAACTTTGTGTTCCAAACAAGGAAGTTGAAGGACGGCTTTCACACACACATATCACTCAGAACTGAGCATTTGGAGAGACATTCGTTCAACTAGCACAAAGGGATCGGGTTGCAGGAGAAATTTTACTCTGGTTTCTCAGTCAGTTTCATATTCCCGGATTGATGATCCTGCATTTTTCACTGTAAAACCGTGTTGGAGCTTGTACCTCCCCATATATATGTATGGAGTGTAGTTTGCAACCTAAAAGGAACTTTGTGTTCCCAACAAGCAAGTTGAAGGACTACATTCACACACACTTATCTCTCAGAAATGACCAGGTGGAGAAACTTTCTTTCATCCAGCACAAACAGAAAGGGTTGCTGGAGAAATTTTTACTCTGGTTTCTCAGTCTGCTTCCTAGTCCCGGTTTGAATTTCCTGTAGGTTTTACTGTAAAACCGAATTGGAGCTTGTACTTCCCATATAAATTTATGGAATGTAGTTTGCAACTGAAAAGAAACTTTGTGTTCCCAACAAGCTATGTGAAAGGCGGCTTTCACACAAACTTATAACTCAGAAATGAGCATGTGGACATACGTTCGTTCATCTAGCACAAAGGAACGGTTTGCAGGAGAAACTTTTACTCTGGTTTCTCAGTCTGATTCCTAGAGCCGTTATGAATTTCCTCGTGTTTTCACTGTAAAATCGATTTGGAGCTAGTACTTCCCCATATACATGTATGTTTTGTAGTTTGCAACTGAAAAGGAACTTTGTGTTCCCAACAATCTAGGTGAAGACCGGCTTCCACACACACTTATCACTCAGAACTGAGCATGTGGAGAGACGTTCATTCATCTAGCACAAATGGAACGGGTTGCAGAAGAAACTTTTACTCTGGTTTCTCAGTCTGTTTCCAAGTGCCGGGTTCAAGTTCTTGCAGTTTTCACTGTAAAACCGATTTGGAGCTACTACCTCCGCATATATATGTATAAAGTGTAGATTGCAACTGAGAAGGAACTTTGTGTTCCCAGCAATCTAGGTGAAGTACGGTTTCACACACAAATATCTCTAAAAACTGAGCATGTGGAGAGACATTCGTTCATCTAACAAAATTGGTACGGGTTGCATGAGAAACTTTTTTTCTGGTATCTCCATTTGTATGCTTGTGCCGGTGTGAAGTTCCTGCAGTTTCCACTGTAAAATTAAGTTGGAGCTAGTACCACCCCTTATATATGACTGGAGTGTGGTTTGCAACAGGAAAGGAAATTTGTGTTCCGAACAAGGTGGGTGAAAAATGGCTTTAACACACACTTATCTCTCAGAACGGAGCATGTGGAGAGAAGTTCGTTCATCTAACACAAAAGAAACATGTTGCAGGAGAAACTTTTACTCTGGTTTCTCAGTCTGTTTCCTAGTTCCTGTATGTAGTTCCAACAGTTTTCACTGTAAAAATTAGTTGGACCTAGTACCACCCCATATATATGTATGGAATGTAGTTTGCAACTGAAAAGGAACTTTGTGTTCCCAACAAGCTATGTGAAGGACGGCTTTCACACACAATTATCTCTCAGAACTGAGCATGTGGAGAGACGTTCTTTCATCTAGCACAAACGGAAAGGGTCGCAGGAGAAACTTTTACTCTTGTTTTTCAGTCTGTTTCCTATTGCCTGTATGAATTTCCTGCAGTTTTCACAGTAAAAACGAGTTGGAGCTAGTACCATCCCATATATATGTATGGAGTGTAGTTTGCATGTACAAAGGAAATTCCTGTTCCCAACAAGCTAGGTGAAGGACGGCTTTCACACACACTTAACTCTCAGAACTGAGCATGTGGAGAGACGTTCGTTCATCTAGGACAAATGGTACGGTTTGCAGGAGAAACTTTTACTCTGGTTTCTCAGTCTGTTTCCTAGTGTCGATTTCAAGTTCCTGCACTTTTCAATGTAAAACCGAGTTGGAGCTAGTACCTCCCCATATATATGTATTGATTGTAGATTGCAACTTAAAAGGAACTTTGTGTTCCCAACAAGCTAGGTGAAGGACGGCTTTCACACACACTTAACTCTCAGAACTGAGCATGTGGAGAGACATTCGTTCATCTAGCACAAAGGGAATGGTTTGTAGGAGAAATTTTTACTCTCGATTCTCAGTCTGTTTCCTAGTGCCTGTTTGAGGTTCCTGCAGTTTTCACTGTAAAAATGATTTGGAGCTAGTACCAACCCATATATATATATGAAATGTAGTTTGCAACTGAAAAGGAACTTTGTGTTCAAACAATCTAGTTGAAGGGCGGCTTTCACACACACTTTTCTCTCTGAACTGAGCATGTGGAAAGACGTTCTTCAAATTGCACAAAGGGAACGGGTTGCAGGAGAAAATTTTACTGTGGTTTCTCAGTCTGTTTCCTAGTGCCGGTATGAAGTTCCTCGAGTTTTTACTGTAAAACCGAGTTGGAGCTTGTACCGCACCATATATATGTATGCAGTGTGGATTTCAACTGAAAAGAAACGTTGTGTTCCCAACAAGCAAGTTGAAGGACGTCTTTCACACACACATATCACTCAGAACTGAGCATGTGGAGAGTCTTTCGTTCAACTAGCACAAAAGGATCGGTTTGCAGGAGAAATATTTACTCTGGTTTCTCAGTCTGTTTCATAGTCCCGGTTTGATGATCCTGCAATTTTCACTGTAAAATGGTGTTGGAGCTAGTACCTCCCCATATATATGTATGGAGTGTAGTTTGCAACTGAAAAGGAACTTTGTGTTCCCAACAAGCAATTTGAAGGACGACATTCACACACACTTATCTCTCAGAACTGAGCAGGTGGAGAGACGTTCGTTCATCTAACACAACGGGAACGGTTTGTAGGAGAAACTATTACTCTGGTTTCTCAGTGTGTTTCCTAGGGCCTGTTTGAAGTTCCTGCATTTTTCACAGTAAAACCGAGTGTGGAGCTAGTACCTCCCCATATATATGTATGGAGTGTAGTTGGCAAATTGAAAAGAACTTTGTGTTCCCAACAAGGTAGGTGAAGGACGGCTTTCACACACACTTATCTCTCAGAACTGAGCATGTGGAGAGACATTCGTTCATCTAGCACAACGGGAAATGTTTGCTGGAGAAACTTTTACTCTGGTTTCTCAGTCTGTTTCCTAGTGCCGGTTTGAATTTCCTGCAGTTTTCACTGTAAAACCGAGTTGGAGCTAGTACCTACCCATATATATTTATGGATTGTAGTTTGCAACTGAAAAGGATCTTTGTGTTCCCAACAAGCTAGTTGAAGGACGGCTTTAACACACACTTTTCTCTGAGATATGAGCATGTGGAGAAATGTTCGTTCATCTAACACAAATGGAACGGGTTGCAGGAGAAACTTTTAGTCTGGTATCTCCGTTTTTATGATTGTGCCGGTGTGAAGTTCCTGCTGTTTCCACTGTAAAACCGAGTTGGAACTAGTAACACCTCATATATAAGAATGGAGTGTAGTTTGCAACAGGAAATTAACTTTGTGTTCCCAAAAAGCTAGGTGAAGGATGGCTTTCACACACACATATCTCTCAGAAAGGAGCATGTGGAGAGACGTTCGTTCATCTAGCACAAAGGGAAAGGGTTGTTGGAGAAACTTTTACTCTGGTTTCTCAGTCTGTTTACTAGTTCCCGTATGTAGTTCCTTAAGTTTTCACTGTAAAACCAAGTTGGAGTTAGTACCACCCCATATATATGTATGGAATGCAGTTTTCAACTGAAAAGGAACTTTGTGTTCCCAACAAGCTAGGTGAAGGACGGCTTTAACACACAATTATCTCTCAGAACTTAGCATGTGGAAAAATGTTCGTTCATATTGCACAAAGGGATCGTGTTGCAGGACAAACTTTACTGCGGTTTCTAAGTCTGATTCCTAGTTCCGTTAAAAAGTTCCTCGTGTTTTCAATGTAAAACCGATTTGGAACTTGTACCTACCCATATATATGTATGCAGTGTAGTTTGCAACTGAAAAAGAACTTGTTGTTCCCAACAATCTAGGTGAAGGACGGCTTTAACACACACATCTCTCTAAAAACTGAGCATGTGGAGAGACATTCGTTCATCTAACACAAAGGGAAAGGGTTGCAGGAGAAACTTTGACTCTGGTATCTCAGTGTGTATGCTTGTGCCGGTGTGAAGTTCCTGCAGGTTTCAATGTAAAACCGAGTTGGAGCTGGTACTTCCCCATATATATGTATGGAGTGTATTTTGCAACAGGAATGGAACTTTGTGTTCCCAACAATCTAGTTGCAGGGCGGCTTTCACACACACTTATCTTTGAGAACTGAGTATGTAGAGAGACGATCGTTCATCTAGCACAAAGGGAACGGATTGCAGGAGATGATTTTACGCTGGGTTCTCAGTATGTTTCCTAGGGCCGTTTAGAAGTTCCTGCAGATTTCACAGTAAAACCGAGTGTGGAGCTCCTACCTCCCCATATATATATATGGACTGTAGTTGGCAAATGAAAAGGAAATTTGTGTTCCCAACAAGCTAGGTGAAGGACGGCTTTCACACACACTTAACTCTCAGAACTGAGCATGTGTTGAGAATATCGTTCATCTAGCACAAATGGAACGTGTTGCAGGAGAAACTTTTACTCTGGTTTCTCAGTCTGTTTCCTAGTGCCGGTATGAAGTTCCTGGAGTTTTCACTGTAAAACCGAGCTGGAGATAATATCTCCCCATATATATGTATGGAGTTTAGTATGTAACATAAAGGAAATTTGTGTTCCCAAGAAGCTAGGTGAAGAACGGCTTTCACACACACTTATCTCTCAGAAATGAGCATGTGGAGATACGTTCGTTCATCTAAAACAAAGGGAACGGTTTGCAGGAGAAACTTTTATTCTGGATTCTCAGTCTGTTTCCTAGGGCCAGTTTGAAGTTCCTGCAGTTTTCACAGTAAAACCGAGTGTGGAGCTCGTAACTCCCCATATATATATATAGAGTGTTTTTGCAACTGAAAAGGAACTTTGTGTTCCCAACAAGCTAGGTGAAGGACAGCTTTCACACACACTTATCTCTCAAAACTGAGCATGTGGAGAGACGTTCTTTTATCTAGCACAATGGGAACGGGTTGCAGGAGAATCAATTACTCTGGTTTCTAAGGCTGTTTCCTATTGCCGGTTTGAAGTTCCTGGAGTTGTCACTGTAAAACCGAGTTGGAGCTAGTACCTCCCCATATATATGTATGCAGTGTATTTAACAAATGAAAAGGAACTTTGTGTTCCCAACAATCTAGATGAAGGACGGCTGTCACACTCACTTATCTCTCAGAACTGAGCATGTGGAGAGACGTTCATTCATCTAGCAAAAGGGGAACGGTTTGCAGGAGAAATTTTACTCTGGATTCTCAGTCTGTTTCCTACTGCCGGTATGAATTCCTGGAATTTTCACTGTAAAACCGAGCTGGAGCTAGTACTTTCCTATATATATGTATGGAGTGTAGTTTGCAACTGAAAAGGAACATTGTGTTCCCAACAAGCTAGGTGAAGGACGGATTTCACACACACTTATCTCTCAGAACTGAGCATGTGGAGAGACGTTCATTCATCTAGCAAAAGGGGAACGGTTTGCAGGAGAAATTTTACTCTGGATTCTCAGTCTGTTTCCTACTGCCGGTATGAATTCCTGGAATTTTCACTGTAAAACCGAGCTGGAGCTAGTACTTTCCTATATATATGTATGGAGTGTAGTTTGCAACTGAAAAGGAACTTTGTGTTCCCAACAAGCTAGGTGAAGGACGGATTTCACACACACTTATCTCTCAGACCTGAGCATGTGGAGACGTTCATTCATCTAGCACAAAAGGAACGGTTTGCAGGAGAAACTTTTTCTCTGGTTTCTCAGTCTGTTTCCTAATGCCGGTTACAAGTTCCTGCAATTTTCACTGTAAAACTGAATTGTAGCTGGTACCACCCCATATATATGTATGGAATGTTGTTTGCAACTGAAAAGGAACTTTGTGTTCCCAACAAACCAGGTGAAGGACGGCTTTCACACACAATTATCACTCAGAACATAGCATATGGAGAGACGTTCATTCATCTAGCTCAAAGTTAACGGCTTGCAGAGGAAACTTTTCCTCTGGGTTCTCAGTATGTTTCCTAAGGCTGGTTTGAAGTTCCTGCAGATTTCACAGTAAAACCGAGTGTGGAAATCCAACCTCCCCTTATATATATATGGACTGCAGTTGGCAACTGAAAAGGAACTTTGTGTTCCCAACAAGCTAGGTTAAGGACGGCTTTCACACACACTTATTTCTCAGAAATGAGCATGTGTTGAGACGATCTTTCATCTAGCACAAAGGGAACGTGTTGCAGGAGAAAGATTTTCTGTGGTTTCTCAGTTTGTTTCCTAGTGCCGGTATGAAGTTCCTTGAGTTTTCACTGTAAAACCGAGCTGGAGCTAGTACCTCCCCATATATATGTATGGATTGTAGTTTGTAACATAAAGGAAATTTGTGTTCCCAAGAATCTAGTTGAAGGACGGGTTTCACACACACTTATCTCTCAGAACTGAGCATGTGGTGAGACATTCGTGCATCTAGCACAAAGGGAACGGGTTGCAGGATAAACTTTTACTCTGATTTCTCTGTCTGTTTCCTAGTGCCGGTTTCATGTTCTTGCAGTTTTCACTGTAAACATGAGTTGGAGCTAGTACTTCCCCATACATATGTATGGAGTGTTGTTTGCAAACGGAAAGGAACATTTTGTTCCCAACAAGCTAGGTGAATGACGGTTTTCACACACACTTATCTCTCAGAACAGAGCATGTGGAGAGACGTTCGTTCATCTAACACAAAGGGAACGGTTTGCAGGAGATACTTTTACTCTGGGTTCTCAGTATGTTTCCTAGGGCCGTTTTGAAGTTCCTGCAGTTTTCACAGTAAAACCGAGTTTGGAGCTCGTAAATCCTCATATATATATATGGACTGTAGTTTACAACTGAAAAGGAAATTTGTGTTCCAAACAAGCTAGGTGAAGGACGGCTTTCAAACACACTTATCTCTCAGAACTGAGCATGTGGAGAGACTATCGTTCATCTAGAAAAAATGGAACGTGTTGCAGGAGAAACTTTTACTCTGGTTTCTCAGTCTGTTTCCTAGTGCCGGTATGAAGTTCCTGGATTTTTCACTGTAAAACCGAGCTGGAGCTAGTACCTCCCCATATATATGTATGGATTGTAGTTTGCAACAGGAAAGGAACTTTGTGTTCCCAAATAGCTATGTGAAGGACGACTTTCACACACACTTATCTCTCAGAACTGAGCATGTGGAGAGACGTTCGTTCATCTAGCACAAAGGAAACGGTTTGCAGGAGAAACTTTTATTCTGGTTTCTCAGTCTGTTTCCTAGTGCCGGTTTAAAGTTCCTGCAGTTTTCACAGTAAATCCGAGTGTGGAGTTCGTACCTCCCCATATATATATATGGAGTGTAGTTTGCAACTGAAAAGGAACTTTGTGTTCCCAACAAGCTAGGTGAAGGACGGCTTTCACACACACTTATCTCTCAGAAATGAGCATGTGGAAATACTTTCGTTCATCTAACACAAAGGGAACGGTTTGCAGGAAAAATTTTTACTCTGGTTTCTCAGTCTGTTTCCTAGGGCCGGTTTGAAGTTCCTGCAGTTTTCACAGTAAAACCGAGTGTGGAGCTCGTACCACCCCATATATATATATGGAGTGTAGTTTGCAACTGAAAAGGAACTTTGTGTTTCCAACAAGGTAGATGAAGGACGGCTTTCACACACACTTATCTCTCAGAACTGAGCATGTGGAGAGACGTTCGTTCATCTAGCAAAATGGGAACTGGTTGCAGGAGAATCATTTACTCTGGTTTCTCTGGCTGTTTCCTATTGCCGGTATGAAGTTCCTGGAGTTTTCACTGTAAAACCCAGCTGGAGGTAGTACCTCCCCATATATATGTATGCAGTGTAGTTTGCAACTGAAAAGGAACTTTCTGTTCCCAACAAGCTAGATGAAGGCGGCTTTCACACACACTTATCTCTCAGAACAGAGCATGTGGAGAGACGTTCGTTCATCTAGCACAAAGGGAACGGTTTGCAGGAGAAACTTTTACTCTGGTTTCTCAGACTGTTTCCTAGTGCCGGTTTAAAGTTCCTGCAGTTTTCACTGTAAAACAGAGTTGGAGCTTGTACCACCCCATATATATGTATGGAATGTAGTTTGCAACTGAAAAAGAACTTTGTGTTCCCAACAAACCAGGTGAAGTAAGGCTTTCACACACAATAATCTCTCAGAAATGAGCATGTGGGAGACGTTCATTCATCTAGCACAAAATTAACAGGTTGCAGGAGAAACTTTACTCTGGTTTCTCAGTCTGTTTCCTAGTGCCGTTTTCAAGTTCCTGCAGTTTTCCCTGTAAAACCGAGTTGGAGCTAGAACCTCCTCATATATATATATGGAGTTTAGTTTGCAACTGAAAAGGAACTTTGAGTTCACAACACTCTAGTTGAAGGACGGCTTTCACACACACATATCTCTCAGAACAGAGCATGTGGAGAGACGTTCGTTCTTCTAGCACAAATGCAACGTGTTGCAGGAGAAACTTTTAATCTGGTTTCTCAGTCTTTTTCCTAGTGCCGGATTGAAGTTCCTGCAGATTTCACTGTAAAATCGAGTTGGAGCTTGTACCTACCCATATATATGTATGCATTGTATTTTGCCACTGAAAAGGAACTTTGTTTTCCCAACAAGCTAGGTGAAGGACGGCTTTCAAACACACTTATCTCTCAGAACTGAGCATGAGGATAGACGTTCGTTCATCTAGCAAAAATGGAACGCTTTGCCGGAGATACATTTAGTCTGGATTCTTAGTCTGTTTCTTACTGCCGATTTGAAGTTCCTGCAGTTTGCACTGTAAAACCGATTTCCAGCTAATACCTCACCATATATATGTATGGAGTGTAGTTTGTAACATAAAGGAAATTTCTGTTCCCAAGAAGCTAGGTGGAGGAAGGATTTCACACACAATTATCTCTCAGAAATGAGCATGGGGTGAGACATTCGTTCATCAAGCACAAAGGGAACGGGTTGCAAGAGAAAATTTTACTATGATTTCTCAGTCTGTTTCCTAGTGCCGGTTTAATGTTCTTGCAATTTTCTCTGTAAAACTGAGTTGAGCGAGTACTTCCCCATATATATGTATGGAGTGTAATTTGCAACTGAAAAGGAACTTTGTGTTCCCAACAAGCTAGTTGAAGGACGGCTTTCACACACACTTATTTCTCAGAATTGAGCATGTGGAGATACGTTCGTTCATCTAACACAAAGGGAAATGTTTGCAGGAGAAACTTTTACCCTAGGTTCTCAGTCTGTTTCCTAGTGCCGGTTTAAAGTTCCTGCAGTTTTCACAGAAAAACCGAGTGAGGAGATCTTACCTCCCCATATATATATATGGAGTGTAGTTTGCAACTGAAAAGGAACTTTGTGTTCCCAACAAGCTATGTGAAGTACGGCTTTCACACACACTTATCACTCAGAAATGAGCATGTGGAAATACGTTCGTTCATCTAACACAAAGGGATCGGTTTGCAGGAGAAACTTTTACTCTTGTTTCTCAGTATGTTTCCTAGGGCCGGTTTGAAGTTCCTGCAGTTTCCACAGTAAAACAGAGTGTGGAGCTCGTACCACCCCATATATATATATGGAGTGTACTTTGCAACTGAAAAGGAACTTTGTGTTCCCAACAAGCTAGGTGAAGGACGCCTTTCACACACACTTAGCTCTCAGAACTGAGCATGTGGAGAGACGTTCGTTCATCTAGCAAAATGGGAACGGGTTGCAGGACAATCATTTACTCTGGTTTCTCTGGCTGTTTCCTAATGCCGGTATGAAGTTCCTGGATTTTTCAGTGTAAAACCGAGCTGGAGCTAGTACCTCCCCATATATAAGTATGGAGTGTAGTTTGCAACTAAAAAGGAACTTTCTATTCCCAACAAGCTAGATGAAGGACGGCTTTCACACACAATTATCTCTCAGAACTGAGCATGTGGAGACACGTTCATTCATCTAGCAAAAATGGAACGGTTTGCAGGAGAAACTTTTACTCTGGACTCTCAGTCTGTTTCCTACTGCCGGTATGTAGTTCCTGGAGTTTTCACTGTAAAACCGAGCTGGAGCTAGTACCTCCCCATATATAAGTATGGAGTGTAGTTTGCAACTAAAAAGGAACTTTGTGTTCCCAACAAGCTAGGTGAAGGACGGCTTTCACACACACTTTTCTCTCAGAACTGAGCTGGTGGAGAGACGTTCGTTCATGTAGCACAATGTTAACGGGTTGCAGGAGAAACTTTTCCTCTGGTTTCTCAGTCTGTTTCCTAGTGCCGTTTTCAAGTTCCTGCAGTTTTCCCTGTAAAATCGAGTTGGAGCTAGTACCTCCTCATATATATATATGGAGTTTAATTTGCAACTGAAAAGGAACTTTGAGTTCCCAACAATCTAGGTGAAGGACGGTTTTCACACACACATATCTCTCAGAACAGAGCATGTGGGGAGACGTTCGTTCATCTAACAGAAAGGGAACGGTTTGCAGGAGATAGTTTTACTCTGGGATCTCAGTAAGTTCCTAGGGCCGGTTTGAAGTTCCTGCAGTTTTCACAGTAAAACCGAGTGTGGAGCTCGTAACTCCTCATATATATATATGGACTGTAGTTTACAACTGAAAAGGAAATTTGTGTTCCAAAGAAGCTAGGTGAAGGACGGCTTTAAACACAATTATCTCTCAAAACTGAGCATGTGGAGAGACGATCGTTCATCTAGAAAAAATGGAACGTGTTGCAGGAGAAAAGTTTACTCAGGTTTCTCAGTCTGTTTCCTAGTGCCAGTATGAAGTTCCTGGAGTTTTCACTGTAAAACCGAGCTGGAGCTTGTACCTCCCCATATATATGTATGGATTGTAGTTTGCAAAAGGAAAGGAACTTTGTGTTCCCAAAGAGCTATGTGAAGGACGGCTTTCACACACACTTATCTCTCAGACCTGAGCATGTGGAGAGACGTTCGTTCATCTAGCACAAAGGAAACGGTTTGCAGGAGAAACTTTTATTCTGGTTTCTCAGTCTGTTTCCTAGTGCCGGTTTAAACTTCCTGCAGTTTTCACAGTAAATCCGAGTGTGGAGTTCGTACCTCCCCATATATATATATGGAGTGTAGTTTGCAACTGAAAAGGAACTTTGTGTTCCCAACAAGCTAGGTGAAGGACGGCTTTCACACACACTTATCTCTCAGAAATGAGCATGTGGAAATACGTTCGTTCATCTAACACAAAGGGAACGTTTTGCAGATGAAACTTTACTCTGGTTTCTCAGTCTGTTTCCAAGGGCCGGTTTGAAGTTCCTGCAGTTTTCACAGTAAAACCGAGTGTGGAGCTCCTACAACCCCATATATATATATGGAGTGTAGTTTGCAACTGAAAAGGAACTTTGTGTTCCCAACAAGCTAAGTGAAGGACGGATTTCACACACACTTATCTCTCAGAACTGAGCATGTGGAGAGACGTTCGTTCATCTAGCAAAATGGGAACGGGTTGCAGGACAATCATTTACTCTGGTTTCTCTGGCTTTTTCCTATTGCCGGTATGAAGTTCCTGGAGTTTTCACTGTAAAACCGAGCTGGAGCTAGTACCTCCCCATATATATGTATGCAGTGTAGTTTGCAACTGAAAAGAAACTTTCTGTTCCCAACAAGCTAGATGAAGGGCGGCTTTCACACACACTTATCTCTCAGAACTGAGCATGTGGAGAGACGTTCATTCATCTAGCAAAAATGGAACGGTTTGCAGGAGAAACTTTTACTCTGGATTCTCAGTCTGTTTCCTACTGCCGGTGTGAAGTTCCTCGAGTTTTCACTGTAAAACCTAGCTGGAGCTTGTACCTCCCCATATATAAGTATGGAGTGTAGTTTGCAACTGAAAAGGAAATTTGTGTTCCCAACAAGCTAGGTGAAGGACGGCTTTCACACACACTTTTCTCTCAGAACTGAGCTGGTGGAGAGACGTTCGTTCATCTAGCACAAAGGGAACGGTATGCAGGAGAAGCTTTTACTCTGGTTTCTCAGTCTGTTTCCTAGTGCCGGCTTCAAGTTCCTGCAGTTTTCACTGTAAAACCGAGTTGGAGCTAGTACCACCCCATATATATGTATGGAATTTAGTTTGCAACTGAAAAGGAACTTTGTGTTCCCAACAATCTAGGTGAAGGACGGCATTCACACACAATTATCTCTCAGAACTGAGCATGTGGAGAGACGTTCATTCATCTAGCACAAATTTAACGGCTTGCAGGAGAAACTTTTACTCTGGTTTCTCAGTCTGTTTCCTAGGGCCGGTTTGAAGTTCCTGCAGTTTTCACAGTAAAACCGAGTGTGGAGCTTGTACCACCCCATATATATATATAGAGTGTAGTTTGCAACTGAAAAGGAACTTTGTGTTCCCAACAAGCTAGGTGAAGGGCGGCTTTCACACACACTTATCTCTCAGAACTGAGCATGTGGAGTGACGTTCATTCATCTAGCAAAAATGGAACGGTTTGCAGGAGAAACTTTTACTCTGGATTCTCAGTCTGTTTCCTACTGCCGGTGTGAAGTTCCTCGAGTTTTCACTGTAAAACCGAGCTGGAGCTAGTACCTCCCCATACATATGTATGCATTGTAGTTTGCAAATGAAAAGGAACTTTCTGTTCCCAACAAGCTAGATGAAGGGCGGCTTTCACACACACTTTTCTCTCAGAACTGAGCTGGTGGAGAGACGTTCGTTCATCTAGCACAAAGGGAACGGTTTGCAGGGGAAACTTTTACTCTGGTTTCTCAGACTGTTTCCTAGTGCCGGCTTCAAGTTCCTGCAGTTTTCATTGTAAAACCGAGTTGGAGCTAGTACCACCCCATATATATGTATGGAATGTAGTTTGCAACTGAAAAGGAACTTTGTGTTCCCAAAAAACCAGGTGAAGTACGGCTTTCACACACAATTATCTCTCAGAAATGAGCATGTGTAGAGACGTTCATTCATCTAGCACAAAATTAACGGGTTGCAGGAGAAACTTTTACTCTGGTTTCTCAGTCTGTTTCCTAGTGCAGTTTTCAAGTTCCTGCAGTTTTCCCTGTAAAACCGAGTTGGAGCTAGTACCCCCTCATATATATACATGGAGTTTAGTTTGCAACTGAAAAGGAACTTTGAGTTCCCAACAATCTAGTTGAAGGACGGCTTTCACACACGCATATCTCTCAGAACAGAGCATGTGGAGAGACGTTCGTTCATCTAGCACAAATGGAACGGGTTGCAGGAGAATATTTTACTGTGGTTTCTCAGTCTGTTATCTAGTTCCGGATTGAAGTTCCTGCAGTATTCACTGTAAAACCGAGTTGGAGCTTGTACCTACCCATATATATGTATGCAGTGTAGTTGGCCACTGAAAAGGAACTTTGTTTTCCCAACAAGCTAGGTGAAGGACGGCTTTCACACACACTTATCTCTCAGAACTGAGCATGAGGATAGACCTTCGTTCATCTAGCACAAATGGAACGCGATGCAGGAGATACACTTAGTCTGGATTCTCAGTCTGTTTCTTACTGCCTATTTGAAGTTCCTGCAGTTTTCACAGTAAAACCGTGTTGGAGCTAGTACCTCCCCATATATCTGTATGGAGTGTAGTATGTAACATAAAGGAAATTTGTTTTCCCAAGAAGCTAGGTGAAGGACGGTTTCACACACACTTTTCTCTGAGAACTGTGCATGTGGTGAGAAATTCGTTCAATTAGCACAAAGGGAAAGGTTTGCAGGGGAAAATTTTACTCTTATTTCTCAGTCTGTTTCCTAGAGCCGGTTTAATGTTCTTGCCGTTTTCACTGTAAAACTGTGTGGAGCGTGTACTTCCCCATATATATGTATGGAGTGTAATTTGCAACTGAAAAAGGAACTTTGTGTTCCCAACAAGCTAGGTGAAGGACGGCATTCAAACACACTTATCTCTCAGAATTGAGCATGTGGAGTTACGTTCGTTCATCTAACACAAATGGAACTGTTTTAAGGAGAAACTTTTACTCTGGTTTCTCAGTCTGTTTCCTAGTGCCGTTTTCAAGTTCCTGCGGTTTTCACTTTAAAACCGATTTGGAGCTAGTACCACCCCATATATATTTATGGAATGTAGTTTGCAAATGAAAAGGAAGTTTGTGTTCCCAACAAAAAAGCTGAAGGACGGCTTTCACACACAATTACCTCTCAGAACTGAGCATGTGGACAGACGTTCATTCATCTAGCACAAAGTTAACGGTTTGCAGGAGGAACTTTTACTCTGGTTTCTCAGTCTGTTTCCTAGTGCCGGTTTCAAGTTCCTTCAGTTTTCACTGTAAAACCGAGTTGGAGCTAGTACCACACAATATATATGTATGGAATGTAGTTTGCAACTGAAAAGGAAATTTGTGTTCCCAACAAATCAGGTGAAGGACGGCTTTCACACACAATTATCTCTCAGAACTGAGCATGTGGAGAGACGTTCATTTATCTAGCACAAATTTAACGGATTTCAGGAGAAACTTTTACTCTGGTTTCTCAGTTTGTTTCCTATTGCCGGTTTCAAGTTCCTGCATTTTTCCCTGTAAAACCGATTTGGAGCTAGTTCCTCCTCATATATATGTATGGAGAGTAGTTTGCAACTGAAAAGAAACATTGTGTTCCCAACAAGCTAGGTGAAGGACGGCTTTCACACACACTTATCTCTCAGAACTGAGCATGTGGAGAGACGTTCATTCATCTAGCACAATTGGAACGGTTTGCAGGAGAAACTTTTACTCTGGTTTCTCAGTCTGTTTCCAAGTGCCGGTTTCAAGTTCCTGCAATTTTCACTGTAAAACCGGTTTGGAGCTTGTACCACCCCATATATATGTATGGAATGAAGTTTGCGACTGAAAAGGAACTTTGTGTTCCCAACAATCTACGTGAAGGACGGCTTTCACACACACTTATCACTCAGAACTGAGCATGTGGAGAGACGTTCATTCATCTAGCACAAAGTTAACGGGTTGCAGGAGAAACTTTTACTGTGGTTTCCCAGTCTTTTTCCTAGTTCCGGATTGAAGTTCCTGCAGTTTTCACTGTAAAACCGAGTTGGAGATTGTACCTACCCATATATATGTATGCAGTGTAGTTTGCCACTGAAAAGGAACTTTGTTTTCCCAACAAGCTAGGTGAAGGACGGCTTTCACACACTTATCTCTCAGAACTGAGCATGAGGAGAGACGTTCGTTCATCTAGCATAAATGGAACGCGTTTCAGGAGATACATTTAGTCTGGATTCTCAGTCTGTTTTTTACTGCGTATTTGAAGTTACTGCAGTTTTCACAGTAAAACCGAGTTAGAAATAATACCTCCATATATATATGTATGGAGTGTAGTTTGTAACATAAAGGAAATTTGTGTTCCCAAGAAGCTATGTGAAGGACGGCTTTCACACACACTTATCTCTGAGAACTGAGCATGTGGTGAGACATTCGTTCATCTAGCACAAAGGGAACGGGTTGCAGGGGAAAATTTTACTCTGATTTCTCAGTCTGTTTCCTAGTGCCGGTTTAATGTTCTTGCAGTTTTCATTGTAAAACTGAGTGGAGCGAGTACTTCCCCATATATATGTATGGAGTGTAGTTTGCAACTGTAAAGGAACTTTGTGTTCCCAACAAGCTAGGTGAAGGACGGCTTTCACACACATTTATCTCTCAGAATTGAGCATGTTGAGATACGTTCTTTCATCTAACACAAAGGGAAATGTTTGCAGGAGAAACTTTTACTCTGGTTTCTCAGTCTTTTTCCTAGTGCCGGTTTGAAGTTCCTGCGATTTTCACTTTAAACCGAGTTGGAGCTAGTACCAACCCATATATATGTATGGAATGTAGTTTGCAACTGAAAAGGAACTTTGTGTTCCCAACAAAAAAGTTGAAATACGGCTTTCACACACAATTATTTCTCAGAACTGAGCATGTGGAGAGACGTTCATTCATCTAGCACAAAGTTAACGGGTTGCAGGGGAAACTTTTACTCTGGTTTCACAGTCTGTTTCCTAGTGCCGGTTTCAAGTTCCTGCAGTTTTCAATGTAAAACCGAGTTGGAGCAAGTACCTACTCATATATATGTATGGAGTGTAGATTGCAACTGAAAAGGATCTTTGTGTTCCCAACCAGCTAGGTGAAGTACAGATTTCCTACAAACATAACTCTAAAACTGAGCATGTGGAGAGACGTTCGTTCATCTAGCACAAAGGGAACGGGTTGCAGGAGAAACTTTTCTCTCGTTTCTAAGTCTGTATGCTTGTGCCGGTGTGAAGTTCCTGCAGTTTTCAATGTAAAACCGAGTTGGATCTAGTACCTCCCCATAATTTTATGGAGAGTAGTTTGGAATAGGAAAGGAACTTTGTGTTCCCAACAAGCTAGGTGAAGGATGGCTTTCACACACACATATTTTTCTGAACTGAGCATGTGGAGAGACGTTCAGTCATCTAGCACAAAAGGAACGGGTTGCAGGAGAAAATTTTATTCTGGTTTCTCAGTCTGTTTCCTAGGGCCGGTTTGAATTTCCTGCAGTTTACACAGTAAAACCGAGTGTGGAGCTCATACCTCAACATACATATATATATGGAGTTTAGTTTGCAAATGAAAAGGGACTTTGATTTCCCAACAAGCTAGGTGAAGGACGGCTTTCACACACACATTTCTCTCAGAACTGAAAATGTGGAGAGACCTTCGTTCATTTAGCACAAAAAGAACGGTTTGCAGGAGAAACTTTTACTGTGGTTTCTAAGTCTGTTTCCTAGTGCCGGATTGAAGTTCCTGCAGTTTTCACAGTAAAAACGAGTTGGAGCTTGTACCTCCCCATATATATGTATGGATTGTAGTTTGCAACTGAAAAGGAACTTTGTGTTCCCAAAAAGCTAGGTGAAGTACGGCTTTCACACACACTAATCTATCAGAACAGAGCATGTGGAGAGACATTCGTTCATGTAGCACAAATGGAACTGGTTGCAGGAGATAATTTTTCTCTACTTTCTCACCATGTTTCCTACTGCCTATTTGATGTTTCTGCCTTTTTCACTGTAAAAACGAGTTGGTGCTTGTACCTCCTCATATATATGTTTGGAGTGCAGTTTGCAACTGAAAAGGAATATATGTTCCCAAATAGCTAGGTGAAGGGCGGCTTTCACACACACTTATCCCTCAGAAGTTAGCATGTGGAGAGACTTTCGTTAATTTAGCACAAAGGAAAGGGTTGCAGGAGAAACATTTACTCTGGTTTCTCAGGCTGTTTCCTATTGCCGGTATGAAGTTCCTGGAGTTTTCACTGTATAACCGAGCTGGAGCTAGCACCTCCCCATATATATGTATGCAGTGTATTTTGCAACTGATAAGGAACTTTGTGTTCCCAACAAGCTAGATGAAGTACGGCTTTCACACACACTTATACCAAAGAACTGAGCTTGTGGAGAGAAGATCATTCATCTAGCAGAAACGGAACGGTTTGCAAGAGAAAATTTTACTCAGGATTCTCAGTCTGTTTCCTACTGCCAGTATGAAGTTCCTGGAGTTTTCACTGTAAAACCGAGCTGGAGCTAGTACCTCCCCATATATATGTATGGATTGTAGTTTGCAACTGAAAAGGGACTTTGTGTTCCCAACAAGCTAGATGAAGGAAGGCTTTAACACACAATTATCTCTCAGAACTGAGCATGTGGAGAGACGTTCATTCATCTAGCACAAAGTTAACGGGTTGCAGGAGAAACTTTTACTCTGGTTTCTCAGTGTGTTTCCTAGTGCCGGTTTCAAGTTCCTGCAGTTTTCACTGTAAAACAGAGTTGGAGCTAGTACCTCCTCATATATATGTATGGAGTGTAGATTGCAACTGAAAAGGATCTTTGTGTTCCCAACAAGCTAAATGAAGGACGGATTTCAAACAAACATATCTCTAAATCTGAGAATGTGGAGAGACGTTCGTTCATCTAGCACAAAGGGAACGGGTTGCAGGAGAAACTTTTCTCTGGTTTCTTAGTCTGTATTCTTGTGCCGGTGTGAAGTTCCTGCAGTTTTCACTATAAAACTGACTTGGAGCTAGTACCTCCCCATATATTTTATGGAGTGTAGTTTGCAACAGGAAAGGAACTTTGTGTTCCAATCAAGCTAGGTGAAGAATGGCTTTCACACACACTTTTCTCTCTGAACTGAGCATGTGGAGAGACGTTCGGTCATCTAGCACAAAAGGAACGGGATGCAGGAGCAAATTTTATTCTGGTTTCTCAGTCTGTTTCCTAGGGCCGTATTGAAGTTCCTGCAGTTTTCACTGTAAAACCGAGTTGGAGCTTGTACCTTCCCATATATATGTTTGCAGTGCAGTTTGCCACTGAAAAGGAACTTTGTTTTCCCAACAAGCTAGGTGAAGGACGGCTTTCACACACACTTATCTCTCAGAACTGAGCATGAGGAGAGACGTTCGTTCATCTAGCACAAATGGAACGGGTTGAAGAAGACACATTTACTCTCGTTTCTCAGTCTGTTTCCTAATGCCTATTTGAAGTTCCTGCATTTTTCACCGTAAAACCGAGTTGGAGGTAATACCTCCCCATATATATGTATGGAATGTTGTTTTTAACAGAAAGGAAATTTGTGTTCCCAAGAAGCTAGGTGAAGGACGGCTTTCACACACACTTATCTCTCAGAACTGAGCATGTGGTGAGACATTCGTTCATCTAGCACAAAGGGTACGGGTTGCAGGAGAAACATTTACTCTGGATTCTCAGTCTGTTTCTTAGTGACGGTTTGAATTTCCTGCAGTTTTCACTGTAAAACAGGGTTGGAGCTAGTACCTCCCCATATATATATATGGATTGTAGATTTCAACTTAAAAGGAACTTTGTGTTCCCAACATCTAGGTGAAGGGCGAGCTTTCACACACACTTATCTCTCAGAACTCAGCATGTGGAGAGACGTATGTTCATGTAGCACAAATGGAACTGTTTGCAGGAGATAATTTTACTCTGTTTTCTCACACTGTTTCCTACTGCCTATTTTAAGTTCCTGCCGTTTTCACTGTAAAACGGATTTGGAGCTAGTACCTCCCCATATATAAGTATGGAGTGAAGTTTGCATGTGAAAAGGAACTTTGTGTTCCCAACAAGCTAGGTGAAGGACGGCTTTCACACACCCTTTTCTCTCAGAACTGAGCTGGTGGAGAGACGTTCGTTCATCTAGCACAAAGGGAACGGATTGCAGGAGAAACTTTTACTCTGGTTTCTCAGTCTGTTTCCTAGTGCGGTTTCAAGTTCCTGCAGTTTTCACTGCAAAACCGAGTTGGAGCTAGTTCCACCCCATATATATGTATGGAATTTAGTTTGCAACTGAAAAGGAACTTTGTGTTCCCAACAAGCTAGATGAAGGACGGCTTTCACACACATTTATCTATCAAAACTGAGCATGTGGAGAGACGTTCATTCATCTAGCAAAAATGGAACGGTTTGCAGGGAAACTTTTACTCTGGATTCTCAGTCTGTTTCCTGGTGCCGGTTTCAAGTTCCTGCAGTTTTCACTATAAAAACTAGTTGGAGCCTGTACCACCCCATATATATGTATGGAATGTAGTTTGCAACTGAAAAGGAACTTTGTGTTCCCAACAAACCAGGTGAAGGACTGCTTTCACACACAATTATCTCTCAGAACTGAGCATGTGGACAGACGTTCATTCATCTAGCACAAAGTTAACGGGTTGCAGGAGAAACTTTTACTCTGGTTTCTCAGTCTGTTTCCGAGTGCCGGTTTCAAGTCCCTGCACTTTTCCCTGTAAAACCGTGTTGGAGCTAGTACCTCCTCATATATATATATGGAGTGTAGATTGCAACTGAAAAGGATCTTTGTGTTCCCAAAAACCTAGGTGAAGTACGGATTTCACACAAACATATCTCTAAAACTGAGCATGTGGAGAGACGTTCTTTCATCTAGCACAAAGGGAACGGGTTGCAGGAGAAACTTTACTCTGGTTTCTCAGTCTGTATGCTTGTGCCGGTGTGAAGTTCCTGCAGTATTCAATGTAAAACCGAGTTGGAGCTAGTACCACCCCATATATTTTTATGGAGTGTAGTTTGCAACAGAAAAGGAACTTTGTGTTCCCAACAAAATAGGTGAAGAATGGCTTTCACACACACTTATCTCTCAGAACTGAGCATGTGGAGAGACGTTCATTCATCTAGCAAAAAGGAACGGTTTGCAGGAGAAACTTATACTCTGGATTCTCAGTCTGTTTCCTAATGCCGGTATTAAGTTCCTGGAGTTTTCACTGTAAAATCGAGCTGGAGCTAGTACCACCCCATATATAAGTATGGAATGAAGTTTGCAACTGAAAAGGAACTATGTGTTCCCAACAAGCTAGGTGAAGGACGGCTTTCACACACACTTATCTCTCAGAACTGAGCATGTGGAGAGACGTTCATTCATCTAGCAAAAAGGAACGGTTTGCAGGAGAAACTTTTACTCTGGTTTCTTAGTCTGTTTCCTAGTGCCGGCTTCATGTTCCTGCAGTTTTCACTGTAAAACCGAGTTGGAGCTAGTACCACCCCATATATATGTATGGAAATTTGTTTGCAACTGAAAAGGAACTATGTGTTCCCAAAAAACCAGGTGAAGGACAGCTTTCACACACAATTATCTCTCAGAAATGAGCATGTGGAGAGACCTTCATTCATGTAGCACAAAGTTAACGGCTTGCAGGGGAAAATTTTACTTCGGTTTCTCAGTCTGTTTCCTAGTGCCGGTTTCAAGTTCCAGCAGTTTTCACTGTAAAACCGAGTTGGAGCTAGTACCACCCCATATATATGTATGGAATGTAGTTTGCAACTGAAAAGGAACTTTGTGTTCCCAGCAAACCAGGTGAAGTACGGCTTTCACACACAATTATCTCTCAGAAATGAGCATGAGGAGAGAAGTTCATTCATCTAGCACAAAGTTAACGGGTTGCAGGAGAAACGTTTTCTCTGGTTTCTCTGTCTGTTTCCTAGTGCCGTTTTCAAGTTCCTGCAGTTTTCCTTGTAAAACCGATTTGGAGCTATTACCTCCCCATATATATTTATGGAGTTTAGTTTGCAACTGAAAAGGAACTTTGTGTTCCCAGCAAACCAGGTGAAGTACGGCTTTCACACACAATTATCTCTCAGAAATGAGCATGTGGAGAGAAGATCATTCATCTAGCACAAATGGAACGGGTTGCAGGAGAATTTTTTACTGTGGTTTCTCAGTCTGTTTCCTAGTGCCGGATTGAAGTTCCTGCAGTTTTCACTGTAAAACCGAGTTGGAGATTGTACCTACCCATATATATGTATGCAGTGTAGTTTGCCACTGAAAAGGAACTTTGTTTTCCCAACAAGCTAGGTGAAGGACGGCTTTCACACACTTATCTCTCAGAACTGAGCATGAGGAGAGACGTTCGTTCATCTAGCATAAATGGAACGCATTGCAGGAGATACATTTAGTCTGGATTCTCAGTCTGTTTTTTACTGTGTATTTGAAGTTCCTACAGTTTTCACTGTAAAACCGAGTTAGTAATAATATCTCCCTATATAAATTTATGGAGTGTAGTTTGTAACATAAAGGAAATTTGTGTTCCCAACAAGCTAGGTGAAGGACGGCTTTCACACACACTTATCTCTGAGAACTGAGCATGTTGTGAGACATTCGTTCATCTAGCACAAAAGGAAAGGGTTGCAGGAGAAAATTTTACTCTGATTTCTCAGTCTGTTTCCTAGTGCCGGTTTAATGTTCTTGCAGTTTTCACTGTAAAACTGAGTGGAGCGTGTACTTCCCCATATATATGTATGGAGTGTAATTTGCAACTGAAAAGGAACTTTGTGTTCCCAACAAGCTAGGTGAAGGAATGTTTTCACACAAACTTATCTCTCAGAATTGAGCATGTGGAGATACGTTCGTTCATCTAACACAAAGGGAACTGTTTTCAGGAGAAACTTTTACTCTGGTTTCTCAGTCTATTTCCTAGTGCCGGTTTCAAGTTCCTGCGGTTTTCACTTTAAAACCGAGTTGGAGCTAGTACCACCCCATATATATGTATGGAATGTAGTTTGCAACTGAAAAGGAACTATGTGTTCCCAACAAACCAGGTGAAGGACGGCTTTCACACACAATTATCTCTCAGAACTGAGCATGAGGAGAGACGCTCATTCATCTAGCACAAAGTTAACGGGTTGCAGGAGAAACTTTTACTCTGGTTTTTCAGTCTGTTTCCTAGTGCCGGTTTCAAGTTCCTGCAGTTTTCCCTGTAAAACCGAGTTGGAGCTAGTACCTCCTCATATATATGTATGGAGTGTAGATTGCAACTGAAAAGGATCTTTGTGTTCCCAACAAGCTAAGTGAAGGACGGATTTCACACAAACATATCTCTAAATCTCAGAATGTGGAGAGACGTTCGTTCATCTAGCACAAAGGGAACGGGTTGCAGGAGAAACTTTACTCTGGTTTCTTTGTCTGTATGCTTGTGCCGGTGTGAAGTTCCTGCAGTTTTCACTATAAAACCGAGTTGGAGCTAGTACCTACACATATATTTTATGGAGTGTAGTTTGCAACAGGAAAGGAACTTTGTGTTCCAATATAGCTATGTGAACAATGGCTTTCACACACACTTATCTCTCTGAACTGAGCATGTGGAGAGACGTTCGGTCATCTAGCACAAAAGGAACGTGATGCAGGAGCAAATTTTATTCTGGTTTCTCAGTCTGTTTCCTAGGGACGTATTGAAGTTCCTGCAGTTTTCACTGTAAAACCGACTTGGAGCTTGTACCTCCCCATATATATGTATGCAGTGTAGTTTGCCACTGAAAAGGAACTTTGTTTTCCCAACAAGATAGGTGAAGGACGGCTTTCACTCACACTTATCTCTCAGAACTGAGCATGAGGAGAGACGTTCGTTCATCTAGCACAAATGGAACGGGTTGCAGGAGACACATTTACTCTCGTTTCTCAGTCTGTTTCCTAATGCCTATTTGAAGTTCCTGCAGTTTTCACTGTAAAACCGAGTTGGAGCTAATACCTGACCATATATATGTATGGAATGTTGTTTTTAACATAAAGTAAATTTGTGTATCCAAGAAGCTAGGTGAAGGACGGCTTTCACACACACTTATCTCTCAGAACTGAGCATGTGGTGAGACATTCGTTCATCTAGCACAAAGGGTACGGGTTGCAGGAGAAACATTTACTCTGGTTTCTCAGTCTGTTTCCTAGTGCCGGTTTGAATTTCCTGCAGTTTTCACTGTAAAACCGAGTTGGAGTAGTACCTCCCCTTATATATATATGGATTGTAGTTTTCAACTGAAAAGGAACTTTGTGTTCCCAACAAGCTAGGTGAAGGGCGCCTTACACACACATATCTCTCAGAACTCAGCATGTGGAGAGACGTTTGTTCATGTAGCACAAATGGAACTGTTTGCAGGAGATAATTTTACTCTGTTTTCTCACTCTGTTTCCTACTGCCTATTTGAATTTCCTGCCGTTTTCACTGTAAAACTGAGTTGGAGCTAGAACCTCCTCATATATATGTACGGAGTGTAGTTTGCAACTGAAAAGGAACTTTGTTTTCCCAAAAAATTAGGTGAAGGGCGGCTTTCACACACACTTATCCCTTAGAACTTACCACGTGGAGAGACGTTCGTTCATCTAGCACAAAGGGAACGGTTTGCAGGAAATACTATTACACTGATTTCTCAGTCTGTTTCCTACTGCCTGTTTGAAGTTCCTGCAGTTTTCTCTGTAAAAGAGAGTTGGAGCTTGTACCTGCCCATATGAATATATGGAGTGTAGTTTGCAAGTGAAAAGGAACTTTGTTTTCCCAACAAGTTAGGTGAAGGACGGCTTTCACACACACTTATCTCTCAGAACTGAGCATGTGGAGAGACGTTCGTTCATGTACCACAAATGGAACTAGTTGCAGGAGATTCTTTTACTCTGGTTTCTCACTCTATTTCCTACTGCCTATTTGAAGTTCCTGCAGTTTTCTCTGTAAAACAGAGTGTGGATCTCGTACCTCCCCATATAGATATATGGACTTTAGTTTGCAAGTGAAAATGAACTTTGTGTTCCCAAAAAGCTAGGTGAAGCATGACTTCCACACACACTTATCTCTCAGAACTGAGCATGTGGAGAGACGATCGTTCATCTAGAAAAAATGGAACGTGTTGCAGGAGAAACTTTTACTCTGGTTTCTCAGTCTGTTTCCTAGTGCCAGTATGAAGTTCCTGGAGTTTTCCCTGTAAAACCGAGTTGGAGCTAGTACCTCCCCATATATATGTATGGATTGTAGTTTGCAACAGGAAAGGAACTTTGTGTTCCCAACAAGCTACGTGAAGGATGGATTTCACACACAATTATCCCTCAAAACTGAGCATGTGGAGAGACGTTCATTCATCTAGCACAAAGTTAACGGGTTCAGGAGAAACTTTTACTCTGGTTCTCAGTCTGTTTCCTAGTGTCGGTTTCAAGTTCCTGCATTTTTCCCTGTAAAACCGAGTTGGAGCTAGTACCTCCTCATATATATGTATGTAGTGTAGATTGCAACTGAAAAGGATCTCTGTGTTCCCAACCAGCTAGGTGAAGGACGGATTTCATACAAACATATCTCTAAAGCTGAGCATGTGGAGAGACGTTCGTTCATCTAGCACAAAGGGAATGGGTTGCAGGAGAAACTTTACTCTGGTTTCTAATTCTGCATGCTTATGCCGGTGTGAAGTTCCTGCAGTTTTCAATGTAAAACCGAGTTGGAGTTAGTACCTCCCCATATATTTTATGGAGAGTAGTTTGGAACATGAAAGGAACTTTGTGTTCCCAACAAGCTAGGTGAAGGATGGCTTTCACACACAAATATCTTTCTGAACTGAGCATGTGGAGAGACGTTCAGTCATCTAGCACAAAAGGAACGGGTTGCAGGAGAAAATTTTTTTCTGGTTTCTCAGTCTGTTTCCTAGGGCCGGTTTGAATTTCCTGCAGTTTTCACAGTAAAACCGATTGTGGAGCTCGTACCTCAACATATATATATATGGAGTTTAGTTTGCAAATGAAAAGGGACTTTGAGTTCCCAGCAAGCTAGGTGAAGGACGGCTTTCACACCCACATTTCTCTCAGAACTGAAAATGTGGAGAGACGTTCGTTCATCTAGCACAAAAGGAATGGCTTGCAGGAGAATCTTTTACTGTGGTTTCTAAGTCTGTTTCCTAGTGCCGGATTGAAGTTCCTGCAGTTTTCACAGTAAAAACGAGTTGGAGCTTGTACCTCCCCATATATATGTATGCAGTGTAGTTTCCCACTGAAAAGGAACTTTGTATTTCAAACAAGCTAGGTGAAGGACTGCTTCACACTCACTTATCTCTCAGAACTGAGCATGAGGTGAGACGTTCGTTCATCTAGCACAAATGGAACGGGTTGCAGACCTGTAATTACTCTGGATTCTCAGTCTGTTTCCTACTGCCTATTTGAAGTTCCTGCAGTTTTCACTGTAAAACCGAGTTGGAGCTAATACCTCCCCATATATATGTATGGAGTGTTGTTTGTAACATAAAGGAAATTTGTGTTCCCAAGAAGCTAGGTGTAGGACGGCTTTCACACACACTTATCTCTCAGAACTGGGCATGTGGTGAGACATTCGTTCATCTAGCACAAAGGGAACGGGTTGCAGGAGAAACTGTTACTCTGGTTTCTCAGTCTGTTTCCTAGTGCCGGTATGATATTCTTGCAGTTTTCACTGTAAAACTGAGTGGAGCGTGTACTTCCCCATATATATGTATGGAGTGTAATTTGCAACTGAAAAGGAACTTTGTGTTCCCAGCAAGCTAGGTGAAGGAATGTTTTCACACACACTTATCACTCAGAATTGAGCATGTGGAGATACGTTCGTTCATCTAACACAAAGGGAACTGTTTTCAGGAGAAACTTTTACTCTGGTTTCTCAGTCTGTTTCCTAGTGCCGGTTTCAAGTTCCTGCGGTTTTCACTTTAAAACCGATTTGGAGCTAGTACCACCCCATATACATGTATGGAATGTAGTTTGCAACTGAAAAGGAACTATGTGTTCCCAACAAAAAAGTTGAAGGACGGCTTTCACACACAATTATCCCTCAAAACTGAGCATGTGGAGAGACGTTCATTCATCTAGCACAAAGTTAACGGGTTCAGGAGAAACTTTTACTCTGTTTCTCAGTCTGTTTCCTAGTGCTGGTATCAAGTCCCTGCATTTTTCCCTTTAAAACCGAGTTGGAGCTAGTACCTCCTCATATATATGTATGGAGTGTAGATTGCAACTGAAAAGTATCTTTGTGTTCCCAACCAGCTAGGTGAAGGACGGATTTCATACAAACATATCTCTAAAACTGAGCATGTGGAGAGACGTTCGTTCATCTAGCACAAAGGGAATGTGTTGCAGGAGAAACTTTACTCTGGTTTCTAAGTCTGTATGCTTGTGCCGGTGTGAAGTTCCTGCCGTTTTCAATGTAAAGCCGAGTTGGAGCTAGTACCTCCCCATATATTTTATGGAGAGTATTTTGGAACAGGAAAGGAACTTTGTGTTCCCAACAAGCTAGGTGAAGGATGCCTTTCACACACACATATCTTTCTGAACTGAGCATGTGGAGAGACGTTCAGTCATCTAGCACAAAAGGAACGGGTTTCCGGAGAAAATTTCATTCTGGTTTCTCAGTCTGTTTCCTAGGGACGGTTTGAATTTCCTGCAGTTTTCACGGTAAAACCGAGTGTGGAGCTCGTACCACAACATATATATATATGGAGTTTAGTTTGCAAATGAAAAGGGACTTTGAGTTCCCAACAAGATAGGTGAAGGACGGCTTTCACACACACATTTCTCTCAGAACAGAAAATGTGGAGAGACTTTCGTTCATCTAGCACAAAAGGAACGGTTTGCAGGAGAATCTTTTACTGTGGTTTCTAAGTCTGTTTCCTAGTGCCGGTTTGAATTTCCTGCAGTTTTCACTGTAAAACCGAGTTGGAGTAGTACCTCCCCTTATATATATATGGATTGTAGTTTTCAACTGAAAAGGAACTTTGTGTTCCCAACAAGCTAGGTGAAGGGCGCCTTACACACACATATCTCTCAGAACTCAGCATGTGGAGAGACGTTTGTTCATGTAGCACAAATGGAACTGTTTGCAGGAGATAATTTTACTCTGTTTTCTCACTCTGTTTCCTACTGCCTATTTGAATTTCCTGCCGTTTTCACTGTAAAACTGAGTTGGAGCTAGAACCTCCTCATATATATGTACGGAGTGTAGTTTGCAACTGAAAAGGAACTTTGTTTTCCCAAAAAATTAGGTGAAGGGCGGCTTTCACACACACTTATCCCTTAGAACTTACCACGTGGAGAGACGTTCGTTCATCTAGCACAAAGGGAACGGTTTGCAGGAAATACTATTACACTGATTTCTCAGTCTGTTTCCTACTGCCTGTTTGAAGTTCCTGCAGTTTTCTCTGTAAAAGAGAGTTGGAGCTTGTACCTGCCCATATGAATATATGGAGTGTAGTTTGCAAGTGAAAAGGAACTTTGTTTTCCCAACAAGTTAGGTGAAGGACGGCTTTCACACACACTTATCTCTCAGAACTGAGCATGTGGAGAGACGTTCGTTCATGTACCACAAATGGAACTAGTTGCAGGAGATTCTTTTACTCTGGTTTCTCACTCTATTTCCTACTGCCTATTTGAAGTTCCTGCAGTTTTCTCTGTAAAACAGAGTGTGGATCTCGTACCTCCCCATATAGATATATGGACTTTAGTTTGCAAGTGAAAATGAACTTTGTGTTCCCAAAAAGCTAGGTGAAGCATGACTTCCACACACACTTATCTCTCAGAACTGAGCATGTGGAGAGACGATCGTTCATCTAGAAAAAATGGAACGTGTTGCAGGAGAAACTTTTACTCTGGTTTCTCAGTCTGTTTCCTAGTGCCAGTATGAAGTTCCTGGAGTTTTCCCTGTAAAACCGAGTTGGAGCTAGTACCTCCCCATATATATGTATGGATTGTAGTTTGCAACAGGAAAGGAACTTTGTGTTCCCAACAAGCTACGTGAAGGATGGATTTCACACACAATTATCCCTCAAAACTGAGCATGTGGAGAGACGTTCATTCATCTAGCACAAAGTTAACGGGTTCAGGAGAAACTTTTACTCTGGTTCTCAGTCTGTTTCCTAGTGTCGGTTTCAAGTTCCTGCATTTTTCCCTGTAAAACCGAGTTGGAGCTAGTACCTCCTCATATATATGTATGTAGTGTAGATTGCAACTGAAAAGGATCTCTGTGTTCCCAACCAGCTAGGTGAAGGACGGATTTCATACAAACATATCTCTAAAGCTGAGCATGTGGAGAGACGTTCGTTCATCTAGCACAAAGGGAATGGGTTGCAGGAGAAACTTTACTCTGGTTTCTAATTCTGCATGCTTATGCCGGTGTGAAGTTCCTGCAGTTTTCAATGTAAAACCGAGTTGGAGTTAGTACCTCCCCATATATTTTATGGAGAGTAGTTTGGAACATGAAAGGAACTTTGTGTTCCCAACAAGCTAGGTGAAGGATGGCTTTCACACACAAATATCTTTCTGAACTGAGCATGTGGAGAGACGTTCAGTCATCTAGCACAAAAGGAACGGGTTGCAGGAGAAAATTTTTTTCTGGTTTCTCAGTCTGTTTCCTAGGGCCGGTTTGAATTTCCTGCAGTTTTCACAGTAAAACCGATTGTGGAGCTCGTACCTCAACATATATATATATGGAGTTTAGTTTGCAAATGAAAAGGGACTTTGAGTTCCCAGCAAGCTAGGTGAAGGACGGCTTTCACACCCACATTTCTCTCAGAACTGAAAATGTGGAGAGACGTTCGTTCATCTAGCACAAAAGGAATGGCTTGCAGGAGAATCTTTTACTGTGGTTTCTAAGTCTGTTTCCTAGTGCCGGATTGAAGTTCCTGCAGTTTTCACAGTAAAAACGAGTTGGAGCTTGTACCTCCCCATATATATGTATGCAGTGTAGTTTCCCACTGAAAAGGAACTTTGTATTTCAAACAAGCTAGGTGAAGGACTGCTTCACACTCACTTATCTCTCAGAACTGAGCATGAGGTGAGACGTTCGTTCATCTAGCACAAATGGAACGGGTTGCAGACCTGTAATTACTCTGGATTCTCAGTCTGTTTCCTACTGCCTATTTGAAGTTCCTGCAGTTTTCACTGTAAAACCGAGTTGGAGCTAATACCTCCCCATATATATGTATGGAGTGTTGTTTGTAACATAAAGGAAATTTGTGTTCCCAAGAAGCTAGGTGTAGGACGGCTTTCACACACACTTATCTCTCAGAACTGGGCATGTGGTGAGACATTCGTTCATCTAGCACAAAGGGAACGGGTTGCAGGAGAAACTGTTACTCTGGTTTCTCAGTCTGTTTCCTAGTGCCGGTATGATATTCTTGCAGTTTTCACTGTAAAACTGAGTGGAGCGTGTACTTCCCCATATATATGTATGGAGTGTAATTTGCAACTGAAAAGGAACTTTGTGTTCCCAGCAAGCTAGGTGAAGGAATGTTTTCACACACACTTATCACTCAGAATTGAGCATGTGGAGATACGTTCGTTCATCTAACACAAAGGGAACTGTTTTCAGGAGAAACTTTTACTCTGGTTTCTCAGTCTGTTTCCTAGTGCCGGTTTCAAGTTCCTGCGGTTTTCACTTTAAAACCGATTTGGAGCTAGTACCACCCCATATACATGTATGGAATGTAGTTTGCAACTGAAAAGGAACTATGTGTTCCCAACAAAAAAGTTGAAGGACGGCTTTCACACACAATTATCCCTCAAAACTGAGCATGTGGAGAGACGTTCATTCATCTAGCACAAAGTTAACGGGTTCAGGAGAAACTTTTACTCTGTTTCTCAGTCTGTTTCCTAGTGCTGGTATCAAGTCCCTGCATTTTTCCCTTTAAAACCGAGTTGGAGCTAGTACCTCCTCATATATATGTATGGAGTGTAGATTGCAACTGAAAAGTATCTTTGTGTTCCCAACCAGCTAGGTGAAGGACGGATTTCATACAAACATATCTCTAAAACTGAGCATGTGGAGAGACGTTCGTTCATCTAGCACAAAGGGAATGTGTTGCAGGAGAAACTTTACTCTGGTTTCTAAGTCTGTATGCTTGTGCCGGTGTGAAGTTCCTGCCGTTTTCAATGTAAAGCCGAGTTGGAGCTAGTACCTCCCCATATATTTTATGGAGAGTATTTTGGAACAGGAAAGGAACTTTGTGTTCCCAACAAGCTAGGTGAAGGATGCCTTTCACACACACATATCTTTCTGAACTGAGCATGTGGAGAGACGTTCAGTCATCTAGCACAAAAGGAACGGGTTTCCGGAGAAAATTTCATTCTGGTTTCTCAGTCTGTTTTCTAGGGACGGTTTGAATTTCCTGCAGTTTTCACGGTAAAACCGAGTGTGGAGCTCGTACCACAACATATATATATATGGAGTTTAGTTTGCAAATGAAAAGGGACTTTGAGTTCCCAACAAGATAGGTGAAGGACGGCTTTCACACACACATTTCTCTCAGAACAGAAAATGTGGAGAGACTTTCGTTCATCTAGCACAAAAGGAACGGTTTGCAGGAGAATCTTTTACTGTGGTTTCTAAGTCTGTTTCCTAGTGCCGGATTGAAGTTCCTGCAGTTTTCACAGTAAAAACGAGTTGGAGCTTGTACCTCCCCATTTATATGTATGCAGTGTAGTTTGCCACTGAAAAGGAACTTTGTATTTCCAACAAGCTAGGTGAAGGACGGCTTTCACACACACTTATCTCTCAGAACTGAGCATGAGGAGAGACGTTCATTCATCTAGCACAATTGGAACGGGTTGCAGGAGAAACTTTTACTCTGGTTTCTCAGTCTGTTTCCTACTGCCTATTTGAATTTCCTGCAGTTTTCACTGTAAAACCGTGTTGGAGCTAATACCTCCCCATATATATGTATGGAGTGTTGTTTGTAACATAAAGGAAATTTGTGTTCCCAAGAAGCTAGGTGTAGGACGGCTTTCACACACACTGATCTCAGAACTGAGCATGTGGTGAGACATTCGTTCATCTAGCACAAAGGTAACGGGTTGCAGGAGAAACTTTTACTCTGGTTTCTCAGTCTGTTTCCTAGTGCCGGTTTGATGTTCTTGCAGTTTTCACTGTAAAACTGAGTAGGGGCTAGTACTTCCCCATATATATATATGGAGTGTAGTTTGCAACTGAAAAGGAACTTTGTGTTCCCAAAAAGCTAAGTGAATACTGATTTCACACACACTAATCTATCAGAACAGAGCATGTGGAGAGACGTTCGTTCATCTAGCACAAATGGAAAGAGTTGCTGGAGAAACTTTTACTCTGGTTTCACAGTCTGTTTCCTAGTGCCGGTTTGAATTTCCTGCAGTTTTCACTGTAAAACCGAGTTGGAGCTAGTACTTCCCCATATATATATATGGATTGTAGTTTGCAAATGAAAAGGAACTTTGTGATCCAAACAAGTTAGGTGAAGTTCGGCTTTCACACACACTTATCCCTCAGAACTGAGCATGTGGAGAGACGTTCGTTCATCTAGCACAAATGGAACAGTTTGCAGGAAACACTATTACTCTGGTTTCTCAGTCTGTTTCCTACTGCCTGTTTGAAGTTCCTGCAGTTTTCTCTGTAAAAGAGTGTTGGAGTTTGTACCTGCCCATATGCATGTTTGGAGTGCAGTTTGCAACTGAAAAGGAACTTTATGTTCCCAAAAAGCTAGGTGAAGGGCGGCTTTCACACACACTTATCCCTCAGAAGTTAGCATGTGGAGAGACGTTCGTTAATCTAGCACAAAGAGAACGGGTTGCAGGAGAAAATTTTACTCTGGTTTCTCAGGCTGTTTCCTATTGCCGGGATGAAGTTCCTGAAATTTTCACTGTAAAACCGAGCTGGTGCTACTACCTCCCCATATATATGTATGCAGTGTATTTTGCAACTGATAAGGAACTTTGTGTTCCCAACAAGCTAGATGAAGTACGGCTTTCACACACACTTATCCCTCAGAAATGAGCATGTGGAGAGAAGATCATTCTTCTAGCAGAAAGGGAACGGTTTGCAAGAGAAATTTTACTCTGGATTCTCAGTCTGTTTCCTACTGCCGGTATGATGTTCCTGGACTTTTCACTGTAAAAATGTGCTGGAGCTAGTACCTCCCCTTATATATGTATGGATTGTACTTTGCAACTGAAAAGGAACTTTGTGTTCCCAACAAGCTAGGTGAAGGAAGGCTTTCACACACAATTATCTCTCAGAACTGAGCATGTGGATAGACGTTCATTCATCTAGCACAAAGTTAACGGGTTGCATGAGAAACTTTTACTCTGGTTTCTCAGTGTGTTTCCTAGTGCCGGTTTCAAGTTCCTGCAGTTTTCACTGTAAAACCGAGTTGGAGCTAGTACCACCCCATATATATTTATGGAATGTAGTTGGCAACTGAAAAGGAACTTCGTGTTCCCAACAAACCAGGTGAAGGACGGCTTTCACAAACAATTATCTCTCAGAACTGAGCATGTGGAGAGACGATCGTTCATCTAGAAAAAATGGAACATGTTGCAGGAGGAACTTTTACTCTGGTTTCTCAGTCTGTTTCCTAGTGCCAGTATGAAGTTCCTGGAGTTTTCCCTGTAAAACTGAGTTGGAGCTAGTACCTCCCCATATATATGTATGGATTGTAGTTTGCAACAGGAAAGGAACTTTGTGTTCCCAACAAGCTACGTGAAGGATTGATTTCACACACAATTATCCCTCAAAACTGAGCATGTGGAGAGACGTTCATTCATCTAGCACAAAGTTAACGGGTTCAGGAGAAACTTTTACTCTGGTTCTCAGTCTGTTTCCTAGTGTCGGTTTCAAGTTCCTGCATTTTTCCCTGTATAACCGAGTTGGAGCTAGTACCTCCTCATATATATGTATGTAGTGTAGATTGCAACTGAAAAGGATCTCTGTGTTCCCAACCAGCTAGGTGAAGGACGGATTTCATGCAAACATATCTCTAAAGCTGAGCATGTGGAGAGACGTTCGTTCATCTAGCACAAAGGGAATGGGTTGCAGGAGAAACTTTACTCTGGTTTCTAAGTCTGTATGCTTATGCCGGTGTGAAGTTCCTGCAGTTTTCAATGTAAAACCGAGTTGGAGTTAGTACCTCCCCATATATTTTATGGAGAGTATTTTGGAACATGAAAGGAACTTTGTGTTCCCAACAAGCTAGGTGAAGGATGGCTTTCACACACAAATATCTTTCTGAACTGAGCATGTGGAGAGACGTTCAGTCATCTAGCACAAAAGGAACGGGTTGCAGGAGAAAATTTTTTTCTGGTTTCTCAGTCTGTTTCCTAGGGCCGGTTTGAATTTCCTGCAGTTTTCACAGTAAAACCGAGTGTGGAGCTCGTACCTCAACATATATATATATGGAGTTTAGTTTGCAAATGAAAAGGGACTTTGAGTTCCCAGCAAGCTAGGTGAAGGACGGCTTTCACACCCACATTTCTCTCAGAACTGAAAATGTGGAGAGACGTTCGTTCATCTAGCACAAAAGGAATGGCTTGCAGGAGAATCTTTTACTGTGGTTTCTAAGTCTGTTTCCTAGTGCCGGATTGAAGTTCCTGCAGTTTTCACAGTAAAAACGAGTTGGAGCTTGTACCTCCCCATATATATGTAAGCAGTGTAGTATCCCACTGAAAAGGAACTTTGTATTACAAACAAGCTAGGTGAAGGACTGCTTCACACTCACTTATCTCTCAGAACTGAGCATGAGGTGAGACGTTAGTTCATCTAGCCCAAATGGAACGGGTTGCAGACCTGTAATTACTCTGGATTCTCAGTCTGTTTCCTACTGCCTATTTGAAGTTCCTGCAGTTTTCACTGTAAAACCGAGTTGGAGCTAATACCTCCCCATATATATGTATGGAGTGTTGTTTGTAACATAAAGGAAATTTGTGTTCCCAAGAAGCTAGGTGTAGGACGGCTTTCACACACACTTATCTCTCAGAACTGGGCATGTGGTGAGACATTCGTTCATCAAGAACAAAGGGAACGGGTTGCAGGAGAAACTGTTACTCTGGTTTCTCAGTCTGTTTCCTAGTGCCGGTATGATGTTCTTGCAGTTTTCACTGTAAAACTGAGTGGAGCTAGTACTTCCCCATATATATGTATGGAGTGTAATTTGCAACTGAAAAGGAACTTTGTGTTCCCAACAAGCTAGGTGAAGGAATGTTTTCACACACACTTATCTCTCAGAATTGAGCATGTGGAGATACGTTCGTTCATCTAACACAAAGGGAACTGTTTTCAGGAGAAACTTTTACTCTGGTTTCTCAGTCTGTTTCCTAGTGCAGGTTTCAAGTTCCTGCGGTTTTCACTTTAAAACCGAGTTGGAGCTAGTACCACTCCATATATATGTATGGAATGTAGTTTGCAACTGAAAAGGAACTATGTGTTCCCAACAAAAAAGTTGAAGTACGGCTTTCACACACAATTATCCCTCAAAACTGAGCATGTGGAGAGACGTTCATTCATCTAGCACAAAGTTAACGGGTTCAGGAGAAACTTTTACTCTGTTTCTCAGTCTGTTTCCTAGTGCTGGTATCAAGTCCCTGCACTTTTCCCTTTAAAACCGAGTTGGAGCTAGTACCTCCTCATATATATGTATGGAGTGTAGATTGCAACTGAAAAGGATCTTTGTGTTCCCAACCAGCTAGGTGAAGGACGGATTTCATACAAACATATCTCTAAAACTGAGCATGTGGAGAGACGTTCATTCATCTAGCACAAAGGGAATGTGTTGCAGGAGAAACTTTACTCAGGTTTCTAAGTCTGTATGCTTGTGCTGGTGTGAAGTTCCTGCCGTTTTCAATGTAAAGCCGAGTTGGAGCTAGTAACTCCCCATATATTTTATGGAGAGTATTTTGGAACAGGAAAGGAACTTTGTGTTCCCAACAAGCTAGGTGAAGGATGGCTTTCACACACACATATCTTTCTGAACTGAGCATGTGGAGAGACGTTCAGTCATCTAGCACAAAAGGAACGGGTTTCAGGAGAAAATTTCATTCTGGTTTCTCAGTCTGTTTCCTAGGGACGGTTTGAATTTCCTGCAGTTTTCACGGTAAAACCGAGTGTGGAGCTCGTACCTCAACATATATATATATGGAGTTTAGTTTGCAAATGAAAAGGGACTTTGAGTTCCCAACAAGATAGGTGAAGGACGGCTTTCACACACACATTTCTCTCAGAACTGAAAATGTGGAGAGACTTTCGTTCATCTAGCACAAAAGGAACGGTTTGCAGGAGAATCTTTTACTGTGGTTTCTAAGTCTGTTTCCTAGTGCCGGATTGAAGTTCCTGCAGTTTTCACAGTAAAAACGAGTTGGAGCTTGTACCTCCCCATATATATGTATGCAGTGTAGTTTGCCACTGAAAAGGAACTTTGTATTTCCAACAAGCTTGGTGAAGGACGGCTTTCACACCCACATTTCTCTCAGAACTGAAAATGTGGAGAGACGTTCGTTCATCTAGCACAAAAGGAATGGCTTGCAGGAGAATCTTTTACTGTGGTTTCTAAGTCTGTTTCCTAGTGCCGGATTGAAGTTCCTGCAGTTTTCACAGTAAAAACGAGTTGGAGCTTGTACCTCCCCATATATATGTATGCAGTGTAGTTTGCCACTGAAAAGGAACTTTGTATTTCCAACAAGCTAGGTGAAGGACGGCTTTCACACACACTTATCTCTCAGAACTGAGCATGAGGAGAGACGTTCATTCATCTAGCACAATTGGAACGGGTTGCAGGAGAAACTTTTACTCTGGATTCTCAGTCTGTTTCCTACTGCCTATTTGAATTTCCTGCAGTTTTCACTATAAAACCGTGTTGGGGCTAGTACTTCCCCATATATATGTATGGAGTGTAGTTTGCAACTGAAAAGGAACTTTGTGTTCCCAAAAAGCTAAGTTAATACTGATTTCACACACACTAATCTATCAGAACAGAGCATGTGGAGAGACGTTCGTTCATCTAGCACAAATGGAAAGATTTGCTGGAGAAACTTTTACTCTGGTTTCACAGTCTGTTTCCTAGTGCCGGTTTGAATTTCCTGCAGTTTTCACTGTAAAACCGAGTTGGAGCTAGTACTTCCCCATATATATAAATGGATTGTAGTTTGCAAATGAAAAGGAACTTTGTGATCCAAACAAGTTAGGTGAAGTTCGGCTTTCACACACACTTATCCCTCAGAACTGAGCATGTGGAGAGACGTTCGTTCATCTAGCACAAATGGAACAGTTTGCAGGAAACACTATTACTCTGGTTTCTCAGTCTGTTTCCTACTGCCTGTTTGAAGTTCCTGCAGTTTTCTCTGTAAAAGAGTGTTGGAGTTTGTACCTGCCCATATGCATGTTTGGAGTGCAGTTTGCAACTGAAAAGGAGCTTTATGTTCCCAAAAACTAGGTGAAGGGCGGCTTTCACACACACTTATCCCTCAGAAGTTAGCATGTGGAGAGACGTTCGTTAATCTAGCACAAAGAGAACGGGTTGCAGGAGAAAATTTTACTCTGGTTTCTCAGGCTATTTCCTATTGCCGGTATGAAGTTCCTGAAATTTTCACTGTAAAACCGAGCTGGTGCTACTACCTCCCCATATATATGTATGCAGTGTATTTTGCAACTGATAAGGAACTTTGTGTTCCCAACAAGCTAGATGAAGTACGGCTTTCACACACACTTATCCCTCAGAAATGAGCATGTGGAGAGAAGATCATTCTTCTAGCAGAAAGGGAACGGTTTGCAAGAGAAATTTTACTCTGGATTCTCAGTCTGTTTCCTACTGCCGGTATGATGTTCCTGGACTTTTCACTGTAAAAATGTGCTGGAGCTAGTACCTCCCCTTATATATGTATGGATTGTACTTTGCAACTGAAAAGGAACTTTGTGTTCCCAACAAGCTAGGTGAAGGAAGGCTTTCACACACAATTATCTCTCAGAACTGAGCATGTGGATAGACGTTCATTCATCTAGCACAAAGTTAACGGGGTGCATGAGAAACTTTTACTCTGGTTTCTCAGTGTGTTTCCTAGTGCCGGTTTCAAGTTCCTGCAGTTTTCACTGTAAAACCGATTTGGAGCTAGTACCACCCCATATATATGTATGGAATGTAGTTGGCAACTGAAAAGGAACTTCGTGTTCCCAACAAACCAGGTGAAGGACGGCTTTCACACACAATTATCTCTCAGAACTGAGCATGAGGAGAGACGCTCATTCATCTAGCACAAAGTTAATGGGTTGCAGGAGAAACTTTTACTCTGGTTTTTCAGTCTGTTTCCTAGTGCCGGTTTCAAGTTCCTGCAGTTTTCCCTGTAAAACCGAGTTGGAGCTTGTACCTCCTCATATATATGTATGGAGTGTAGATTGCAACTGAAAAGGATCTTTGTGTTCCCAACAAGCTAAGTGAAGGACGGATTTCACACAAACATATCTCTAAATCTCAGAATGTGGAGAGAAGTTCGTTCATCTAGCACAAAGGGAACGGGTTGCAGGAGAAACTTTACTCTGGTTTCTTTGTCTGTATGCTTGTGCCGGTGTGAAGTTCCTGCAGTTTTCACTATAAAACCGAGTTGGAGCTAGTACGTACCCATATATTTTATGGAGTGTAGTTTGCAACAGGAAAGGAACTTTGTGTTCCAATATAGCTATGTGAACAATGGCTTTCACACACACTTATCTCTCTGAACTGAGCATGTGGAGAGACGTTCGGTCATCTAGCACAAAAGGAACGTGATGCAGGAGCAAATTTTATTCTGGTTTCTCAGTCTGTTTCCTAGGGACGTATTGAAGTTCCTGCAGTTTTCACTGTAAAACCGACTTGGAGCTTGTACCTCCCCATATATATGTATGCAGTGTAGTTTGCCACTGAAAAGGAACTTTGTTTTCCCAACAAGATAGGTGAAGGACGGCTTTCACACACACTTATCTCTCAGAACAGAGCATGAGGAGAGACGTTTGTTCATCTAGCACAAATGGAACGGGTTGCAGGAGACACATTTACTCTCGTTTCTCAGTCTGTTTCCTAATGCCTATTTGAAGTTCCTGCAGTTTTCACTGTAAAACCGAGTTGGAGCTAATACCTGACCATATATATGTATGGAATGTTGTTTTTAACATAAAGTAAATTTGTGTACCCAAGAAGCTAGGTGAAGGACGGTTTCACACACACTTATCTCTCAGAACTGAGCATGTGGTGAGACATTCGTTCATTTAGAACAAAGGGTACGGGTTGCAGGAGAAACATTTACTCTGGTTTCTCAGTCTGTTTCCTAGTGCCGGTTTGAATTTCCTGCAGTTTTCACTGTAAAACCGAGTTGGAGTAGTACCTCCCACTTATATATATATATGGATTGTAGTTTTCAACTGAAAAGGAACTTTGTGTTCCCAACAAGCTAGGTGAAGGGCGCCTTACACACACATATCTCTCAGAATTCAGCATGTGGAGAGACGTTTGTTCATGTAGCACAAATGGAACTGTTTGCAGGAGATAATTTTACTCTGTTTTCTCACTCAGTTTCCTACTGCCTATTTGAATTTCCTGCCGTTTTCACTGTAAAACCGAGTTGGAGCTAGAACCTCCTCATATATATGTACGGAGTGTAGTTTGCAGCTGAAAAGGAACTTTGTTTTCCCAAAAAATTAGGTGAAGGGCGGCTTTCACACACACTTATCCCTCAGAACTTATCACGTGGAGAGACGTTCGTTCATCTAGCACAAAGGGAACGGTTTGCAGGAAATACTATTACACTGATTTCTCAGTCTGTTTCCTACTGCCTGTTTGAAGTTCCTGCAGTTTTCTCTGTAAAAGAGAGTTGGAGCTTGTACCTGCCCTTATGAATATATGGAGTGTAGTTTGCAAGTGAAAAGGAACTTTGTTTTCCCAACAAGTTAGGTGAAGGACGGCTTTCACACACACTTATCTCTCAGAACTGAGCATGTGGAGAGACGTTCGTTCATGTAGCACAAATGGAACTAGTTGCAGGAGATTCTTTTACTCTGGTTTCTCACTCTATTTCCTACTGCCTATTTGAAGTTCCTGCAGTTTTCTCTGTAAAACAGAGTGTGGATCTCGTACCTCCCCATATAGATATATGGACTTTAGTTTGCAAGTGAAAATGAACTTTGTGTTCCCAACAAGCTAGGTGAAGCATGACTTCCACACACACTTATCTCTCAGAACTGAGCATGTGGAGAGACGATCGTTCATCTAGAAAAAATGGAACGTTTTGCAGGAGAAACTTTTACTCTGGTTTCTCAGTCGGTTTCCTAGTGCCAGTATGAAGTTCCTGGAGTTTTCCCTGTAAAACTGAGTTGGAGCTAGTACCTCCCCATATATATGTATGGATTGTAGTTTGCAACAGGAAAGGAACTTTGTGTTCCCAACAAGCTACGTGAAGGATGGATTTCACACACAATTATCCCTCAAAACTGAGCATGTGGAGAGACGTTCATTCATCTAGCACAAAGTTAACGGGTTCAGGAGAAACTTTTACTTTGGTTCTCAGTCTGTTTCCTAGTGTCGGTTTCAAGTTCCTGCATTTTTCCCTGTAAAACCGAGTTGGAGCTAGTTCCTCCTCATATATATGTATGCAGTGTAGATTGCAACTGAAAAGGATCTCTGTGTTCCCGACCAGCTAGGTGAAGGACGGATTTCATACAAACATATCTCTAAAGCTGAGCATGTGGAGAGACGTTCGTTCATCTAGCACAAAGGGAATGGGTTGCAGGAGAAACTTTACTCTGGTTTCTAAGTCTGTATGCTTATGCCGGTGTGAAGTTCCTGCAGTTTTCAATGTAAAACCGAGTTGGAGTTAGTACCTCCCCATATATTTTATGGAGAGTAGTTTGGAACATGAAAGGAACTTTGTGTTCCCAACAAGCTAGGTGAAGGATGGCTTTCACACACAAATATCTTTCTGAACTGAGCATGTGGAGAGACGTTCAGTCATCTAGCACAAAAGGAACGGGTTGCAGGAGAAAATTTTTTTCTGGTTTCTCAGTCTGTTTCCTAGGGCCGGTTTGAATTTCCTGCAGTTTTCACAGTAAAACCGAGTGTGGAGCTCGTACCTCAACATATATATATATGGAGTTTAGTTTGCAAATGAAAAGGGACTTTGAGTTCCCAGCAAGCTAGGTGAAGGACGGCTTTCACAACCACATTTCTCTCAGAACTGAAAATGTGGAGAGACGTTCGTTCATCTAGCACAAAAGGAATGGCTTGCAGGAGAATCTTTTACTGTGGTTTCTAAGTCTGTTTCCTAGTGCCGGATTGAAGTTCCTGCAGTTTTCACAGTAAAAACGAGTTGGAGCTTGTACCTCCCCATATATATGTATGCAGTGTAGTTTGCCACTGAAAAGGAACTTTGTATTTCCAACAAGCTAGGTGAAGGACGGCTTTCACACACACTTATCTCTCACAACTGAGCATGAGGAGAGACGTTCATTCATCTAGCACAATTGGAACGGGTTGCAGGAGAAACTTTTACTCTGGATTCTCAGTCTGTTTCTTACTGCCTATTTGAATTTCCTGCAGTTTTCACTGTAAAACCGTGTTGGGGCTAGTACTTCCCCATATATATATATGGAGTGTAGTTTGCAACTGAAAAGGAACTTTGTGTTCCCAAAAAGCTAGGTGAAGGGCGGCTTTCACACACACTTATCCCTCAGAAGTTAGCATGTGGAGAGACGTTCGTTCATCTAGCACAAATGGAACAGTTTGCAGGAAACACTATTACTCTGGTTTCTCAGTCTGTTTCCTACTGCCTGTTTGAAGTTCCTGCAGTTTTCTCTGTAAAAGAGTGTTGGAGTTTGTACCTGCCCATATGCATGTTTGGAGTGCAGTTTGCAACTGAAAAGGAACTTTATGTTCCCAAAAAGCTAGGTGAAGGGCGGCTTTCACACACACTTATCCCTCAGAAGTTAGCATGTGGAGAGACGTTCGTTAATCTAGCACAAAGAGAACGGGTTGCAGGAGAAAATTTTACTCTGGTTTCTCAGGCTGTTTCCTATTGCCGGGATGAAGTTCCTGAAATTTTCACTGTAAAACCGAGCTGGTGCTACTACCTCCCCATATATATGTATGCAGTGTATTTTGCAACTGATAAGGAACTTTGTGTTCCCAACAAGCTAGATGAAGTACGGCTTTCACACACACTTATCCCTCAGAAATGAGCATGTGGAGAGAAGATCATTCTTCTAGCAGAAAGGGAACGGTTTGCAAGAGAAATTTTACTCTGGATTCTCAGTCTGTTTCCTACTGCCGGTATGATGTTCCTGGACTTTTCACTGTAAAAATGTGCTGGAGCTAGTACCTCCCCTTATATATGTATGGATTGTACTTTGCAACTGAAAAGGAACTTTGTGTTCCCAACAAGCTAGGTGAAGGAAGGCTTTCACACACAATTATCTCTCAGAACTGAGCATGTGGATAGACGTTCATTCATCTAGCACAAAGTTAACGGGTTGCATGAGAAACTTTTACTCTGGTTTCTCAGTGTGTTTCCTAGTGCCGGTTTCAAGTTCCTGCAGTTTTCACTGTAAAACCGAGTTGGAGCTAGTACCACCCCATATATATGTATGGAATGTAGTTGGCAACTGAAAAGGAACTTCGTGTTCCCAACAAACCAGGTGAAGGACGGCTTTCACACACAATTATCTCTCAGAACTGAGCATGAGGAGAGACGCTCATTCATCTAGCACAAAGTTCATGGGTTGCAGGAGAAACTTTTACTCTGGTTTTTCAGTCTGTTTCCTAGTGCCGGTTTCAAGTTCCTGCAGTTTTCCCTGTAAAACCGAGTTGGAGCTTGTACCTCCTCATATATATGTATGGAGTGTAGATTGCAACTGAAAAAGATCTTTGTGCTCCCAACAAGCTAAGTGAAGGACGGATTTCACACAAACATATCTCTAAATCTCAGAATGTGGAGAGACGTTCGTTCATCTAGCACAAAGGGAACGGGTTGCAGGAGAAACTTTACTCTGGTTTCTTTGTCTGTATGCTTGTGCCGGTGTGAAGTTCCTGCAGTTTTCACTATAAAACCGAGTTGGAGCTAGTACCTACCCATATATTTTATGGAGTGTAGTTTGCAACAGGAAAGGAACTTTGTGTTCCAATATAGCTATGTGAACAATGGCTTTCACACACACTTATCTCTCTGAACTGAGCATGTGGAGAGACGTTCGGTCATCTAGCACAAAAGGAACGTGATGCAGGAGCAAATTTTATTCTGGTTTCTCAGTCTGTTTCCTAGGGACGTATTGAAGTTCCTGCAGTTTTCACTGTAAAACCGACTTGGAGCTTGTACCTCCCCATATATATGTATGCAGTGTAGTTTGCCACTGAAAAGGAACTTTGTTTTCCCAACAAGATAGGTGAAGGACGGCTTTCACACACACTTATCTCTCAGAACTGAGCATGAGGAGAGACGTTCGTTCATCTAGCACAAATGGAACGGGTTGCAGGAGACACATTTACTCTCGTTTCTCAGTCTGTTTCCTAATGCCTATTTGAAGTTCCTGCAGTTTTCACTGTAAAACCGAGTTGGAGCTAATACCTGACCATATATATGTATGGAATGTTGTTTTTAACATAAAGTAAATTTGTGTACCCAAGAAGCTAGGTGAAGGACGGTTTCACACACACTTATCTCTCAGAACTGAGCATGTGGTGAGACATTCGTTCATTTAGAACAAAGGGTACGGGTTGCAGGAGAAACATTTACTCTGGTTTCTCAGTCTGTTTCCTAGTGCCGGTTTGAATTTCCTGCAGTTTTCACTGTAAAACCGAGTTGGAGTAGTACCTCCCCTTATATATATATGGATTGTAGTTTTCAACTGAAAAGGAACTTTGTGTTCCCAACAAGCTAGGTGAAGGGCGCCTTACACACACATATCTCTCAGAACTCAGCATGTGGAGAGACGTTTGTTCATGTAGCACAAATGGAACTGTTTGCAGGAGATAATTTTACTCTGTTTTCTCACTCTGTTTCCTACTGCCTATTTGAATTTCCTGCCGTTTTCACTGTAAAACCGAGTTGGAGCTAGAACCTCCTCATATATATGTACGGAGTGTAGTTTGCAACTGAAAAGGAACTTTGTTTTCCCAAAAAATTTAGGTGAAGTGCGGCTTTCACACACACTTATCCCTCAGAACTTATCACGTGGAGAGACGTTCGTTCATCTAGCACAAAGGGAACGGTTTGCAGGAAATACTATTACACTGATTTCTCAGTCTGTTTCCTACTGCCTGTTTGAAGTTCCTGCAGTTTTCTCTGTAAAAGAGAGTTGGAGTTTGTACCTGCCCATATGAATATATGGAGTGTAGTTTGCAAGTGAAAAGGAACTTTGTTTTCCCAACAAGTTAGGTGAAGGACGGGTTTCACACACACTTATCTCTCAGAACTGAGCATGTGGAGAGACGTTCGTTCATGTAGCACAAATGGAACTAGTTGCAGGAGATTCTTTTACTCTGGTTTCTCACTCTATTTCCTACTGCCTATTTGAAGTTCCTGCAGTTTTCTCTGTAAAACAGAGTGTGGATCTCGTACCTCCCCATATAGATATATGGACTTTAGTTTGCAAGTGAAAATGAACTTTGTGTTCCCAACAAGCTAGGTGAAGCATGACTTCCACACACACTTATCTCTCAGAACTGAGCATGTGGAGAGACGATCGTTCATCTAGAAAAAATGGAACGTGTTGCAGGAGAAACTTTTACTCTGGTTTCTCAGTCTGTTTCCTAGTGCCAGTATGAAGTTCCTGGAGTTTTCCCTGTAAAACCGAGTTGGAGCTAGTACCTCCCCATATATATGTATGGATTGTAGTTTGCAACAGGAAAGGAACTTTGTGTTCCCAACAAGCTACGTGAAGGATGGATTTCACACACAATTATCCCTCAAAACTGAGCATGTGGAGAGACGTTCATTCATCTAGCACAAAGTTAACGGGTTCAGGAGAAACTTTTACTTTGGTTCTCAGTCTGTTTCCTAGTGTCGGTTTCAAGTTCCTGCATTTTTCCCTGTAAAACCGAGTTGGAGCTAGTTCCTCCTCATATATATGTATGTAGTGTAGATTGCAATTGAAAAGGATCTCTGTGTTCCCAACCAGCTAGGTGAAGGACGGATTTCATACAAACATATCTCTAAAGCTGAGCATGTGGAGAGACGTTCGTTCATCTAGCACAAAGGGAATGGGTTGCAGGAGAAACTTTACTCTGGTTTCTAAGTCTGTATGCTTATGCCGGTGTGAAGTTCCTGCAGTTTTCAATGTAAAACCGAGTTGGAGTTAGTACCTCCCCATATATTTTATGGAGAGTAGTTTGGAACATGAAAGGAACTTTGTGTTCCCAACAAGCTAGGTGAAGGATGGCTTTCACACACAAATATCTTTCTGAACTGAGCATGTGGAGAGACGTTCAGTCATCTAGCTCAAAAGGAACGGGTTGCAGGAGAAAATTTTTTTCTGGTTTCTCAGTCTGTTTCCTAGGGCCGGTTTGAATTTCCTGCAGTTTTCACAGTAAAACCGAGTGTGGAGCTCGTACCTCAACATATATATATATGGAGTTTAGTTTGCAAATGAAAAGGGACTTTGAGTTCCCAGCAAGCTAGGTGAAGTTCGGCTTTCACACACACTTATCCCTCAGAACTGAGCATGTGGAGAGACGTTCGTTCATCTAGCACAAATGGAACAGTTTGCAGGAAACACTATTACTCTGGTTTCTCAGTCTGTTTCCTACTGCCTGTTTGAAGTTCCTGCAGTTTTCTCTGTAAAAGAGTGTTGGAGTTTGTACCTGCCCATATGCATGTTTGGAGTGCAGTTTGCAACTGAAAAGGAACTTTATGTTCCCAAATAGCTAGGTGAAGTGCGGCTTTCACACACACTTATCCCTCAGAAGTTAGCATGTGGAGAGACGTTCGTTAATCTAGCACAAAGAGAACGGGTTGCAGGAGAAAATTTTACTCTGGTTTCTCAGGCTGTTTCCTATTGCCGGTATGAAGTTCCTGAAATTTTCACTGTAAAACCGAGCTGGTGCTACTACCTCCCCATATATATGTATGCAGTGTATTTTGCAACTGATAAGGAACTTTGTGTTCCCAACAAGCTAGATGAAGTACGGCTTTCACACACACTTATCCCTCAGAAATGAGCATGTGGAGAGAAGATCATTCTTCTAGCAGAAAGGGAACGGTTTGCAAGAGAAATTTTACTCTGGATTCTCAGTCTGTTTCCTACTGCCGGTATGATGTTCCTGGACATTTCACTGTAAAAATGTGCTGGAGCTAGTACATCCCCTTATATATGTATGGATTGTACTTTGCAACTGAAAAGGAACTTTGTGTTCCCAACAAGCTAGGTGAAGGAAGGCTTTCACACACAATTATCTCTCAGAACTGAGCATGTGGATAGACGTTCATTCATCTAGCACAAAGTTAACGGGGTGCATGAGAAACTTTTACTCTGGTTTCTCAGTGTGTTTCCTAGTGCCGGTTTCAAGTTCCTGCAGTTTTCACTGTAAAACCGAGTTGGAGCTAGTACCACCCCATATATATGTATGGAATGTAGTTGGCAACTGAAAAGGAACTTCGTGTTCCCAACAAACCAGGTGAAGGACGGCTTTCACACACAATTATCTCTCAGAACTGAGCATGAGGAGAGACGCTCATTCATCTAGCACAAATTTAACGGGTTGCAGGAGAAACTTTTACTCTGGTTTTCAGTCTGTTTCCTAGTGCCGGTTTCAAGTTCCTGCAGTTTTCCCTGTAAAACCGAGTTGGAGCTAGTACCTCCTCATATATATGTATGGAGTGTAGATTGCAACTGAAAAGGATCTTTGTGTTCCCAACAAGCTAAGTGAAGGACGGATTTCACACAAACATATCTCTAAATCTCAGAATGTGGAGAGACGTTCGTTCATCTAGCACAAAGGGAACGGGTTGCAGGAGAAACTTTACTCTGGTTTCTTTGTCTGTATGCTTGTGCCGGTGTGAAGTTCCTGCAGTTTTCACTATAAAACCGAGTTGGAGCTAGTACCTACCCATATATTTTATGGAGTGTAGTTTGCAACAGGAAAGGAACTTTGTGTTCCAATATAGCTATGTGAACAATGGCTTTCACACACACTTATCTCTCTGAACTGAGCATGTGGAGAGACGTTCGGTCATCTAGCACAAAAGGAACGTGATGCAGGAGCAAATTTTATTCTGGTTTCTCAGTCTGTTTCCTAGGGACGTATTGAAGTTCCTGCAGTTTTCACTGTAAAACCGACTTGGAGCTTGTACCTCCCCATATATATGTATGCAGTGTAGTTTGCCACTGAAAAGGAACTTTGTTTTCCCAACAAGATAGGTGAAGGACGGCTTTCACACACACTTATCTCTCAGAACTGAGCATGAGGAGAGACGTTCGTTCATCTAGCACAAATGGAACGGGTTGCAGGAGACACATTTACTCTCGTTTCTCAGTCTGTTTCCTAATGCCTATTTGAAGTTCCTGCAGTTTTCACTGTAAAACCGAGTTGGAGCTAATACCTGACCATATATATGTATGGAATTTTGTTTTTAACATAAAGTAAATTTGTGTACCCAAGAAGCTAGGTGAAGGACGGCTTTCACACACACTTATCTCTCAGAACTGAGCATGTGGTGAGACATTCGTTCATTTAGAACAAAGGGTACGGGTTGCAGGAGAAACATTTACTCTGGTTTCTCAGTCTGTTTCCTAGTGCCGGTTTGAATTTCCTGCAGTTTTCACTGTAAAACCGAGTTGGAGTAGTACCTCCCCTTATATATATATGGATTGTAGTTTTCAACTGGAAAGGAACTTTGTGTTCCCAACAAGCTAGGTGAATGGCGCCTTACACACACATATCTCTCAGAACTCAGCATGTGGAGAGACGTTTGTTCATGTAGCACAAATGGAACTGTTTGCAGGAGATAATTTTACTCTGTTTTCTCACTCTGTTTCCTACTGCCTATTTGAATTTCCTGCCGTTTTCACTGTAAAACCGAGTTGGAGCTAGAACCTCCTCATATATATGTACGGAGTGTAGTTTGCAACTGAAAAGGAACTTTGTTTTCCCAAAAAATTAGGTGAAGGGCGGCTTTCACACACACTTATCCCTCAGAACTTATCACGTGGAGAGACGTTCGTTCATCTAGCACGAAGGGAACGGTTTGCAGGAAATACTATTACACTGATTTCTCAGTCTGTTTCCTACTGCCTGTTTGAAGTTCCTGCAGTTTTCTCTGTAAAAGAGAGTTGGAGCTTGTACCTGCCCATATGAATATATGGAGTGTAGTTTGCAAGTGAAAAGGAACTTTGTTTTCCCAACAAGTTAGGTGAAGGACGGCTTTCACACACACTTATCTCTCAGAACTGAGCATGTGGAGAGACGTTCGTTCATGTAGCACAAATGGAACTAGTTGCAGGAGATTCTTTTACTCTGGTTTCTCACTCTATTTCCTACTGCCTATTTGAAGTTCCTGCAGTTTTCTCTGTAAAACAGAGTGTGGATCTCGTACCTCCCCATATAGATATATGGACTTTAGTTTGCAAGTGAAAATGAACTTTGTGTTCCCAACAAGCTAGGTGAAGCATGACTTCCACACACACTTATCTCTCAGAACTGAGCATGTGGAGAGACGATCGTTCATCTAGAAAAAATGGAACGTGTTGCAGGAGAAACTTTTACTCTGGTTTCTCAGTCTGTTTCCTAGTGCCAGTATGAAGTTCCTGGAGTTTTCCCTGTAAAACCGAGTTGGAGCTAGTACCTCCCCATATATATGTATGGATTGTAGTTTGCAACAGGAAAGGAACTTTGTGTTCCCAACAAGCTACGTGAAGGATGGATTTAACACACAATTATCCCTCAAAACTGAGCATGTGGAGAGACGTTCATTCATCTAGCACAAAGTTAACGGGTTCAGGAGAAACTTTTACTCTGGTTCTCAGTCTGTTTCCTAGTGTCGGTTTCAAGTTCCTGCATTTTTCCCTGTAAAACCGAGTTGGAGCTAGTACCTCCTCATATATATGTATGTAGTGTAGATTGCAACTGAAAAGGATCTCTGTGTTCCCAACCAGCTAGGTGAAGGACGGATTTCATGCAAACATATCTCTAAAGCTGAGCATGTGGAGAGACGTTCGTTCATCTAGCACAAAGGGAATGGGTTGCAGGAGAAACTTTACTCTGGTTTCTAAGTCTGTATGCTTATGCCGGTGTGAAGTTCCTGCAGTTTTCAATGTAAAACCGAGTTGGAGTTAGTACCTCCCCATATATTTTATGGAGAGTAGTTTGGAACATGAAAGGAACTTTGTGTTCCCAACAAGCTAGGTGAAGGATGGCTTTCACACACAAATATCTTTCTGAACTGAGCATGTGGAGAGACGTTCAGTCATCTAGCACAAAAGGAACGGGTTGCAGGAGAAAATTTTTTTCTGGTTTCTCAGTCTGTTTCCTAGGGCCGGTTTGAATTTCCTGCAGTTTTCACAGTAAAACAGAGTGTGGAGCTCGTACCTCAACATATATATATATGGAGTTTAGTTTGCAAATGAAAAGGGACTTTGAGTTCCCAGCAAGCTAGGTGAAGGACGGCTTTCACACCCACATTTCTCTCAGAACTGAAAATGTGGAGAGACGTTCGTTCATCTAGCACAAAATGAATGGCTTGCAGGAGAATCTTTTACTGTGGTATCTAAGTCTGTTTCCTAGTGCCGGATTGAAGTTCCTGCAGTTTTCACAGTAAAAACGAGTTGGAGCTTGTACCTCCCCATATATATGTATGCAGTGTTGTTTCCCACTGAAAAGGAACTTTGTATTTCAAACAAGCTAGGTGAAGGACTGCTTCACACTCACTTATCTCTCAGAACTGAGCATGAGGTGAGACGTTCGTTCATCTAGCACAAATGGAACGGGTTGCAGACCTGTAATTACTCTGGATTCTCAGTCTGTTTCCTACTGCCTATTTGAAGTTCCTGCAGTTTTCACTGTAAAACCGAGTTGGAGCTAATACCTCCCCATATATATGTATGGAGTGTTGTTTGTAACATAAAGGAAATTTGTGTTCCCAAGAAGCTAGGTGTAGGACGGCTTTCACACACACTTATCTCTCAGAACTGGGCATGTGGTGAGACATTCGTTCATCAAGAACAAAGGGAACGGGTTGCAGGAGAAACTGTTACTCTGGTTTCTCAGTCTGTTTCCTAATGCCGGTATGATGTTCTTGCAGTTTTCACTGTAAAACTGAGTTGGAGCTAGTACTTCCCCATATATATGTATGGAGTGTAGTTTGCAACTGAAAAGGAACTTTGTGTTCCCAAAAAGCTAAGTGAATACTGCTTTCACACACACTAATCTATCAGAACAGAGCATGTGGAGAGACGTTCGTTCATCTAGCACAAATGGAAAGATTTGCTGAAGAAACTTTTACTCTGGTTCGTCAGTCTGTTTCCTAGTGCCGGTTTGAATTTCCTGCAGTTTTCACTGTAAAACCGAGTTGGAGCTAGTACTTCCCCATATATATATATGGATTGTAGTTTGCAAATGAAAAGGAACTTTGTGATCCAAACAAGTTAGGTGAAGTTCGGCTTTCACACACACTTATCCCTCAGAACTGAGCATGTGGAGAGACGTTCGTTCATCTAGCACAAATGGAACAGTTTGCAGGAAACACTATTACTCTGGTTTTTCAGTCTGTTTCCTACTGCCTGTTTGAAGTTCCTGCAGTTTTCTCTGTAAAAGAGTGTTGGAGTTTGTACCTGCCCATATGCATGTTTGGAGTGCAGTTTGCAACTGAAAAGGAACTTTATGTTCCCAAAAAGCTAGGTGAAGGGCGGCTTTCACACACACTTATCCCTCAGAAGTTAGCATTTGGAGAGACGTTCGTTAATCTAGCACAAAGAGAACGGGTTGCAGGAGAAAATTTTACTCTGGTTTCTCAGGCTGTTTCCTATTGCCGGTATGAAGTTCCTGAAATTTTCACTGTAAAACCGAGCTGGTGCTACTACCTCCCCATATATATGTATGCAGTGTATTTTGCAACTGATAAGGAACTTTGTGTTCCCAACAAGCTAGATGAAGTACGGCTTTCACACACACTTATCCCTCAGAAATGAGCATGTGGAGAGAAGATCATTCTTCTAGCAGAAAGGGAACGGTTGGCAAGAGAAATTTTACTCTGGATTCTCAGTCTGTTTCCTACTGCCGGTATGATGTTCCTGGACTTTTCACTGTAAAAATGTGCTGGAGCTAGTACCTCCCCTTATATATGTATGGATTGTACTTTGCAACTGAAAAGGAACTTTGTGTTCCCAACAAGCTAGATGAAGGAAGGCTTTCACACACAATTATCTCTCAGAACTGAGCATGTGGATAGACGTTCATTCATCTAGCACAAAGTTAACGGGTTGCATGAGAAACTTTCACTCTGGTTTCTCAGTGTGTTTCCTAGTGCTGGTTTCAAGTTCCTGCAGTTTTCACTGTAAAACCGAGTTGGAGCTAGTACCACCCCATATATATGTATGGAATGTAGTTGGCAACTGAAAAGGAACTTCGTGTTCCCAACAAACCAGGTGAAGGACGGCTTTCACACACAATTATCTCTCAGAACTGAGCATGAGGAGAGACGCTCATTCAACTAGCACAAAGTTAACGGGTTGCAGGAGAAACTTTTACTCTGGTTTTTCAGTCTGTTTCCTAGTGCCGGTTTCAAGTTCCTGCAGTTTTCCCTGTAAAACCGAGTTGGAGCTAGTACCTCCTCATATATATGTATGGAGTGTAGATTGCAACTGAAAAGGATCTTTGTGTTCCCAACAAGCAAAATGAAGGACGGATTTCACACAAACATATCTCTAAATCTCAGAATGTGGAGAGACGTTCGTTCATCTAGCACAAAGGGAACGTGTTGCAGGAGAAACTTTACTCTGGTTTCTTTGTCTGTATGCTTGTGCCGGTGTGAAGTTCCTGCAGTTTTCACTATAAAACCGAGTTGGAGCTAGTACCTACCCATATATTTTATGGAGTGTAGTTTGCAACAGGAAAGGAACTTTGTGTTCCAATATAGCTATGTGAACAATGGCTTTCACACACACTTATCTCTCTGAACTGAGCATGTGGAGAGACGTTCGGTCATCTAGCACAAAAGGAACGTGATGCAGGAGCAAATTTTATTCTGGTTTCTCAGTCTGTTTCCTAGAGACGTATTGAAGTTCCTGCAGTTTTCACTGTAAAATCGACTTGGAGCTTGTACCTCCCCATATATATGTATGCAGTGTAGTTTGCCACTGAAAAGGAACTTTGTTTTCCCAACAAGATAGGTGAAGGACGGCTTTCACACACACTTATCTCTCAGAACTGAGCATGAGGAGAGACGTTCGTTCATCTAGCACAAATGGAACGGGTTGCAGGAGACACATTTACTCTCGTTTCTCAGTCTGTTTCCTAATGCCTATTTGAAGTTCCTGCAGTTTTCACTGTAAAACCGAGTTGGAGCTAATACCTGACCATATATATGTATGGAATGTTGTTTTTAACATAAAGTAAATTTGTGTACCCAAGAAGCTAGGTGAAGGACGGCTTTCACACACACTTATCTCTCAGAACTGAGCATGTGGTGAGACATTCGTTCATTTAGAACAAAGGGTACGGGTTGCAGGAGAAACATTTACTCTGGTTTCTCAGTCTGTTTCCTAGTGCCGGTTTGAATTTCCTGCAGTTTTCACTGTAAAACCGAGTTGGAGTAGTACCTCCCCTTATATATATATGGATTGTAGTTTTCAACTGGAAAGGAAATTTGTGTTCCCAACAAGCTAGGTGAAGGGCGCCTTACACACACATATCTCTCAGAACTCAGCATGTGGAGAGACGTTTGTTCATGTAGCACAAATGGAACTGTTTGCAGGAGATAATTTTACTCTGTTTTCTCACTCTGTTTCCTACTGCCTATTTGAATTTCCTGCCGTTTTCACTGTAAAACCGAGTTGGAGCTAGAACCTCCTCATATATATGTACGGAATGTAGTTTGCAACTGAAAAGGAACTTTGTTTTCCCAAAAAATTAGGTGAAGGGCGGCTTTCACACACACTTATCCCTCAGAACTTATCACGTGGAGAGACGTTCGTTCATCTAGCACAAAGGGAACGGTTTGCAGGAAATACTATTACACTGATTTCTCAGTCTGTTTCCTACTGCCTGTTTGAAGTTCCTGCAGTTTTCTCTGTAAAAGAGAGTTGGAGCTTGTACCTGCCCATATGAATATATGGAGTGTAGTTTGCAAGTGAAAAGGAACTTTGTTTTCCCAACAAGTTAGGTGAAGGACGGCTTTCACACACACTTATCTCTCAGAATTGAGCATGTGGAGTGACGTTCGTTCATGTAGCACAAATGGAACTAGTTGCAGGAGATTCTTTTACTCTGGTTTCTCACTCTATTTCCTACTGCCTATTTGAAGTTCCTGCAGTTTTCTCTGTAAAACGTAGTGTGGATCTCGTACCTCCCCATATAGATATATGGACTTTAGTTTGCAAGTGTAAATGAACTTTGTGTTCCCAACAAGCTAGGTGAAGCATGACTTCCACACACACTTATCTCTCAGAACTGAGCATGTGGAGAGACGATCGTTCATCTAGAAAAAATGGAACGTGTTGCAGGAGAAACTTTTACTCTGGTTTCTCAGTCTGTTTCCTAGTGCCAGTATGAAGTTCCTGGAGTTTTCCCTGTAAAACCGAGTTGGAGCTAGTACCTCCCCATATATATGTATGGATTGTAGTTTGCAACAGGAAAGGAACTTTGTGTTCCCAACAAGCTACGTGAAGGATGGATTTAACACACAATTATCCCTCAAAACTGAGCATGTGGAGAGACGTTCATTCATCTAGCACAAAGATAACGGGTTCAGGAGAAACTTTTACTCTGGTTCTCAGTCTGTTTCCTAGTGTCGGTTTCAAGTTCCTGCATTTTTCCCTGTAAAACCGAGTTGGAGCTAGTTCCTCCTCATATATATGTATGTAGTGTAGATTGCAACTGAAAAGGTTCTCTGTGTTCCCAACCAGCTAGGTGAAGGACGGATTTCATACAAACATATCTCTAAAGCTGAGCATGTGGAGAGACGTTCGTTCATCTAGCACAAAGGGAATGGGTTGCAGGAGAAACTTTACTCTGGTTTCTAAGTCTGTATGCTTATGCCGGTGTGAAATTCCTGCAGTTTTCAATGTAAAACCGAGTTGGAGTTAGTACCTCCCCATATATTTTATGGAGAGTAGTTTGGAACATGAAAGGAACTTTGTGTTCCCAACAAGCTAGGTGAAGGATGGCTTTCACACACAAATGTCTTTCTGAACTGAGCATGTGGAGAGACGTTCAGTCATCTAGCACAAAAGGAACGGGTTGCAGGAGAAAATTTTTTTCTGGTTTCTCAGTCTGTTTCCTAGGGCCGGTTTGAATTTCCTGCAGTTTTCACAGTAAAACCGAGTGTGGAGCTCGTACCTCAACATATATATATATGGAGTTTAGTTTGCAAATGAAAAGGGACTTTGAGTTCCCAGCAAGCTAGGTGAAGGACGGCTTTCACACCCACATTTCTCTCAGAACTGAAAATGTGGAGAGACGTTCGTTCATCTAGCACAAAAGGAATGGCTTGCAGGAGAATCTTTTACTGTGGTTTCTAAGTCTGTTTCCTAGTGCCGGATTGAAGTTCCTGCAGTTTTCACAGTAAAAACGATTTGGAGCTTGTACCTCCCCATTTATATGTATGCAGTGTAGTTTCCCACTGAAAAGGAACTTTGTATTTCAAACAAGCTAGGTGAAGGACTGCTTCACACTCACTTATCTCTCAGAACTGAGCATGAGGTGAGACGTTCGTTCATCTAGCACAAATGGAACGGGTTGCAGACCTGTAATTACTCTGGATTCTCAGTCTGTTTCCTACTGCCTATTTGAAGTTCCTGCAGTTTTCACTGTAAAACCGAGTTGGAGCTAATACCTCCCCATATATATGTATGGAGTGTTGTTTGTAACATAAAGGAAATTTGTGTTCCCAAGAAGCTAGGTGTAGGATGGCTTTCACACACACTTATCTCTCAGAACTGGGCATGTGGTGAGACATTCGTTCATCTAGCACAAAGTTAACGGGTTCAGGAGAAACTTTTACTCTGGTTCTCAGTCTGTTTCCTAGTGTCGGTTTCAAGTTCCTGCATTTTTCCCTGTAAAACCGAGTTGGAGCTAGTACCTCCTCATATATATGTATGTAGTGTAGATTGCAACTGAAAAGGATCTCTGTGTTCCCAACCAGCTAGGTGAAGGACGGATTTCATACAAACATATCTCTAAATCTGAGCATGTGGAGAGACGTTCGTTCATCTAGCACAAAGGGAATGGGTTGCAGGAGAAACTTTACTCTGGTTTCTAAGTCTGTATGCTTATGCCGGTGTGAAGTTCCTGCAGTTTTCAATGTAAAACCGAGTTGGAGTTAGTACCTCCCCATATATTTTATGGAGAGTAGTTTGGAACATGAAAGGAACTTTGTGTTCCCAACAAGCTAGGTGAAGGATGGCTTTCACACACAAATATTTTTCTGAACTGAGCATGTGGAGAGACGTTCAGTCATCTAGCACAAAAGGAACGGGTTGCAGGAGAAAATTTTTTTCTGGTTTCTCAGTCTGTTTCCTAGGGCCGGTTTGAATTTCCTGCAGTTTTCACAGTAAAACCGAGTGTGGAGCTCGTACCTCAACATATATATATATGGAGTTTAGTTTGCAAATGAAAAGGGACTTTGAGTTCCCAGCAAGCTAGGTGAAGGACGGCTTTCACACCCACATTTCTCTCAGAACTGAAAATGTGGAGAGACGTTCGTTCATCTAGCACAAAAGGAATGGCTTGCAGGAGAATCTTTTACGGTGGTTTCTAAGTCTGTTTCCTAGTGCCGGATTGAAGTTCCTGCAGTTTTCACAGTAAAAACGATTTGGAGCTTGTACCTCCCCATTTATATGTATGCAGTGTAGTTTCCCACTGAAAAGGAACTTTGTATTTCAAACAAGCTAGGTGAAGGACTGCTTCACACTCACTTATCTCTCAGAACTGAGCATGAGGTGAGACGTTCGTTCATCTAGCACAAATGGAACGGGTTGCAGACCTGTAATTACTCTGGATTCTCAGTCTGTTTCCTACTGCCTATTTGAAGTTCCTGCAGTTTTCACTGTAAAACCGAGTTGGAGCTAATACCTCCCCATATATATGTATGGAGTGTTGTTTGTAACATAAAGGAAATTTGTGTTCCCAAGAATCTAGGTGTAGGAAGGCTTTCACACACACTTATCTCTCAGAACTGGGCATGTGGTGAGACATTCGTTCATCTAGCACAAAGTTAACGGGTTCAGGAGAAACTTTTACTCTGGTTCTCAGTCTGTTTCCTAGTGTCGGTTTCAAGTTCCTGCATTTTTCCCTGTAAAACCGAGTTGGAGCTAGTACCTCCTCATATATATGTATGTAGTGTAGATTGCAACTGAAAAGGATCTCTGTGTTCCCAACCAGCTAGGTGAAGGACGGATTTCATACAAACATATCTCTAAATCTGAGCATGTGGAGAGACGTTCGTTCATCTAGCACAAAGGGAATGGGTTGCAGGAGAAACTTTACTCTGGTTTCTAAGTCTGTATGCTTATGCCGGTGTGAAGTTCCTGCAGTTTACAATGTAAAACCGAGTTGGAGTTAGTACCTCCCCATATATTTTATGGAGAGTAGTTTGGAACATGAAAGGAACTTTGTGTTCCCAACAAGCTAGGTGAAGGATGGCTTTCACACACAAATATTTTTCTGAACTGAGCATGTGGAGAGACGTTCAGTCATCTAGCACAAAAGGAACGGGTTGCAGGAGAAAATTTTTTTCTGGTTTCTCAGTCTGTTTCCTAGGGCCGGTTTGAATTTCCTGCAGTTTTCACAGTAAAACCGAGTGTGGAGCTCGTACCTCAACATATATATATATGGAGTTTAGTTTGCAAATGAAAAGGGACTTTGAGTTCCCAGCAAGCTAGGTGAAGGACGGTTTTCACACCCACATTTCTCTCAGAACTGAAAATGTGGAGAGACGTTCGTTCATCTAGCACAAAAGGAATGGTTTGCAGGAGAATCTTTTACTGTGGTTTCTAAGTCTGTTTCCTAGTGCCGGATTGAAGTTCCTGCAGTTATCACAGTAAAAACGTGTTGGAGCTTGTACCTCCCCATTTATATGTATGCAGTGTAGTTTCCCACTGAAAAGGAACTTTGTATTTCAAACAAGCTAGGTGAAGGACTGCTTCACACTCACTTATCTCTCAGAACTGAGCATGAGGTGAGACGTTCGTTCATCTAGCACAAATGGAACGGGTTGCAGACCTGTAATTACTCTGGATTCTCAGTCTGTTTCCTACTGCCTATTTGAAGTTCCTGCAGTTTTCACTGTAAAACCGAGTTGGAGCTAATACCTCCCCATATATATGTATGGAGTGTTGTTTGTAACATAAAGGAAATTTGTGTTCCCAAGAAGCTAGGTGTAGGAAGGCTTTCACACACACTTATCTCTCAGAACTGGGCATGTGGTGAGACATTCGTTCATCTAGCACAATGGGAACGGGTTGCAGGAGAAACTGTTACTCTGGTTTCTCAGTCTGTTTCCTAGTGCCGGTATGATGTTCTTGCAGTTTTCACTGTAAAACTGAGTTGGAGCTACTACTTCCCCATATATATGTATGGAGTGTAGTTTGCAACTGAAAAGGAACTTTGTGTTCCCAAAAAGCCAAGTGAATATTGCTTTCACACACACTAATCTATCAGAACAGAGCATGTGGAGAGACGTTCGTTCATCTAGCACAAATGGAAAGATTTGCTGGAGAAACTTTTACTCTGGTTCGTCAGTCTGTTTCCTAGTGCCGGTTTGAATTTCCTGCAGTTTTCACTGTAGAACCGAGTTGGAGCTAGTACCTCTCCATATATATATATGGATTGTAGTTTGCAAATGAAAAGGAACTTTGTGAACCAAACAAGCTAGGTGAAGTTCGGCTTTCACACACACTATTCACTCAGAACTGAGCATGTGGAGAGACGTTCGTTCATCTAGAAAAAATGGAACGTGTTGCAGGAGAAACTTTTACTCTGGTTTCTCAGTCTGTTTCCTAGAGCCAGTATGAAGTTCCTGGAGTTTTCACTGTAAAACCGAGTTGGAGCTATTACGTCCCCATATATATGTATGGATTGTAGTTTGCAACAGGAAAGAAACTTTGTGTTCCAAACAAGCTACGTGAAGGATGGATTTCACACACACTTATATCTCAGAACTGAGCAAGTGGAGAGACGTTCGTTCATCTAGCACAAAGTTAACGTGTTGCAGGAGAAACTTTTACTCTGGTTTCTCAGTCTGTTTCCTAGTGCCGGTTTCAAGTTCCTGCAGTTTTCACTGTAAAACCGAGTTGGAGCTAGTACCACCCCATATATATTTAAGGAATGTAGTTTGCAACTGAAAAGAATCTTTATGTTCCCAACAAACCAGGTGAAGGTCGGCTATCACACACAATTATCCCTCAAAACTGAGCATGTGGAGAGACGTTCATTCATCTAGCACACAGTTAACGGGTTCAGGAGAAAAATTTACTCTGGTTCTCAGTCTGTTTCCTAGTGTCGGTTTCAAGTTCCTGCATTTTTCCCTGTAAAACCGAGTTGGAGCTAGTACCTCCCCATATATATATATGGATTGTAGTTTGCAAATGAAAAGGAACTTTGTGTTCCCAAAAAGCTAAGTGAATAATGCTTTCACACACACTAATCTATCAGAACAGAGCATGTGGAGAGAGGTTCGTTCATCTAGCACAAATGGAAAGATTTGCTGGAGAAACTTTTACTCTGGTTCGTCAGTCTGTTTCCTAGTGCCGGTTTGAATTTCCTGCAGTTTCACTGTAAAACCGAGTTGGAGCTAGTACCTCCCCATATATATATATGGATTGTAGTTTCCAAATGAAAAGGAACTTTGTGATCCAAACAATCTAGGTGAAGGTCGGCTTTCACACACACTTTTCACTCAGAACTGAGCATGTGGAGAGACGTTCGTTCATCTAGCACAAATGGAACGGTTTGCAGGAAACACTATTACTCTGGTTTCTCAGGCTGTTTCCTACTGCCTGTTTGAAGTTCCTGCAGTTTTCTCTGTAAAAGAGTGTTGAAGTTTGTACCTGCCCATATGTATGTATGGAGTGTAGTTTTCAAGTGAAAAGGAACTTTGTGTTCCCAACAAGCTACGTGAAGGACGGCTTTCACACACACTTATCTCTCAGAACTGAGCATGTAGAGAGACGTTCATTCATCTAGCACAAAGTTAAAGGGTTGCAGGAGAAACTTTTACTCTGGTTTCTCAGTGTGTTTCCTAGTGCCGGTTTCAAGTTCCTGCAGTTTTCCCTGTATAAACGAGTTGGAGCTAGTACCACCCCATACATATGTATGGAATGTAGTTTGCAACTAAAAAGGAACTTTGTGTTCCCAACAAACCAGGTGAAGGACGGCTTTCACACACAATTAACTCTCAGAACTGAGCATGAGGAGAGACGCTCATTCATCTAGCACAAATTTAACGGGTTGCAGGAGAAACTTTTACTCTGGTTTCTCAGTCTGTTTCCTAGTGCCGGTTTCAAGTTCCTGCAGTTTTCCCTGTAAAACCGAGTTGGAGTTAATACCTCCTCATATATATGTATGGAGTGTAGATTGCAACTGAAAAGGATCTTTGTGTTCCCAACAAGCTAAGTGAAGGACGGATTTCACACAAACATATCTCTAAATCTGAGAATGTATACAGACGTTCGCTCATCTAGCACAAAGGGAACGGGTTGCAGGAGATACTTTACTCTGGTTTCTTAGTCTGTATGCTTCTGCCGGAGTGAAGTTCTTGCAGTTTACACTAGAAAACCGAGTTGGAGCTAGTACCTCCCCATATATTTTATGGAGTGTAGTTTGCAACAAGAAAGGACCTTTGTGTTCCAATCAAGCTAAGTGAAGAATGGATTTCACACACACTTATCTCTCTGAACTGAGCATGTGGAGAGAAGTTCGGTCATCTAGCACAAAAGAAACGGGATGCAGGAGCAAATTTTATTCTGGTTTCTCAGTCTGTTTCCTAGGGCCGTATTGAAGTTCCTGCAGTTTTCACTGTAAAACCGACTTGGAGCTGGTACCTCCCCATATATATGTATGCAGTTTAGTTTGCCACTGAAAAGGAACTTTGTTTTCCCAACAAGCTAGGTGAAGGACGGCTTTCACACACACTTATCTCTCAGAACTGAGCATGAGGAGAGACTTTCGTTCATCTAGCACAAATGGAACGTGTTGAATGAGACATATTTACTCTCGTTTCTCAGTCTGTTTCCTAATGCCTATTTGATGTTCCTGCAGTTTTCACTGTAAAACCGTGTTGGAGCTAATACCTCCCCATATATATGTAAGGAATGTTGTTTTTAACATAAAGAAATTTTGTGTTCCAAAGAAGCTAGGTGAAGGACGGCTTTCACACACACTTATCTCTCAGAACTGAGCATGTGGAGATACGTTCTTTCATCGAAGACAAAGAAACGGTTTGCAGGAGAAAATTTTATTCTGGTTTCTCAGTCTGTTTCCTACGGCCGGTTTGAAGGTCCTGCAGTTTTCACAGTAAAACCGAGTGTGGAGCTCGTACCACCCCATATATATATACGGAGTGTAGTTTGCAAGTGAAAAGGAACTTTGTGTTCCCAACAAGCTAGGTGAAGGACGGCTTTCACTCACACTTATCTCTCAGAACTTAGCATGTGGAGAGACGTTCGTCCATCTAGCACAAATGGAACGGGTTGCAGGAGAAACATTTACTCTGGTTTCTCAGTCTGTTTCCTAGTGCCGGTTTGAAGTTCCTGGAGTTTTCACTGTAAAACCGAGTTGGAGCTAGTACCTCCCCATATATATATATGGATTGTAGTTTTCAACTGAAAAGGAACTTTGTGTTCCCAACAAGCTAGGTGAAGGGCGGCTTTCACACACACTTATCTCTCAGAACTCAGCATGTGGAGAGACGTTTGTTCATGTAGCAAAAATGGAACTGTTTGCAGGAGATACTTTTACTCTGTTTTCTCACTCTGTTTCCTACTGCCTATTTGAAGTTCCTGCTGTATTCACTGTAAAATCGAGTTTGAGCTAGAACCTCCTCATATATATGTATGGAGTGTAGTTTGCAACTGAAAAGGAACTTTGTTTTCCCAACAAGTTTGGTGAAGGGCGGCTTTCACACACACTTATCCCTCAGAACATATCATGTTTAGAGACGTTCGTTCATCTAGCAAAAAGGGAACGGTTTGCAGGAAATACTATTACACTGGTTTCTCAGTCTGTTTCCTACTGCCTGTTTGAAATTCCTGCAGTTTTCTCTGTAAAAGAGAGTTGGAGCTTGTACCTGCCCATATGAATGTATGGAGTGTAGTTTGCAAGTGAAAAGGAACTTTGTTTTCCCAACAAGTTAGGTGAAGGACGGCTTTCACACACACTTATCTCTCAGAACTGAGCATGTGGAGAGACGTTCGTTCATGTAGCACAAATGGAACTAGTTGCAGGAGATACTTTTACTCTGGTTTCTCACTCTATTTCCTACTGCCTATTTTAAGTTCCTGCCGTTTTCACTGTAAAACCGAGTGTGGATCTCGTACCTCCCCGTATAGTTATATGGACTTTAGTTTGCAACTGAAAAGGAAATTTGTGTTCCCAACAATCTAGGTGAAGCATGGCTTCCACACACACTTATTTCTCAGAACTGAGCATGTGGAGAGACGATCGTTCATCTAGAAAAAATGGAATGTGTTGCAGGAGAAACTTTACTCTGGTTTCTCAGACTGTTTCCTAGTGCCAGTATGAAGTTCCTGCAGTTTTCACTGTAAAACCGTGTTGGAGCTAGTACCTCCCCATATATATGTATGGATTGTAGTTTGCAACAGGAAAGGAACTTTGTGTTCCAAACAAGCTACGTGAAGGATGGATTTATCACACACTTATATCTCAGAACTGAGCAAGTGGAGAAACGTTCGTTCATCTAGAACAAAGGAAACGGTTTGCAGGAGAAACTTTTATTCTGGTTTCTCAGTCTGTTTCCTAGTGCCGGTTTAAAGTTCCTGCAGGTTTCACAGTAAAACCGAGTGTGGAGTTCGTACCTCCCCATGTATATATATGGAGTGAAGTTTGCAACTGAAAAGGAACTTTGTGTTCCCAACAAGCTAGGTGAAGGACGGCGTTCATACACACTTATCTATCAGAACTGAGCATGTGGAGATACGTTCTTTCATCTAAGATAAAGTAACGGTTTGCAGGAGAAACTTTTATTCTGTTTTCTCAGTCTGTTTCCTAGGGCCGGTTTGAAGTTCCTGCAGTTTTCACAGTAAAACCGAGTGTGGAGCTCGTACCACCCCATATATATATATGGACTGTAGTTTGCAACTGAATAGGAACTTTGTGTTCCCATCAAGCTAGGTGAAGGACGGCTACCACACACACTTATCTCTCAAAACTGAGCATGTGGAGAGACGATCGTTCATCTAGAACAAATGCAACGTGTTGCAGGAGAAACTTTTACTCTGGTTTCTCAGTCTGTTTCCTAGTGCCGGTATGAAGTTCCTGGAATTTTCACTGTATAACCGAGCTGGAGCTAGTACCTAACAATATATATGTATGGATTGTAGTTTGCAAGAGGAAAGGAACTTTGTGTTCCCAACAAGCAAGTTGAAGGACGGCTTTCACACACATTTATCTCTCAGAACTGTGCAGGTGGACAGACGTTCGTTCATCTAGCACAAATGGAACCGTTTGCAGGAGAAATTTTTACTCTGGTTTCTCAGTATTTTTCCTAGTGCCGGTTTCAAGTTCCTGCAGTTTTCACTGTAAAAACTAGTTGGAGCTTGTAAAACCCCATATGTATGTATGGAATGTAGTTTGCAACTGAAAAGGAACTTTGTGTTCCCAACAAACCAGGTGAAGGACGGCTTTCACACACAAATATCTCTCAGAACTGAGCATGTGGATAGACGTTCATTCATCTAGCACAAATTTAACGGGTTGCAGGAGAAACTTTTACTTTGGTTTCTCAGTCTGTTTCCTATTGCCGGTTTCAATTTCCTGCACTTTTCCCTGTAAAACCGAGTTGGAGCTAGTACCTCCTCATATAAATGAATGGAGTGTAGATTCCAACTGAAAAGGATCTTTGTGTTCCCATCAAGCTAGCTGAAGGACGGATTTCACACAAACATATCTCTAAAACTGAGCATGTGGAGAGACGTTCGTTCATCTAGCACAAAGGGATCGGGTTGCAGGAGGAACTTTACTCTGGTTTCTCAGTCTGTATGCTTGTGCCGGTGTGAAGTTCCTGCAGTTTTCAATGTAAAACCGAGTTGGAACTAGTACCACCCCATGTATTTTTATGGAGTGCAGTTTGCAACTGAAAAGGAACTTTGAGTTCCCAAAAAGCTACGTGAAGGACGGCTTTCACACACACATATCTCTCAGAACTGAGCATGTGGGGAGACGATCTTTCATCTAGCAAAAATGGAACGGGATGCAGGAGAATCTTTTACTGTTGTTTCTCAGTCTGTTTCCTAGTGCCGGATTGAAGTTCCTGCAGTTTTCACTGTAAAACCGAGTTGGAGCTAGTACCTCCCCATATATATGTTTGCAGTGTTGTTTGCCACTGAAAAGGAACTTTGTTTTCCCAAAAAGCTAGGTGAAGGGTGGCTTTCACACACACTTATCTCTCAGAACTGAGCATGAGGAGAGAAGTTCGTTCATCTAGCACAAATGGAACATGTTGCAGTAGATACAATTACTCTGGTTTCTCAGTCTGTTTCCTACTGCCTATGTGAAGTTCCTGCAGTTTTCACTGTAAAACCGAGTTGGAGCTAGTACCTCTCCATATATATGTATGGAGTGTATTTTGTAACATAAAGGAAATTTGTGTTCCCAAGAAGCTAGTTGAAGGACGGCTTTAACACACACTTATCGCTCAGAATTGAGCATGTGGTGAGACATTCGTTCATCTAGCACAAAGGGAAAGGGTTGCAGGAGAAACTTTTACTCTATTTTCTCAGTCTGTTTCCTAGTGCCGGTTTGATGTTCATGCAGTTTTCACTGTAAAACTGAGTTGGAGCTAGTACTTCACCATATATGTATGGAGTGTAGTTTGCAACTGAATAGGAACTTTTTGTACCCAACAAGCTAGGTGAAGGATGGCTTTCACACACACTTATCTCTCAGAGCTGAGCATGTGGAGAGACGTTCGTTCATGTAGCAAAATTGGAACTGGTTGCAGGAGATACTTTTACTCTGGTTTCTCATTCTGTTTCCTACTGCCTATTTGAAATTCCTGCCGTTTTCACTGTAAAAACGAGTTGGAGATTGTACCTCCTCTTATATATGTATGGAGTGTAGTTTGCAACTGAAAAAGAACTTTGTGTTCGTAAACAAGCTAGGTGAAGGACGGCTTTCACACACACTTATCCCTCAGAACTTAGCATGTGGAGAGACGTTCGTTCATCTATCACAAAGGGAACGGGTTGCAGAAGATACTTTTATTCTGAATTCTCAGTCTGTTTCTTACTGCCTGTTTAAAGTTCCTGCAGTTTTCTCTGTAAAATATAGTTGGTGCTTGTACCAGCCCTTATGTATGTATGGAGTCTAGTTGGCAAACTAAAAGGAACTTTGTGTTCCCAACAAGAAGTTGAAGGTCGGCTTTCACACACACTTATCTCTCAGAACTGAGCATGTGGAGAGACGTTCGTTCACCTAGCACAAATGAACGGGTTGCAGGTGAAATTTTTACTCTGGTTTCTCAGTCTCTTTCCTACTCCCTGTTTTAAGTTCTTGCAGTTTTCACTTTAAAAACGAGTTGGAGCTTGTACCTCCCCATATGTATGTATGGAGTGTAGTTTACAACTGAAAAGGAACTTTGTGTTCCCAACAACCTAGGTGAAGGACGGATTTCACACAAACATATCTCTAAAACTGAGCATGTGGAGAGACGTTCTTTCATCTAGCACAAAGGGAACGGGTTGCAGGAGAAACTTTACTCTGGTTTCTCAGTCTGTATGCTTGTGCCGGTGTGAATTTCCTGCAGTTTTCAATGTAAAACCGAGTTGGATCTAGTACCACCCCATATATTTTTATGGAGTGTAGCTTGAACAGGAAAGGAACTTTGTGCTCCCAACAAACTAGGTGAAGAATGGCTTTCACACACATTTATCTCTCTGAACTGAGCATGTGGAGAGACGTTCGTTCATCTAGCAAAAAAGGAATGTGTTGCAGGAGAAAATTTACTCTTGTTTCTCAGTCTGTTTCCTAGTTCCGGGTTGATGTTCTTGCAGTTTTCACTGTAAAACTGAGTTGGAGCTAGTACTTCCCCATATATAGGTATGGAGTGTATTTTGCAACCTGAAAGGAACTTTTTGTTCCCAACAAGTTAGGTGAATGACAGCTTTCACACAAACTTATCTCTCAGAACTGAGCATGTGGAGAGACGTTGGTTCATCTAACACAAAGGGAATGGTTTGCAGGAGATACATTTACTCTGGGTTCTCAGTATGTTTCCTAGGGCCGGTTTGAAGTTCCTGCATTTTTCAGAGTAAAACCGAGTGTGGAGCTCGTACCTCCCCATATATATATATAGACTGTAGTTTGCAACTGAAAAGGAACTTTGTGTTCCCAACAAGCTAGGTGAAGGACGGCTTCCACACACACATATCTCTCAAATCTGAGCATGTGGAGAGACGATCGTTCATCTAGAACAAATGCAAAGTGTTGCAGGAGAAACTTTTACTCTGGTTTCTCAGTCTGTTTCCTAGTGCCGGTGTGAAGTTCCTGGAATTTTCACTGTAAAACCGAGCTGGAGCTAGTACATACCCATATATATGTATGGATTGTAGTTTGCAACAGGAAAGGAACTTTGTGTTCCAAACAAGTTAGGTGAAGGGCGGCTTTCACACACACTTATCCCTCAGAACTTATCATGTGGAGAGACTTTCGTTCATGTAGCACAAAGGGAACGGTTTGCAGGAAATACTATTACTCTGGTTTCTCAGTCTGTTTCCTACTGCCTGTTTGAAGTTCCTGTAGTTTTCTCTGTAAAAGAGAGTTGGAGCTTGTACCTGCCCATATGTATGTTTGGAGTGTAATTTGCAAGTGAAAAGGAACTTTGTTTTCCTAACAAGTTTTGTGAAGTACGGCTTTCACACACACTTATCTCTCAGAACTGAGCATGTGGAGAGACGTTCGTTCATGTAGCACAAATGGAACTAGTTGCAGGAGATACTTTTACTCTGGATTCTCACTCTGTTTCCTACTGCCTATTTTAAGTTCCTGCCATTTTCACTGTAAAACAGAGTGTGGATCTCGTACCTCCCCATATATATATATGGACTTTAGTTTGCAACTGAAAAGGAACTTTGTGTTCCCAACAAGCTAGGTGAAGCATGGCTTCCACACACACTTATCTCTCAGAACTGAGCATGTGGAGAGACGATCGTTCATCTAGAAAAAATGGAACGTGTTGCAGGAGAAACTTTACTCTGGTTTCTCAGACTGTTTCCTAGTGCCAGTATGAAGTTCCTGCAGTTTTCACTGTAAAACCGTGTTGGAGCTAGTACTTCCCCATATATATGTATGGATGGTAGTTTGCAACAGGAAAGGAACTTTGTGTTCCAAACAAGCTACGTGAAGGATGGATTTATCACACACTTATATCTCAGAACTGAGCAAGTGGAGAAACGTTCGTTCATCTAGCACAAAGGAAACGGTTTGCAGGAGAAACTTTTATTCTGGTTTCTTAGTCTGTTTCCTAGTGCCGGTTTAAAGTTCCTGCAGGTTTCACAGTAAAACCGAGTGTGGAGTTCGTACCTCCCCATGTATATATATGGAGTGTAGTTTGCAACTGAAAAGGAACTTTGTGTTCCCAACAAGCTAGGTGAAGGACGGCTTTCATACACACTTATCTATCAGAACTGAGCATGTGGAGATACGTTCTTTCATCTAAGATAAAGTAACGGTTTGCAGGAGAAACTTTTATTCTGTTTTCTCAGTTTGTTTCCTAGGGCCGGTTTGAAGTTCCTGCAGTTTTCACAGTAAAACCGAGTGTGGAGCTCGTACCACCCCATATATATATATGGACTGTAGTTTGCAACTGAATAGGAACTTTGTGTTCCCATCAAGCTAGGTGAAGGACGGCTACCACACACACTTATCTCTCAAAACTGAGCATGTGGAGAGACGATCGTTCATCTAGAACAAATGCAACGTGTTGCAGGAGAAACTTTTACTCTGGTTTCTCAGTCTGTATGCTTGTGCCGGTGTGAATTTCCTGCACTTTTCCCTGTAAAACCGAGTTGGAGCTAGTACCACCCCATATATTTTTATGGAGTGTAGCTTGCAACAGAAAGGAACTTTGTGTTCCCAACAAATTAGGTGAAGAATGGCTTTCACACACATTTATCTCTCAGAACTGAGCATGTGGGGAGACGATCTTTCATCTAGCACAAATGGAAGGGGATGCAGGAGAATCTTTTACTGTTGTTTCTCAGTCTGTTTCCTAGTGCCGGATTGAAGTTCCTGCAGTTTTCACTGTAAAACCGAGTTGGAGCTAGTACCTCACCATATATATGTTTGCAGTGTTGTTTGCCAATGAAAAGGAACTTTGTTTTCCCAAAAAGCTAGGTGAAGGGCGGCTTTCACACACACTTATCTCTCAGAACTGAGCATGATGAGAGAAGTTCGTTCATCTAGCACAAATTGAACGGGTTGCAGTAGATACATTTACTCTGGTTTCTCAGTCTGTTTCCTACTGCCTATTTGAAGTTCCTGCAGTTTTCACTGTAAAACCGAGTTGGAGCTAGTACCTCTCCATATATATGTATGGAGTGTAGTTTGTAACATAAAGGAAATTTGTGTTCACAAGAAGCTAGGTGAAGGACGGCTTTCACACACACTTATCGCTCAGAATTGAGCATGTGGTGAGACATTCGTTCATCTAGCACAAAGGGAAAGTGTAGCAGGAGAAACTTTTACTCTGGTTTCTCAGTCTGTTTCCTAGTGCCGGTTTGATGTTCATGCAGTTTTCACTGTAAAACTGAGTTGGAGCTAGTACTACACCATATATATGTATGGAGTGTAGTTTGCAACTGAAAAGGAACTTTGTGTTCCCAACAACATAGGTGAAGGACGGATTTCACACAAACATATCTCTAAAACTGAGCATGTGGTGAGACGTTCTTTCATCTAGCACAAAGGGAACGGGTTGCAGGAGAAACTTTACTCTGGTTTCTCAGTCTGTATGCTTGTGCCGGTGTGAATTTCCTGCAGTTTTCAATGTAAAACCGAGTTGGAGCTAGTACCACCCCATATAATTTTATGGAGTGTAGCTTGCAACAGGAAAGGAACTTTGTGTTCCCAACAAACTAGGTGAAGAATGGCTTTCACACACATTTATCTCTCTGAACTCAGCATGTGGAGAGAAGTTCGTTCATCTAGCAAAAAAGGAATGGGTTGTAGGGAAAATTTTACTCTTGTTTCTCAGTCTGTTTCCTAGTTCCGGGTTGATGTTCTTGCAGTTTTCACTGTAAAACTGAGTTGGAGCTAGTACTTCCCCATATATAGGTATGGAGTGTATTTTGCAACCGGAAAGGAACTTTTTGTTCCCAACAAGTTAGGTGAATGACGGCTTTCACACACACTTATCCCTCAGAACTGAGCATGTGGAGAGACGTTCGTTCATCTAACACAAAGGGAATGGTTTGCAGGAGATACTTTTACTCTGGGTTCTCAGTATGTTTCCTAGGGCCGGTTTGAAGTTCCTGCAGTTTTCAGAGTAAAACCGAGTGTGGAGCTCGTACCTACCCATATATATATATGGACTGTAGTTTGCAACTGAAAAGGAACTTTGTGTTCCCAACAAGCTAGGTGTAGGACGGCTTCCACACACACTTATCTCTCAAAGCTGAGCATGTGGAGAGACGTTCGTTCATCTAGCACAAAGGGAACGTGTTGCAGGGGAAACTTTTACTCTGGTTTCTCAGTGTGTTTCCTAGTGCTGTTTTGAAGTTCCTGCAGTTTTCACTGTAAAACAGAGTTGGAGCTAGTACCTCCCCGTTTATAAGTATGGAGTGTAGTTTGCAACTGAAAAGGAACTTTGTGTTCCCAACAAGCTAGTTGAAGGACGGCTTTCACACAAACTTTTCTCTCAGATGTGAGCATGTGGAGAGACGTTCGTTCATCTAGCACAAAAGGAACGGGATTCAGGGAAACTTTTACTCTGGTTTCTCAGTCTGTTTCCTAATGCCGGTTTGATGTTCCTGCAGTTTTCACTGTAAAACTGAGTTGGAACTAGTACCTCCCCATATATATGTATGGAGGGTAGTTTGCAACTGAAAGGAACTTTGTGTTCCCAAAAATCTAGGTGAAGGACGGCTTTCACACACACTTATCTCTCAGAACTGAGCATGTGGAGAGACGTTCGTTCATCTAGAACAAAGGGAACGGGTTGCAGGGGAAACTTTTACTCTGGTTTTTCAGTCTGTTTCCTAGTGCCGGATTGAAGTTCCTGCAGTTTTCACTTTAAAACCGATTTGGAGCTAGTATCTCCCCATATATATGTATGGAGTGTAGTTGGCAACTGAAAAGGAACTTTGTGTTCCCAACAAGCTAGTTGAAAGACGGCTTTCACACACACTTTTCTCTCAGAACTGAGCATGTGGAGAGACGTTCGTTCATCTAGCACAAAGGGAACGCCTGGCAGGGGAAACTTTTACTCTAGTTTCTCAGTGTGTTTCCTAGTGACGGTTTGAAGTTCCTGCAGTTTTCACTGTAAAACCGAGTTGGTGTTAGTTCTTCCCCATATATATGTATGGAGTGTAGTTTGCAACTGAAAAGGAACTTTGTGTCCCAACAATATAGATGAAAGGCGGCTTTCACACACACTTATCTCTCAGAACTGAGCATGTGGAGAGACGTTCATTCATCTAGCACAAATGGAACGGGTTGCAGGGGAAACTATTACTCTGGTTTCTCAGTCTGTTTCCTAGTGCCGGTTTGAAGTTCCTGCAGTTTTCACTGTAAAACCTTGTTGGAGCTTGTACCTCCCCATATATATGTATGGAGTGTAGTTTGCAACTGAAAAGGAACTTTGTGTTCCCAACAATCTAGGTGAAGGCGGCTTTCACACACACTTATCTCTCAGAACTGAGCATGTGGAGAGACTTTCGTTCATCTAGCACAAAGGGAATGTTTTGCAGGGGAAACTATTACTCTGGTTTCTCAGTGTGTTTCCTAGTGCTGTTTTGAAGTTCCTGCAGTTTTCACTGTAAAACAAAGTTGGAGCTAGTACCTCCCCATATATATGTATGGAGTGTAATTTGCAACTGAAAAGGAACTTTGTGTTCCCAACAAGCTAGGTGAAGGACGGCATTCACACAAACTTTTCTCTCAGAACTGAGCATGTGGAGAGACTTTCGTTCATCTAGCACAAAGGGAACGGGTTGCAGGAGAAACTTTTAATGTGGTTTCTCAGTCTGTATCCTAGTGCCGGTTTGAAGTTCCTGCAGTTTACACTGTAAAACCGAGTTGGAGCTAATACCTCCCCATATATATGTATGGAGTGTAGTTTGCAACTGGAAAGGAACTTTGTGTTCCCAACAATCTAGGTGAAGGACGGCTTTCACACACACTTATCTCTCAGAACTGAGCATGTGGAGAGACGTTCGTTCATCTAGCACAAAGTGAACGGGTTGCAGGGGAAATTTTTACTCTGGTTTCTCAGTCTGTTTCCTAGTGCCGGTTTGAAGTTCCTGCAGTTTTCACTGTAAAACCGTGTTGGAGCTAGTACCTCCCCATATATATATATATATTGTAGTTTGCAACTGAAAAGGAACTTTGTGTTCGCAACAATCTAGTTGAAAGACGGCTTTCACACACACTTTTCTCTCAGAACTGAGCATGTGGAGAGACGTTCGTTCATCTAGCACAAAGGGAACGCGTTGCAGGGGAAACTTTTACTCTAGATTCTCAGTGTGTTTCCTAGTGCCGGTTTGAAGTTCCTGCAGTTTTCACTGTAAAAACGAGTTGGAGCTAGTTCTTCCCCATATATATGTATGGAGTGTATTTTGCAACTGAAAAGGAACTTTGTGTCCCAACAATATAGATGAAATGCGGCTTTCACACACACTTATCTCTCAGAACTGAGCATGTGGAGAGACGTTCGTTCATCTAGCACCAATGGAACGGGTTGCAGGGGAAACTATTACTCTGGTTTCTCAGTCTGTTTCCTAGTGCCGGTTTGAAGTTCCTGCAGTTTTCAATGTAAATCCGATTTGGAGCTTGTACATCCCCTTATATATGTATGGAGTGATGTTAGCAACTGAAAAGGAACTTTGTGTTCCCAGCAATCTAGATGAAGGACGGCTTTCACACACACTTATCTCTCAGAACTGAGCATGAGGAGAGACGTTCTTTCATTTAGCTCAAAGGGAACAGGTTGCAGGAGAAACTTTTACTCTGGTTTCTCAGTCTGTTTCCTGGTGCCGGTTTGAAGTTCCTGCAGTTTTCACTGTAAAACCGATTTGGAGCTAGTACCTCCCCATATATATGTATGGATTCTAGTTTGCAACTGAAAAGGAACTTTGTGTTCCCAATAATCTAGGTGAAGGCGGCTTTCACACACACTTATCTCTCAGAACTGAGCATGTGGAGAGACTTTCGTTCATCTAGCACAAAGGGAACGTGTTGCAGGGAAACTTTAACTCTGGTTTCTCAGTGTGTTTCCTAGTGCGGTTTTGAAGTTCCTGCAGTTTTCACTGTAAAACAGAGTTGGAGCTAGTACCTCCCCATATATATGTATGGAGTGTAGTTTGCAACTGAAAAGGAACTTTGTGTTCCCAACAAGCTAGTTGAAGGACGGCTTTCACACCAATTTTTCTCTCAGAACTGAGCATGTGGAGAGACGTTCGTTCATCTAGCACAAAGGGAACGGGTTGCAGGAGAAACTTTTAATGTGGTTTCTCAGTCTGTTTCCTAGTGCCGGTTTGAAGTTCCTGCAGTTTTCACTGTAAAAACGAGTTGGAGCTAATACCTCCCCATATATATGTATGGAGTGTAGTTTGCAACTGGAAAGGAACTTTGTGTTCCCAACAATCTAGGTGAAGAAAGGCTTTCACACACACTTATCTCTCAGAACAGAGCATGTGGAGAGATTTTCGTTCATCTAGCACAAAGGGAACGGGTTGCAGGGGAAACTTTTACTCTGGTTTCTCAGTCTGTTTCCTAGTGCCGGTATGAAGTTCCTGCAGTTTTCACTGTAAAACCGTGTTGGAGCTAGTACCTCCCCATATATATATATGGATTGTAGTTTGCAACTGAAAAGGAACTTTGTGTTCGCAACAATCCATGTGAAGGACGGCATTACACACATTTATCTCTCAGAAGTGAGCATGTGGAGGGACGTTCGTTCATCTAGCACTAAGGGAACGGTTTTCAGGGAAACTTTTACTCTGGTTTCTCAATCTGTTTCCTAAAATGGTTTGAAGTTCCAGCAGTTTTCACTGTAAAACTGAGTTGGAACTAGTACCTCCCCATATATATGGATGGAGGGTAGTTTGCAACTGAAAGGAACTTTGTGTTCCCAAAAATCTAGGTGAAGAACGGCTTTCACACACACTTATCTCTCAGAACTGAGCATGTGGAGAGACTTTCGTTCATCTAGCACAAATGGAACGTGTTGCAGGGGAAACTTTTACTCTGGTTTCTCAGTGTGTTTCCTAGTGCTGTTTTGAAGTTCCTGCAGTTTTCACTGTAAAACAGAGTTGGAGATAGTACCTCCCCATTTATAAGTATGGAGTGTAATTTGCAACTGAAAAGGAACTTTGTGTTCCCAACAAGCTAGGTGAAGGACGGCATTCACACAAACTTTTCTCTCAGAACTGAGCATGTGGAGAGACCTTCGTTCATTTAGCACAAAGGGAACGGGTTGCAGGAGAAACTTTTAATGTGGTTTCTCAGTCTGTATCCTAGTGCCGGTTTGAAGTTCCTGCAGTTTACACTGTAAAACCGAGTTGGAGCTAATACCTCCCCATATATATGTATGGAGTGTAGTTTGCAAGTGAAAAGGAACTTTGTGTTCCCAACAATCTAGGTGAAGGACGGCTTTCACACACACTTATCTCTCAGAACTGAGCATGTGGAGAGACGTTCGTTCATCTAGCACAAAGTGAACGGGTTGCAGGGGAAATTTTTACTCTGGTTTCTCAGTCTGTTTCCTAGTGCCGGTTTGAAGTTCCTGCAGTTTTCACTGTAAAACCGTGTTGGAGCTAGTACCTCCCCATATATATATATATATTGTAGTTTGCAACTGAAAAGGAACTTTGTGTTCGCAACAATCTAGTTGAAAGACGGCTTTCACACACACATTTCTCTCAGAACTGAGCATGTGGAGAGACGTTCGTTCATCTAGCACAAAGGGAACGCGTTGCAGGGAAACTTTTACTCTAGATTCTCAGTGTGTTTCCTAGTGCCGGTTTGAAGTTCCTGCAGTTTTCACTGTAAAAACGAGTTGGAGCTAGTTCTTCCCCATATATATGTATGGAGTGTATTTTGCAACTGAAAAGGAACTTTGTGTCCCAACAATATAGATGAAATGCGGCTTTCACACACACTTATCTCTCAGAACTGAGCATGTGGAGAGACGTTCGTTCATCTAGCACAAATGGAACGGGTTGCAGGGGAAACTATTACTCTGGTTTCTCAGTCTGTTTCCTAGTGCCGGTTTGAAATTCCTGCAGTTTTCAATGTAAATCCGATTTGGAGCTTGTACATCCCCTTATAAATGTATGGAGTGATGTTAGCAACTGAAAAGGAACTTTGTGTTCCCAGCAATCTAGATGAAGGACGGCTTTCACACACACTTATCTCTCAGAACTGAGCATGAGGAGAGACGTTCTTTCATTTAGCTCAAAGGGAACAGGTTGCAGGAGAAACTTTTACTCTGGTTTCTCAGTCTGTTTCCTGGTGCCGGTTTGAAGTTCCTGCAGTTTTCACTGTAAAACCGATTTGGAGCTAGTACCTCCCCATATATATGTATGGATTCTAGTTTGCAACTGAAAAGGAACTTTGTGTTCCCAATAATCTAGGTGAAGGCGGCTTTCACACACACTTATCTCTCAGAACTGAGCATGTGGAGAGACTTTCGTTCATCTAGCACAAAGGGAACGTGTTGCAGGGGAAACTTTTACTCTGGTTTCTCAGTGTGTTTCCTAGTGCGGTTTTGAAGTTCCTGCAGTTTTCACTTTAAAACAGAGTTGGAGCTAGTACCTCCCCATATATATGTATGGAGTGTAGTTTGCAACTGAAAAGGAACTTTGTGTTCCCAACAAGCTAGTTGAAGGACGGCTTTCACACCAATTTTTCTCTCAGAACTGAGCATGTGGAGAGACGTTCGTTCATCTAGCACAAAGGGAACGGGTTGCAGGAGAAACTTTTAATGTGGTTTCTCAGTCTGTTTCCTAGTGCCGGTTTGAAGTTCCTGCAGTTTTCACTGTAAAAACGAGTTGGAGCTAATACCTCCCCATATATATGTATGGAGTGTAGTTTGTAACTGGAAAGGAACTTTGTGTTCCCAACAATCTAGGTGAAGAACGGCTTTCACACACACTTATCTCTCAGAACAGAGCATGTGGAGAGATTTTCGTTCATCTAGCACAAAGGGAAAGGGTTGCAGGGGAAACTTTTACTCTGGTTTCTCAGTCTGTTTCCTAGTGCCGGTATGAAGTTCCTGCAGTTTTCACTGTAAATCCGTGTTGGAGCTAGTACCTCCCCATATATATATATGGATTGTAGTTTGCAACTGAAAAGGAACTTTGTGTTCGCAACAATCCATGTGAAGGACGGCATTACACACATTTATCTCTCAGAAGTGAGCATGTGGAGGGACGTTCGTTCATCTAGCACAAAGGGAACGGTTTTCAGGGAAACTTTTACTCTGGTTTCTCAATCTGTTTCCTAAAATGGTTTAAAGTTCCAGCAGTTTTCACTGTAAAACTGAGTTGGAACTAGTACCTCCCCATATATATGGATGGAGGGTAGTTTGCAACTGAAAGGAACTTTGTGTTCCCAAAAATCTAGGTGAAGAACGGCTTTCACACACACTTATCTCTCAGAACTGAGCATGTGGAGAGACTTTCGTTCATCTAGCACAAATGGAACGTGTTGCAGGGGAAACTTTTACTCTGGTTTCTCAGTGTGTTTCCTAGTGCTGTTTTGAAGTTCCTGCAGTTTTCACTGTAAAACAGAGTTGGAGATAGTACCTCCCCATTTATAAGTATGGAGTGTAGTTTGCAACTGAAAAGGAACTTTGTGTTCCCAACAAGCTAGTTGAAGGACGGCTTTCACACAAACTTTTCTCTCAGATGTGAGCATGTGGAGAGACGTTCGTTCATCTAGAACAAAGGGAACGGGTTGCAGGTGAAACTTTTACTCTGGTTTTTCAGTCTGTTTCCTAGTGTCGGTTAGAAGTTCCTGCAGTTTTCACTTTAAAACCGATTTGGAGCTAGTATCTCCCCATATATATGTATGGAGTGTAGTTGGCAACTGAAAAGGAACTTTGTGTTCGCAACAAGCTAGTTGAAAGACGGCTTTCACACACACTTTTCTCTCAGAACTGAGCATGTGGAGAGACGTTCGTTCATCTAGCACAAATGGAATGCCTTGCAGGGGAAAGTTTTACTCTAGTTTCTCAGTGTGTTTCCTAGTGACGGTTTGAAGTTCCTGCAGTTTTCACTGTAAAACCGAGTTGGTGCTAGTTCTTCCCCATATATATGTATGGAGTGTAGTTTGCAACTGAAAAGGAACTTTGTGTCCCAACAATATAGATGAAAGGCGGCTTTCACACACACTTATCTCTCAGAACTGCGCATGTGGAGAGACGTTCGTTCATCTAGCACAAATGGAACGGGTTGCAGGGGAAACTATTACTCTGGTTTCTCAGTCTGTTTCCTAGTGCCGGTTTGAAGTTCCTGCAGTTTACACTGTAAAACCGAGTTGGAGCTAGTACCTCCCCATATATATGTATGGAGTGTAGTTTGCAACTGAAAAGGAACTTTGTGTTCCCAACAATCTAGGTGAAGGCGGCTTTCACACACACTTATCTCTCAGAACTTAGCATGTGGAGAGACGTTCGTTCATCTAGCACAAAGTGAACGGGTTGCAGGGGAAATTTTTACTCTGGTTTCTCAGTCTGAGTCCTAGTGCCGGTTTGAAGTTCCTGCAGTTTTCACTGTAAAACCGTGTTGGAGCTAGTACCTCCCCATATATATATATATATTGTAGATTGCAACTGAAAAGGAACTTTGTGTTCGCAACAATCTAGTTGAAAGACGGCTTTCACACACACTTTTCTCTCAGAACTGAGCATGTGGAGTGACGTTCGTTCATCTAGCACAAAGGGAACGCGTTGCAGGGGAAACTTTTACTCTAGATTCTCAGTGTGTTTCCTAGTGCCGGTTTGAAGTTCCTGCAGTTTTCACTGTAAAAACGAGTTGGAGCTAGTTCTTCCCCATATATATGTATGGAGTGTATTTTGCAACTGAAAAGGAAATTTGTGTCCCAACAATATAGATGAAATGCGGCTTTCACACACACTTATCTCTCAGAACTGAGCATGTGGAGAGACGTTCGTTCATCTAGCACAAATGGAACGGGTTGCAGGGGAAACTATTACTCTGGTTTCTCAGTCTGTTTCCTAGTGCCGGTTTGAAGTTCCTGCAGTTTTAAATGTAAATCCGATTTGGAGCTTGTACATCCCCATATATATGTATGGAGTGATGTTAGCAACTGAAAAGGAACTTTGTGTTCCCAGCAATCTAGGTGAAGGACGGCTTTCACACACACTTATCTCTCAGAACTGAGCATGAGGAGAGACGTTCTTTCATCTAGCTCAAAGGGAACGGGTTGCAGGAGAAACTTTTACTCTGGTTTCTCAGTCTGTTTCCTGGTGCCGGTTTGAAGTTCCTGCAGTTTTCACTGTAAAACCGATTTGGAGCTAGTACCTCCCCATATATATGTATGGATTCTAGTTTGCAACTGAAAAGGAACTTTGTGTTCCCAATAATCTAGGTGAAGGCGGCTTTCACACACACTTATCTCTCAGAACTGAGCATGTGGAGAGACTTTCGTTCATCTAGCACAAATGGAACGTGTTGCAGGGGAAACTTTTACTCTGGTTTCTCAGTGTGTTTCCTAGTGCGGTTTTGAAGTTCCTGCAGTTTTCACTGTAAAACAGAGTTGGAGCTAGTACCTCCCCATATATATGTATGGAGTTTAGTTTGCAACTGAAAAGGAACTTTGTGTTCCCAACAAGCTAGTTGAAGGACGGCTTTCACACAAACTTTTCTCTCAGCAATGAGCATGTGGAGAGACGTTCGTTCATCTAGCACAAAGGGAACGGGTTGCAGGAGAAACTTTTAATGTGGTTTCTCAGTCTGTTTCCTAGTGCCGGTTTGAAGTTCCTGCAGTTTTCACTGTAAAAACGAGTTGGAGCTAATACCTCCCCATATAAATGTATGGAGTGTAGTTGCAACTGGAAAGGAACTTTGTGTTCCCAACAATCTAGGTGAAAGACGGCTTTCACACACACTTATCTCTCAGAACAGAGCATGTGGAGAGATTTTCGTTCATCTAGCACAAAGGGAACGGGTTGCAGGGGAAACTTTTACTCTGGTTTCTCAGTCTGTTTCCTAGTGCCGGTATGAAGTTCCTGCAGTTTTCACTGTAAAACCGTGTTGGAGCTAGTACCTCCCCATATATATATATGGATTGTAGATTGCAACTGAAAAGGAACTTTGTGTTCCCAACAATCTAGGTGAAGGCGGCTTTCAAACACACTTATCTCTCAGAAATGAGCATGTGGAGAGACGTTCGTTCATCTAGCACAAAGGGAACGCCTTGCAGGGGAAACTTTTACTCTAGTTTCTCAGTGTGTTTCCTAGTGACGGTTTGAAGTTCCTGCAGTTTTCACTGTAAAACCGAGTTGGAGCTAGTTCTTCCCCATATATATGTATGGAGTGTAGTTTGCAACTGAAAAGGAACTTTGTGTCCCAACAATATAGATGAAAGGCGGCTTTCACACACACTTATCTCTCAGAACTGAGCATGTGGAGAGACGTTCGTTCATCTAGCACAAATGGAAAGGGTTGCAGGGGAAACTATTACTCTGGTTTCTCAGTCTATTTCCTAGTGCCGGTTAGAAGTTCCTGCAGTTTTCACTGTAAATCCGATTTGGAGCTTGTACATCCCCATATATATGTATGGAGTGTAGTTTGCAACTGAAAAGGAACTTTGTGTTCCCAACAATCTAGGTGAAGTACGGCTTTCACACACACTTATCTCTCAGAACTGAGCATGAGGACAGACGTTCTTTCATCTAGCTCAAAGGGAACGGGTTGTAGTAGAAACTTTTACTCTGGTTTCACTCTGTTTCCTAGTGCCGGTTTGAAGTTCCTGCAGTTTTCACTGTAAAACCGAGTTGGAGCTAGTACCTCCCCATATATATGTATGGAGTGTAGTTTGCCACTGAAAAGGAACTTTGTGTTCCCAACAATCTAGGTGAAAGTCGGCTTTCACACACACTTATCTCTCAGAACTGAGCATGTGGAGAGACGTTCGTTCATCTAGCACAAATGGAACGGGTTGCAGGGGAAACTATTACTCTGGTTTCTCAGTCTGTTTCCTAGTGCCGGTTTGAAGTTCCTGCAGTTTTCAATGTAAATCCGATTTGGAGCTTGTACATCCCCGTATATATGTATGGAGTGCTGTTAGCAACTGAAAAGGAACTTTGTGTTCCCAACAGTCTAGGTGAAGGACGGCTTTCACACACACATATTTCTCAGAACTGAGCATGAAGAGAGACGTTCTTTCATCTAGCTCAAAGGGAACGGGTTGCAGGAGAAACTTTTACTCTGGTTTCTCAGTCTGTTTCCTAGTGCCGGTTTGAAGTTCCTGCAGTTTTCACTGTAAAACCGAGTTGGAGCTAGTACCTCCCCATATATATGTAAGGATTGTAGTTTGCAACTGAAAAGGAACTTTGTGTTCCCAACAATCTAGGTGAAGGCGGCTTTCACACACACTTATCTCTCAGAACTGTGCATGTGTAGACGTTCGTTCATCTAGCACAAAAGGAAAGTGTTGCAGGGGAAACTTTTACTCTGGTTTCTCAGTGTGTTTCCTAGTGCTGTTTTGAAGTTCCTGCAGTTTTCACTGTAAAACAGAGTTGGAGCTATTACCTCCCCATATATATGTATGGAGTGTTGTTTGCAACTGAAAAGGAACTTTGTGTTCCCAACAAGCTAGGTGAAGGACGGCTTTCACACAAACTTTTCTCTCAGAACTGAGCATGTGGAGAGACGTTCGTTCATCTAGCACAAATGGAACAGGTTGCAGTGGAAACTATTACTCTGGTTTCTCAGTCTGTTTCCTAGTTCCGGTTTGAAGTTCCTGCAGTTTTCAATGTAAATCCGATTTGGAGCTTGTACATCCCCATATATATGTATGGAGTGCTGTTAGCAACTGAAAAGGAACTTTGTGTTCCCAACAGTCTAGGTGTAGGACGGCTTTCACACACACTTATCTCTCAGAACTGAGCATGAGGAGAGACGTTCTTTCATCTAGCTCAAAGGGAACGGGTTGCAGGAGAAACTTTTACTCTGGTTTCTCAGTCTGTTTCCTAGTGCCGGTTTGAAGTTCCTGCAGTTTTCACTGTAAAACCGAGTTGAAGCTAGTACCTCCCCATATATATGTAAGGATTGTAGTTTGCAACTGAAAAGGAACTTTGTGTTCCCAACAATCTAGTTGAAGGCGGCTTTCACACACACTTATCTCCCAGAACTGAGCATGTGGAGAGACGTTCGTTCATCTAGCACAAAGGAACGTGTTGCAGAGAACTTTAACTCTGGTTTCTCAGTGTGTTTCCTAGTGCTGTTTTGAAGTTCCTGCAGTTTTCACTGTAAAACAGAGTTGGAACTAGTACCTCCCCATATATATGTATGGAGGGTAGTATGCAACTGAAAGGAACTTTGTGTTCCCAAAAATCTAGGTGAAGGACGGCTTTCACACACAATTATCTCTAAGAACTGAGCATGTGGAGAGACGTTCGTACATCTAGCACAAATGGAACGGGTTGCAGTGGAAACTATTACTCTGGTTTCTCAGTCTGTTTCCTAGTGCCGGTTTGAAGTTCCTGCAGTTTTCAATGTAAATCCGATTTGGAGCTTGTACATCCCCATATATATGTATGGAGTGCTGTTAACAACTGAAAAGGAACTTTGTGTTCCCAACAGTCTAGGTGAAGGACGGCTTTCACACACACTTATCTCTCAGAACTGAGCATGAGGAGAGACGTTCTTTCATCTAGCTCAAAGGGAACGGGTTGCAGGAGAAACTTTTACTCTGGTTTCTCAGTGTGTTTCCTAGTGCCGGTTTGAAGTTCCTGCACTTTTTAATGTAAAACCGAGTTGGAGCTAGTACCTCCCCATATATATGTAAGGATTGTAGTTTGCAACTGAAAAGGAACTTTGTGTTCCCAACAATCTTGGTGAAGGCGGCTTTCACACACACTTATCTCTCAGAACTGAGAATGTGGAGAGACGTTCGTTCATCTAGCACAAAGGAACGTGTTGCAGGGAAACTTTTACTCTGGTTTCTCAGTGTGTTTTCTAGTGCTGTTTTGAAGTTCCTGCAGTTTTCACTGTAAAACAGAGTTGGAGCTAGTACCTCCCCATATATATGTATGGAGTGTAGTTTGCAACTGAAAAGGAACTTTGTGTTCCCAACAAGCTAGGTGAAGGACGGCTTTCACACAAACTTTTCTCTCAGAACTGAGCATGTGGAGAGACTTTCGTTCATCTAGCAAAAAGGGAACGGGTTGCAGGAGAAACTTTTAATGTGGTTTCTCAGTCTGATTCCTAGTGCCGGTTTGAAGTTCCTGCAGTTTTCACTGTAAAACCGTGTTGGAGGTAGTACCTCCCCATATATATATAAGGATTGTAGTTTGCAACTGAAAAGGAACTTTGTGTTCGCAACAATATAGTTGAAAGACGGCTTTAACACACACTTTTCTCTCAGAACTGAGCATGTGGAGAGACGTTCGTTCATCTAGCACAAAGGGAACTCGTTGCAGGGGAAACTTTTACTCTAGATTCTCAGTGTGTTTCCTAGTGCCGGTTTGAAGTTCATGCAGTTTTCACTGTAAAACCGAGTTGGTGCTAGTCCTTCCCCATATATATGTATGGAGTGTAGTTTGCAACTGAAAAGGAACTTTGTGTCCCAACAATATAGATGAAAGGCGGCTTTCACACACACTTATCTCTCAGAACTGAGCATGTGGAGAGACGTTCGTTCATCTAGCACAAATGGAACGGGTTGCAGGGGAAACTATTACTCTGGTTTCTCAGTCTGTTTCCTAGTGCCGGTTTGAAGTTCCTGCAGTTTTCACTGTAAATCCGATTTGGAGCTTGTAAATCCCCATATATATGTATGGAGTGTAGTTTGCAACTGAAAAGGAACTTTGTGTTCCCAACCATCTAGGTGAAGGACGGCTTTCACACACAATTATCTCTCAGAACTGAGCATGAGGAGAGTCGTTCTTTCATCTAGCTCAAAGGGAACGGGTTGCAGGGGAATCTTTTACTCTGGTTTCTCAGTCTGTTTCCTAGTGCCGGTTTGAAGTTCCTGCAGTTTTCACTGTAAAACCGAGTTGGAGCTTGTACCTCCAAATATAAATGTATGGATTGTAGTTTGCAACTGAAAAGGAACTTTGTGTTCCCAACAAGCTAGGTGAAGGACGGCTTTCACACAAACTTTTCTCTCAGAACTGAGCATGTGGAGAGACTTTCGTTCATCTAGCACAAAGGGAACGGGTTGCAGGAGAAACTTTTAATGTGGTTTCTCAGTCTGTTTCCTAGTGCCGGTTTGAAGTTCCTGCAGTTTTCACTGTAAAACCGAGTTGGAGCTAATACCTCCCCATATATATGTATGGAGTGTAGTTTGCAACTGGAAAGGATCTTTGTGTTCCCAACAATCTAGTTGAAGGACGGCTTTCACACACACATATCTCTCAGAACTGAGCATGTATAGAGACGTTCGTTCATCTAGCACAAATTGAACGGGTTGCAGGGGAAACTTTTATTCTAGTTTCTCAGTCTGTTTCCTAGTGCCGGTTTGAAGTTCCTGCAGTTTTCACTGTAAAACCGATTTGGAGATAGTACATCCCCATAAATATGTATGGAGTGTGGTTTGTATCTTAAAAGGAAATTTGTGTTCCCAAAAATCTAGGTGAAAGACGGCTTTCACACACATTTTTTTCTCTCATAAATGAGCATGTGGAGAGACGTTCGTTCATCTAGCACAAAGGGAACGGTTTGCAGGGGAAACTTTTCTCTGGTTTCTCAGTCTGTTTCCTAGTGCCGGTTTGAAGTTCATGCTGTTTTCACTGTAAAATCGAGTTGGAGCTAGTACCTCCCCATATATATGTATGGAATGTAGTTTGCAACTGAAAAGGAACTTTGTGTCGCAACAATCTAGATGAAAGACGGCTTTCACACACACTTATCTCTCAGAAATGAGCATGTGGAGAGACGATCGTTCATCTAGCCAAAGGGAACGGGTTGCAGGGGAAACAAATAATCTGGTTTCTCAGTCTGTTTCCTAGTGCCGTTTTGAAGTTCCTGCAGTTTTCACTGTAAATCAGATTTGGAGCTTGTACCTCCCCATATATATGTATGGAGTGTTGTTTGCAACTGAAAAGGAACTTTGTGTTCCCAACAATCTAGGTGAAGGACGGCTTTCACACACACTTATCTCTCAGAACTGAGCATGTGGGGAGACGATCTTTCATCTAGCACAAATGGAACTGGATGCAGGAGAATCTTTTACTGTTGTTTCTCAGTCTGTTTCCTAGTGCCGGTTTGAAGTTCCTGCAGTTTTCACTGTAAAACAGAGTTGGAGCTAATACCTTCCCATATATATGTATGGAGTGTAGTTTGCAACTGAAAAGGAACTTTGTGTTCCCAACTATCTATGTGAAGGACGGGTTTCACACACACTTATCTCTCAGAACTGAGCATGTGGAGAGACGTTCATTCATCTAGCACAAAGGGAACCATTTGCAGGGGAAATTTTACTCTGGTTTCTCAGTCTGTTTCCTAATGCCGGTTTGAATTTCCTGCAGTTTTCACTATAAAATCGAGTTGGAGCTAGTACCTACCCATAGATATATATGGAGTGTAGTTTGCAACTGAAAAGGAACTTTGTGTTCCCAAGAATATATATGAAGTTAGGCTTTCACACACACTTATCTCTCAGAACTGAGCATGTGGTGAGACCTTCGTTCATCTAGCACAAAGGGAACGGGTTGCAGGGAAAACTTTTACTCTGGTTTCTCAGTCTGTTTCCTAGTGCCGGTTTGAAGTTCCTGCAATTTTCACTGTTAAACAGAGTTGGAGCTATTATCTCCCCATATAAATGTATGGAGTGTAGTTTGCAACTGAAAGGAACTTTGTGTTCCCAAAAATCTAGGTGAAGGACGGCTTTCACACACACTTATCTCTCAAAAGTGAGCATGTGGAGAGACGTTCGTTCATCTAGCACAAAGGGAACGGGTTGCAAGGGAAACTTTTACTCTGGTTTCTCAGTCTGTTTCCTAGTGCCGGTTTGAAGTTCCTGCAGTTTTCACTGTAAAACCGATTTGGGGCTAGTACATCCCCATATATATGTATGGAGTGTGATTTGCATCTTAAAAGGAACTTTATGTTCCCAAAAAACTAGGTGAAAGACGGCTTTCACACACACTTTTCTCTCATAAATGAGCATGTGGAAAGACGTTCGTTCATCTAGCACAGAGGGAAAGGGTTGCATGGAAACTTTTACTCTGGTCTCTCACTCTGTTTCCTAGTGCCGGTTTGAAGTTCCTGCAGTTTTCACTGTAAAACCGAGTTGGAGCTAGTACCTCCCCATATATATGTATGGATTGTTTTTTGCAACTGAAAAGGAACTTTGTGTTCCCAACAATCTTGGTGAAGGCGGCTTTCACACACACTTATCTCTCAGAACTGAGAATGTGGAGAGACGTTCGTTCATCTAGCACAAAGGGAACGTGTTGCAGGGAAACTTTTACTCTGGTTTCTCAGTGTGTTTCCTAATGCTGTTTTGAAGTTCCTGCAGTTTTCACTGTAAAACAGAGTTGGAGCTAGTACCTCCCCATATATATGTATGGAGTGTAGTTTGCAACTGAAAAGGAACTTTGTGTTCCCAACAAGCTAGGTGAAGGACGGCTTTCACACAAACTTTTCTCTCAGAACTGAGCATGTGGAGAGACTTTCGTTCATCTAGCAAAAAGGGAACGGGTTGCAGGAGAAACTTTTAATGTGGTTTCTCAGTCTGTTTCCTAGTGCCGGTTTGAAGTTCCTGCAGTTTTCACTGTAAAACCGTGTTGGAGGTAGTACCTCCCCATATATATATAAGGATTGTAGTTTGCAACTGAAAAGGAACTTTGTGTTCGCAACAATATAGTTGAAAGACGGCTTTAACACACACTTTTCTCTCAGAACTGAGCATGTGGAGAGACGTTCGTTCATCTAGCACAAAGGGAACTCGTTGCAGGGGAAACTTTTACTCTAGATTCTCAGTGTGTTTCCTAGTGCCGGTTTGAAGTTCATGCAGTTTTCACTGTAAAACCGAGTTGGTGCTAGTCCTTCCCCATATATATGTATGGAGTGTAGTTTGCAACTGAAAAGGAACTTTGTGTCCCAACAATATAGATGAAAGGCGGCTTTCACACACACTTATCTCTCAGAACTGAGCATGTGGAGAGACGTTCGTTCATCTAGCACAAATGGAACGGGTTGCAGGGGAAACTATTACTCTGGTTTCTCAGTCTGTTTCCTAGTGCCGGTTTGAAGTTCCTGCAGTTTTCACTGTAAATCCGATTTGGAGCTTGTAAATCCCCATATATATGTATGGAGTGTAGTTTGCAACTGAAAAGGAACTTTGTGTTCCCAACCATCTAGGTGAAGGACGGCTTTCACACACAATTATCTCTCAGAACTGAGCATGAGGAGAGTCGTTCTTTCATCTAGCTCAAAGGGAACGGGTTGCAGGGGAATCTTTTACTCTGGTTTCTCAGTCTGTTTCCTAGTGCCGGTTTGAAGTTCCTGCAGTTTTCACTGTAAAACCGAGTTGGAGCTTGTACCTCGAAATATAAATGTATGGATTGTAGTTTGCAACTGAAAAGGAACTTTGTGTTCCCAACAAGCTAGGTGAAGGACGGCTTTCACACAAACTTTTCTCTCAGAACTGAGCATGTGGAGAGACTTTCGTTCATCTAGCACAAAGGGAACGGGTTGCAGGAGAAACTTTTAATGTGGTTTCTCAGTCTGTTTCCTAGTGCCGGTTTGAAGTTCCTGCAGTTTTCACTGTAAAACCGAGTTGGAGCTAATACCTCCCCATATATATGTATGGAGTGTAGTTTGCAACTGGAAAGGATCTTTGTGTTCCCAACAATCTAGTTGAAGGACGGCTTTCACACACACATATCTCTCAGAACTGAGCATGTGTAGAGACGTTCGTTCATCTAGCACAAATGGAACGGGTTGCAGGGGAAACTTTTATTCTAGTTTCTCAGTCTGTTTCCTAGTGCCGGTTTGAAGTTCCTGCAGTTTTCACTGTAAAACCGATTTGGAGATAGTACATCCCCATAAATATGTATGGAGTGTGGTTTGTATCTTAAAAGGAAATTTGTGTTCCCAAAAATCTAGGTGAAAGACGGCTTTCACACACATTTTTTTCTCTCATAAATGAGCATGTGGAGAGACGTTCGTTCATCTAGCACAAAGGGAACGGTTTGCAGGGGAAACTTTTCTCTGGTTTCTCAGTCTGTTTCCTAGTGCCGGTTTGAAGTTCATGCTGTTTTCACTGTAAAATCGAGTTGGAGCTAGTACCTCCCCATATATATGTATGGAATGTAGTTTGCAACTGAAAAGGAACTTTGTGTCGCAACAATCTAGATGAAAGACGGCTTTCACACACACTTATCTCTCAGAAATGAGCATGTGGAGAGACGATCGTTCATCTAGCCAAAGGGAACGGGTTGCAGGGGAAACAAATAATCTGGTTTCTCAGTCTGTTTCCTAGTGCCGTTTTGAAGTTCCTGCAGTTTTCACTGTAAATCAGATTTGGAGCTTGTACCTCCCCATATATATGTATGGAGTGTTGTTTGCAACTGAAAAGGAACTTTGTGTTCCCAACAATCTAGGTGAAGGACGGCTTTCACACACACTTATCTCTCAGAACTGAGCATGTGGGGAGACGATCTTTCATCTAGCACAAATGGAACTGGATGCAGGAGAATCTTTTACTGTTGTTTCTCAGTCTGTTTCCTAGTGCCGGTTTGAAGTTCCTGCAGTTTTCACTGTAAAACAGAGTTGGAGCTAATACCTTCCCATATATATGTATGGAGTGTAGTTTGCAACTGAAAAGGAACTTTGTGTTCCCAACTATCTATGTGAAGGACGGGTTTCACACACACTTATCTCTCAGAACTGAGCATGTGGAGAGACGTTCATTCATCTAGCACAAAGGGAACCGTTTGCAGGGGAAATTTTACTCTGGTTTCTCAGTCTGTTTCCTAATGCCGGTTTGAATTTCCTGCAGTTTTCACTATAAAATCGAGTTGGAGCTAGTACCTACCCATAGATATATATGGAGTGTAGTTTGCAACTGAAAAGGAACTTTGTGTTCCCAAGAATATATATGAAGTTAGGCTTTCACACACACTTATCTCTCAGAACTGAGCATGTGGTGAGACCTTCGTTCATCTAGCACAAAGGGAACGGGTTGCAGGGAAAACTTTTACTCTGGTTTCTCAGTCTGTTTCCTAGTGCCGGTTTGAAGTTCCTGCAATTTTCACTGTTAAACAGAGTTGGAGCTATTATCTCCCCATATAAATGTATGGAGTGTAGTTTGCAACTGAAAGGAACTTTGTGTTCCCAAAAATCTAGGTGAAGGACGGCTTTCACACACACTTATCTCTCAAAAGTGAGCATGTGGAGAGACGTTCGTTCATCTAGCACAAAGGGAACGGGTTGCAAGGGAAACTTTTACTCTGGTTTCTCAGTCTGTTTCCTAGTGCCGGTTTGAAGTTCCTGCAGTTTTCACTGTAAAACCGATTTGGGGCTAGTACATCCCCATATATATGTATGGAGTGTGATTTGCATCTTAAAAGGAACTTTATGTTCCCAAAAAACTAGGTGAAAGACGGCTTTCACACACACTTTTCTCTCATAAATGAGCATGTGGAAAGACGTTCGTTCATCTAGCACAGAGGGAAAGGGTTGCATGGAAACTTTTACTCTGGTCTCTCACTCTGTTTCCTAGTGCCGGTTTGAAGTTCCTGCAGTTTTCACTGTAAAACCGAGTTGGAGCTAGTACCTCCCCATATATATGTATGGATTGTTTTTTGCAACTGAAAAGGAACTTTGTGTTCCCAACAATCTAGGTGAAGGGCGGCTTTCACACACACATATCTCTCAGAACTGAGCATGTAGTGAGACTTTCGTTCATCAAGCACAAACGGAACGGGTTGCAGGGGAAACTTTTACTCTGGTTTCTCAGTGTGTTTCCTAGTGCTGGTTTGAAGTTCCTGCAGTTTTCACTGTAAAACCGAGTTGGAGCTAGTACCTCCCCACATAAACCTATGGAGTGTAGTTTGCAACTGAAAAGGAACTTTGTGTTCCCAACTATCTAGGTGAAGGACGGCTTTCACACACACTTATCTCTCAGAAATGAGCATGTGGATAGACGTTCGTTCATCTAGCACAAAGGGAACGGGTTGCATGGGAAACTTTTACTCTGTTTTCTCAGTGTGTTTCCTAGTGCCGGTTTGAAGTTCCTGCAGTTTTCAATGTAAAACTGAGTTGGAGCTAGTACCTCCCCATATATATGTATGGAGTGTAGATTGCAACTGAAAAGGAGCTTTGTGTTCCCAACTATCTAGTTGAAGGACGGCTTTCACACACACTTTCCTCTCAGAACTGAAGATGTGGAGAGACGTTCGTTCATCTAGCACAAAGGGAACGGGTTGCAGGGAAAACTTTACTCTAGTTTCTCAGTGTGTTTCCTAGTGCCGGTTTGAAGTTCCTGCATTTTTCACTGTAAAACCGATTTGGAGCTAGTACTTCCCCATATTTATGTATGGAGTGTAGTTTGCAACTGAAAGGAACTTTGTGTTCCCAACAATTTGGTGAAAGATGGCTTTCACACACACTTATCTCTCAGAACCTATCATGAGGAGAGACGTTCGTTCATCTAGCACAAAGCGAACGGTTTGCAGGGGAAACTTTTCTCTAGTTTCTCAGTCTGTTTCCTAGTGCCAGTTTGAAGTTCCTGCAGTTTTCACTGTAAAAAAGTTTTGGAGTTAATACCTCCCCATATATATGTATGGAGTGTAGTTTGCAACTAAAAAGGAACTTTGTGTTCCCAACAATCTAGGTGAAGGACAGCTTTCACACACACTTATCTCTCAGAACTGAGCATGTGGAGAGACGTTCGTTCATCTAGCACAAAGGGAACGGTTTGCAGTGGAAACTTTTACTCTGGTTTCTCAGTCTGTTTCCTAGTGTCGGTTTGAAGTTCCTGCAGTTTCACTGTAAATCCGATTTGGAGCTTGTACGTCCCCATATATATGTATGGAGTGTAGTTTGCAACTGAAAAGGAAATTTGTGTTCCCAACAATCTAGGTGAAGGACGGCTTTCACACACACTTATCTCTCAGAACTTAGCATGAGGAGAGACGTTCGTTCATCTAGCTCAATGGAAACGGGTTGCAGGGAAAGTTTTAATGTGATTTCTCAGTCTGTTTCCTAGTGCCGTTTTGAAGTTCCTGCAGTTTTCACTGTAAAATCGAGTTGGAGCTTGTACCTCCCCATATATATGTATGGAATGTAGTTTGCAACTGAAAAGGAACTTTGTGTTCCCCAAAATCTAGATGAAGTACGGCTTTCACACACACTTTTCTCTCATAACTTAGCATGTGGAAAGACGTTCGTTCATCTAGCACAAAAGGAAAAGTTTGCAGCGGAAACTTTTACTCTGGTCTCTCAGTCTGTTTCCAAGTGCCGGTTTGAAGTTCCTGCAGTTTTCACTGTAAAACCTTGTTGGAGCTTGTACCTCCCCATATATATGTATGGATTGTAGTTTGCAACTGAAAAGGAACTGTGTGTTCCCAACAATCTTGGTGAAGGACGGCTTTCACACACACTTATTTCTCAGAACTGAGCATGTGGAGAGACTTTCCTTCATCTAGCACAAAGGGAACGGTTTACAGGGGAAACTTTTACTCTGGTTTCTCAGTGTGTTTCCTAGTGCTTGTTTGAAGTTCCTGCAGTTTTCACTGTAAAACCGAGTTGGATCTAGTACCTCCCCATATATATGTATGGAGTGTAGTTTGCAACTGAAAAGGAACTTTCTATTCCCAACAATCTAGGTGAAGGGCGGCTTTCACACACACTTATCTCTCAGAACAGAGCATGTAGAGAGACTTTCGTTCATCTAGCACAAAGGGAACGGGTTGCAGGGGAAACTTTTACTCTGGTTTCTCAGTGTGTTTCCTAGTGTTGGTTTGAAGTTCCTGCAGTTTTCTCTGTAAAACCGAGTTGGAGCTAGTACCTCCCCATATATAACTATGGATTGTAGTTTGCAACTGAAAAGGAACTGTGTGTTCCCAACTATCTAGTTGAAGAAAGGCTTTCACACACACTTATCTCTCAGAAATGAGCATGTGGATAGACGTTCGTTCATGTAGCACAAAGGGAACGGGTTGCATGGGAAACTTTTACTCTGGTTTCTCAGTGTGTTTCCTAGTGCCAGTTTGAAGTTCCTGCAGTTTCACTGTAAATCCGATTTGGAGCTTGTAACTCCCCATATATATATATGGAGTGTAGTTTGCAACTGAAAAGGAAATTTGTGTTCCCAACAATCTAGGTGAAGGACGGCTTTCACACACACTTCTCTCTCAGAACTGAGCATGAGGAGAGACGTTCGTTCATCTAGCTCAATGGGAACGGGTTGCAGGGAAACTTTTAATGTGGTTTCTCAGTCTGTTTCCTAGTGCCGTTTTGAAGTTCCTGCAGTTTTCACTGTAAATAAGATTTGGAGCTTGTACCTCCCCATATATATGTATGGAGTGTTGTTTGCAACTGAAAAGGAACTTTGTGTTCCCAACTATCTATGTGAAGGACGGGTTTCACACACAATTATCTCTCAGAACTGAGCATGTGGGGAGACGATCTTTCATCTAGCACAAATGGAACTGGATGCAGGAGAATCTTTTACTGTTGTTTCTCAGTCTGTTTCCTAGTGCCGGTTTGAAGTTCCTGCAGTTTTCACTGTAAAACAGAGTTGGAGCTAATACCTTCCCATATATATGTATGGAGTGTAGTTTGCAACTGAAAAGGAACTTTGTGTTCCCAACTATCTATGTGAAGGACGGGTTTCACACACAATTATCTCTCAGAACTGAGCATGTGGAGAGACGTTCATTCATCTAGCACAAAGGGAACCGTTTGCAGGGGAAATTTTACTCTGGTTTCTCAGTCTGTTTCCTAATGCCGGTTTGAATTTCCTGCAGTTTTCACTATAAAATCGAGTTGGAGCTAGTACCTACCCATAGATATATATGGAGTGTAGTTTGCAACTGAAAAGGAACTTTGTGTTCCCAAGAATATATATGAAGTTAGGCTTTCACACACACTTATCTCTCAGAACTGAGCATGTGGAGAGACTTTCGTTCAACTAGCACAAAGGGAACGGGTTGTAGGGAAAACTTTTACTCTGGTTTCTCAGTCTGTTTCCTAGTGCCGGTTTGAAGTTCCTGCAATTTTCACTGTTAAACAGAGTTGGAGCTATTATATCCCCATATAAATGTATGGAGTGTAGTTTGCAACTGAAAGGAACTTTGTGTTCCCAAAAATCTAGGTGAAGGACGGCTTTCACACACACTTATCTCTCAAAAGTGAGCATGTGGAGAGACGTTCGTTCATCTAGCACAAAGGGAACGGGTTGCAAGGGAAACTTTTACTCTGGTTTCTCAGTCTGTTTCCTAGTGCCGGTTTGAAGTTCCTGCAGTTTTCACTGTAAAACCGATTTGGGGCTAGTACATCCCCATATATATGTATGGAGTGTGATTTGCATCTTAAAAGGAACTTTATGTTCCCAAAAAACTAGGTGAAAGACGGCTTTCACACACACTTTTCTCTCATAAATGAGCATGTGGAAAGACGTTCGTTCATCTAGCACAGAGGGAAAGGGTTGCATGGAAACTTTTACTCTGGTCTCTCACTCTGTTTCCTAGTGCCGGTTTGAAGTTCCTGCAGTTTTCACTGTAAAACCGAGTTGGAGCTAGTACCTCCCCATATATATGTATGGATTGTTTTTTGCAACTGAAAAGGAACTTTGTGTTCCCAACAATCTAGGTGAAGGGCGGCTTTCACACACACATATCTCTCAGAACTGAGCATGTAGTGAGACTTTCGTTCATCAAGCACAAACGGAACGGGTTGCAGGGGAAACTTTTACTCTGGTTTCTCAGTGTGTTTCCTAGTGCTGGATTGAAGTTCCTGCAGTTTTCACTGTAAAACCGAGTTGGAGCTAGTACCTCCCCACATAAACCTATGGAGTGTAGTTTGCAACTGAAAAAGAACTTTGTGTTCCCAACTATCCTGGTGAAGGACGGCTTTCACACACACTTATCTCTCAGAAATGAGCATGTGGATAGACGTTCGTTCATCTAGCACAAAGGGAACGGGTTGCATGGGAAACTTTTACTCTGTTTTCTCAGTGTGTTTCCTAGTGCCGGTTTGAAGTTCCTGCAGTTTTCAATGTAAAACTGAGTTGGAGCTAGTACCTCCCCATATATATGTTTGGAGTGTAGTTTGCAACTGAAAAGGAGCTTTGTGTTCCCAACTATCTAGTTGAAGGACGGCTTTCACACACACTTTCCTCTCAGAACTGAAGATGTGGAGAGACGTTCGTTCATCTAGCACAAAGGGAACGGGTTGCAGGGAAAACTTTACTCTAGTTTCTCAGTGTGTTTCCTAGTGCCGGTTTGAAGTTCCTGCATTTTTCACTGTAAAACCGATTTGGAGCTAGTACTTCCCCATATTTATGTATGGAGTGTAGTTTGCAACTGAAAGGAACTTTGTGTTCCCAACAATTTGGTGAAAGATGGCTTTCACACACACTTATCTCTCAGAACCTATCATGAGGAGAGACGTTCGTTCATCTAGCACAAAGCGAACGGTTTGCAGGGGAAACTTATCTCTAGTTTCTCAGTCTGTTTCCTAGTGCCAGTTTGAAGTTCCTGCAGTTTTCACTGTAAAAAAGTTTTGGAGTTAATACCTCCCCATATATATGTATGGAGTGTAGTTTGCAACTAAAAAGGAACTTTGTGTTCCCAACAATCTAGGTGAAGGACAGCTTTCACACACACTTATCTCTCAGAACTGAGCATGTGGAGAGACGTTCGTTCATCTAGCACAAAGGGAACGGTTTGCAGTGGAAACTTTTACTCTGGGTTCTCAGTCTGTTTCCTAGTGTCGGTTTGAAGTTCCTGCAGTTGTCACTGTAAAATCGAATTGGAGCTAGTACCTCCCCATATATATGTATGGAATGTTGTTTGCAACTGAAAAGGATCTTCGTGTCCCAACAATCTAGATGAAAGACGGCTTTCACACACACTAATCTTTCAGAACAGAGCATGTGGAGAGACGTTCGTTCATCTAGCACAAAGGGAACAGGTTGCAGGGGAAACTATTACTCTGGTTTCTCAGTCTGTTTCCTAGTGTCGGATTGAAGTTCCTGCAGTTTCACTGTAAATCCGATTTGGAGCTTGTACGTCCCCATATATATGTATGGAGTGTAGTTTGCAACTGAAAAGGAAATTTGTGTTCCCAACAATCTAGGTGAAGGACGGCTTTCACACACACTTATCTCTCAGAACTTAGCATGAGGAGAGACGTTCGTTCATCTAGCTCAATGGAAACGGGTTGCAGGGAAAGTTTTAATGTGATTTCTCAGTCTGTTTCCTAGTGCCGTTTTGAAGTTCCTGCAGTTTTCACTGTAAAACCTTGTTGGAGCTTTTACCTCCCCATATATATGTATGGATTGTAGTTTGCAACTGAAAAGGAACTGTGTGTTCCCAACAATCTTGGTGAAGGACGGCTTTCACACACACTTATTTCTCAGAACTGAGCATGTGGAGAGACTTTCCTTCATCTAGCACAAAGGGAACGGTTTACAGGGGAAACTTTTACTCTGGTTTCTCAGTGTGTTTCCTAGTGCTTGTTTGAAGTTCCTGCAGTTTTCACTGTAAAACCGAGTTGGATCTAGTACCTCCCCATATATATGTATGGAGTGTAGTTTGCAACTGAAAAGGAACTTTCTATTTCCAACAATCTAGGTGAAGGACGGCTTTCACACACACTTATCTCTCAGAACTGAGCATGAGGAGAGACGTTCGTTCATCTAGCTCAATGGGAACGGGTTGCAGGGAAACTTTTAATGTGGTTTCTCAGTCTGTTTCCTAGTGCCGGTTTGAAGTTCCTGCAGTTTTCACTGTAAAACTGAGTTGGAACTTGTACCTTCCCATATATATGTATGGAGGGTAGTTTGCAACTGAAAGGAACTTTGTGTTCCCAAAAATCTAGGTGAAGGACGGCTTACACACACACTTATCTCTCAGAACTGAGCATGTGGAGAGACGATCGTTCATCTAGCACAAAGGGAACGCCTTGCAGGGGAAACTTTTACTCTGGTTTTTCAGTCTGTTTCCTAGTGCCGGATTGAAGTTCCTGCAGTTTTCACTTTAAAACCGATTTGGAGCTAGTACCTCCCCATATACATGTATAGAGTGTAGTTGGCAACTGAAAAGGAACTTTGTGTTCCCAACAATCTAGTTGAAAGTCGGCTTTCACACACACTTTTCTCTCAGAACTGAGCATGAGGAGAGACGTTCGTTAATCTAGCACAAAGGGAACGCCTTGCAGGTGAAACTTTTACTCTAGTTTCTCAGTGTGTTTCCTAGTGACGGTTTGATGTTCCTGCAGTTTTTACTGTAAAACCGAGTTGGAGCTAGTTCTTCCCCATATATATGTATGGAGTGTAGTTTGCAACTGAAAAGGAACTTTGTGTCCCAACAATATAGATGAAAGGCGGCTTTCACACACACTTATCTCTCAGAACTGAGCATGTGGAGAGACGTTCGTTCATCTAGCACAAAGGGAACGGGTTGCAGGGGAAACTATTACTCTGGTTTCTCAGTCTGTTTCCTAGTGCCGGTTTGAATTTCCTGCAGTTTTCACTGTAAATCAGATTTGGAGCTTGTACATCCCCATATATATTTATGGAGTGCTGTTAGCAACTGAAAAGGAACTTTGTGTTCCCAACTGTCTAGGTGAAGGACGGCTTTCACACACACTTATCTCTCAGAAATGAGCATGAGGAGAGACGTTCTTTCATCTAGCTCAAAGGGAACGGGTTGCAGGAGAAACTTTTACTCTGGTATCTCAGTCTGTTTCCTAGTGCCGTTTTGAAGTTCCTGCAGTTTTCACTGTTAAACCGAGTTGGAGCTAGTACCTCCCCATATATATGTATGGAGTGTAGTTTGCAACTGAAAAGGAAATTTGTGTTCCCAACAATCTAGGTGAAGGACGGCTTTCACACACACTTATCTCTCAGAACTGAGCATGTGGAGAGACGTTCGTTCATCTAGCACAAAGGGAACGGGTTGCAGGGGAAACTTTTACTCTGGTTTCTCAGTGTGTTTCCTAGTGCTGTTTTGAAGTTCCTGCAGTTTTCACTGTAAAACAGAGTTGGAGCTAGTACCTCCCCATATATATGTATGGAGTGTAGTTTGCAACTGAAAAGGAACTTTGTGTTCCCAACAAGCTAGGTGAAGTACGGCTTTCACACAAAGCTTTCTCTCAGACCTGAGCATTTGGAGAGAAGTTCGTTCATCTAGGACAAAGGGAACCGTTTGCAGGGGAAATTTTACTCTGGTTTCTCAGTCTGTTTCCTAATGCCGGTTTGAATTTCCTGCAGTTTTCACTATAAAATCGAGTTGGAGCTAGTACTTACCCATAGATATATATGGAGTGTAGTTTGCAACTGAAAAGGAACTTTGTGTTCCCAAGAATATATATGAAGTTAGGCTTTCACACACACTTATCTCTCAGAACTGAGCATGTGGAGTGACTTTCGTTCATCTAGCACAAAGGGAACGGGTTGCAGGGAAAACTTTTACTCTGGTTTCTCAGTCTGTTTCCTAGTGCCGGTTTGAAGTTCCTGCAATTTTCACTGTTAAACAGAGTTGGAGCTATTATCTCCCCATATAAATATATGGAGTGTAGTTTGCAACTGAAAGGAACTTTGTGTTCCCAAAAATCTAGGTGAAGGACGGCTTTCACACACACTTATCTCTCAAAAGTGAGCATGTGGAAAGACGTTCGTTCATCTAGCACAAAGGGAACGGGTTGCAAGGGAAACTTTTACTCTGGTTTCTCAGTCTGTTTCCTAGTGCCGGTTTGAAGTTCCTGCAGTTTTCACTGTAAAACCGATTTGGGGCTAGTACATCCCCATATATATGTATGGAGTGTGATTTGCATCTTAAAAGGAACTTTATGTTCCCAAAAAACTAGGTGAAAGACGGCTTTCACACACACTTTTCTCTCATAAATGAGCATGTGGAAAGACGTTCGTTCATCTAGCACAAAGGGAAAGGGTTGCATGGAAACTTTTACTCTGGTCTCTCACTCTGTTTCCTAGTGACGGTTTGAAGTTCCTGCAGTTTTCACTGTAAAACCGAGTTGGAGCTAGTACCTCCCCATATATATGTATGGATTGTTTTTTGCAACTGAAAAGGAACTTTGTGTTCCCAACAATCTAGGTGAAGGGCGGCTTTCACACACACATATCTCTCAGAACTGAGCATGTAGTGAGACTTTCGTTCATCAAGCACAAACGGAACGGGTTGCAGGGGAAACTTTTACTCTGGTTTCTCAGTGTGTTTCCTAGTGCTGGTTTGAAGTTCCTGCAGTTTTCACTGTAAAACCGAGTTGGAGCTAGTACCTCCCCACATAAACCTATGGAGTGTAGTTTGCAACTGAAAAGGAACTTTGTGTTCCCATCTATCTAGGTGAAGGACGGCTTTCACACACACTTATCTCTCAGAAATGAGCATGTGGATAGACGTTCGTTCATCTAGCACAAAGGGAACGGGTTGCATGGGAAACTTTTACTCTGTTTTCTCAGTGTGTTTCCTAGTGCCGGTTTGAAGTTCCTGCAGTTTTCAATGTAAAACTGAGTTGGAGCTAGTACCTCCCCATATATATTTATGGAGTGTAGTTTGCAACTGAAAAGGAGCTTTGTGTTCCCAACTATCTAGTTGAAGGACGGCTTTCACACACACTTTCCTCTCAGAACTGAAGATGTGGAGAGACGTTCGTTCATCTAGCACAAAGGGAACGGGTTGCAGGGAAAACTTTACTCTAGTTTCTCAGTGTGTTTCCTAGTGCCGGTTTGAAGTTCCTGCATTTTTCACTGTAAAACCGATTTGGAGCTAGTACTTCCCCATATTTATGTATGGAGTGTAGTTTGCAACTGAAAGGAACTTTGTGTTCCCAACAATTTGGTGAAAGATGGCTTTCACACACACTTATCTCTCAGAACTTATCATGAGGAGAGACGTTCGTTCATCTAGCACAAAGCGAACGGGTTGCAGGGGAAACTTTTCTCTAGTTTCTCAGTCTGTTTCCTAGTGCCAGTTTGAAGTTCCTGCAGTTTTCACTGTAAAAAAGTTTTGGAGTTAATACCTCCCCATATATATGTATGGAGTGTAGTTTGCAACTAAAAAGGAACTTTGTGTTCCCAACAATCTAGGTGAAGGACAGCTTTCACACACACTTATCTCTCAGAACTGAGCATGTGGAGAGACGTTCGTTCATCTAGCACAAAGGGAACGGTTTGCAGTGGAAACTTTTACTCTGGTTTCTCAGTCTGTTTCCTAGTGTCGGTTTGAAGTTCCTGCAGTTGTCACTGTAAAATCGAATTGGAGCTAGTACCTCCCCATATATATGTATGGAATGTTGTTTGCAACTGAAAAGGATCTTTCTGTCCCAACAATCTAGATGAAAGACGGCTTTCACACACACTAATCTTTCAGAACAGAGCATGTGGAGAGACGTTCGTTCATCTAGCACAAAGGGAACAGTTTGCAGGGGAAACTATTACTCTGGTTTCTCAGTCTGTTTCCTAGTGTCGGTTTGAAGTTCCTGCAGTTTCACTGTAAATCCGATTTGGAGCTTGTACGTCCCCAAATATATGTATGGAGTTTAGTTTGCAACTGAAAAGGAAATTTGTGTTCCCAACAATCTAGGTGAAGGACGGCTTTCACACACACTTATCTCTCAGAACTTAGCATGAGGAGAGACGTTCGTTCATCTAGCTCAATGGAAACGGGTTGCAGGGAAAGTTTTAATGTGATTACTCAGTCTGTTTCCTAGTGCCGTTTTGAAGTTCCTGCAGTTTTCACTGTAAAATCGAGTTGGAGCTTGTACCTCCCCATATATATGTATGGAATGTAGTTTGCAACTGAAAAGGTACTTTGTGTTCCCAAAAATCTAGATGAAGTACGGCTTTCACACACACTTTTCTCTCATAACTGAGCATGTGGAAAGACGTTCGTTCATCTAGCACAAAAGGAAAAGTTTGCAGCGGAAACTTTTACTCTGGTCTCTCAGTCTGTTTCCAAGTGCCGGTTTGAAGTTCCTGCAGTTTTCACTGTAAAACCGAGTTGGAGCTAGTACCTCCCCATATATATGTATGGAGTGTAGTTTGCAACTGAAAAGGAACTTTCTATTCCCAACAATCTAGGTGAAGGGCGGCTTTCACACACACTTATCTCTCAGAACAGAGCATGTAGAGAGACTTTCGTTCATCTAGCACAAAGGGAACGGGTTGCAGGGGAAACTTTTACTCTGGTTTCTCAGTGTGTTTCCTAGTGCTGGTTTGAAGTTCCTGCAGTTTTCTCTGTAAAACCGAGTTGGAGCTAGTACCTCCCCATATATAACTATGGATTGTAGTTTGCAACTGAAAAGGAACTGTGTGTTCCCAACTATCTAGGTGAAGAAAGGCTTTCACACACACTTATTTCTCAGAAATGAGCATGTGGATAGACGTTCGTTCATGTAGCACAAAGGGAACGGGTTGCATGGGAAACTTTTATTCTGGTTTCTCAGTGTGTTTCCTAGTGCCGGTTTGAAGTTCCTGCAGTTTCACTGTAAATCCGATTTGGAGCTTGTACCTCCCCATATATATATATGGAGTGTAGTTTGCAACTGAAAAGGAAATTTGTGTTCCCAACAATCTAGGTGAAGGACGGCTTTCACACACACTTATCTCTCAGAACTGAGCATGAGGAGAGACGTTCGTTCATCTAGCTCAATGGGAACGGGTTGCAGGGAAACTTTTAATGTGGTTTCTCAGTCTGTTTCCTAGTGCCGGTTTGAAGTTCCTGCAGTTTTCACTGTAAAACTGAGTTGGAACTTGTACCTCCCCATATATATGTATGGAGGGTAGTTTGCAACAGAAAGGAACTTTGTGTTCCCAAAAATCTAGGTGAAGGACGGCTTACACACACAATTATCTCTCAGAACTGAGCTTGTGGAGAGACGATCGTTCATCTAGCACAAAGGGAACGCCTTGCAGGGGAAACTTTTACTCTGGTTTTTCAGTCTGTTTCCTAGTGCCGGATTGAAGTTACTGCAGTTTTCACTTTAAAACCGATTTGGAGCTAGTACCTCCCCATATACATGTATAGAGTGTAGTTGGCAACTGAAAAGGAACTTTGTGTTCCCAACAATCTAGTTGAAAGTCGGCTTTCACACACACTTTTCTCTCAGAACTGAGCATGAGGAGAGACGTTCGTTCATCTAGCACAAAGGGAACGGGTTGCAAGGGAAACTTTTACTCTGGTTTCTCAGTCTGTTTCCTAGTGCCGGTTTGAAGTTCCTGCAGTTTTCACTGTAAAACCGATTTGGGGCTAGTACATCCCCATATATATGTATGGAGTGTGATTTGCATCTTAAAAGGAACTTTATGTTCCCAAAAAACTAGGTGAAAGACGGCTTTCACACACACTTTTCTCTCATAAATGAGCATGTGGAAAGACGTTCGTTCATCTAGCACAGAGGGAAAGGGTTGCATGGAAACTTTTACTCTGGTCTCTCACTCTGTTTCCTAGTGCCGGTTTGAAGTTCCTGCAGTTTTCACTGTAAAACCGAGTTGGAGCTAGTACCTCCCCATATATATGTATGGATTGTTTTTTGCAACTGAAAAGGAACTTTGTGTTCCCAACAATCTAGGTGAAGGGCGGCTTTCACACACACATATCTCTCAGAACTGAGCATGTAGTGAGACTTTCGTTCATCAAGCACAAACGGAACGGGTTGCAGGGGAAACTTTTACTCTGGTTTCTCAGTGTGTTTCCTAGTGCTGGTTTGAAGTTCCTGCAGTTTTCACTGTAAAACCGAGTTGGAGCTAGTACCTCCCCACATAAACCTATGGAGTGTAGTTTGCAACTGAAAAGGAACTTTGTGTTCCCAACTATCTAGGTGAAGGACGGCTTTCACACACACTTATCTCTCAGAAATGAGCATGTGGATAGACGTTCGTTCATCTAGCACAAAGGGAACGGGTTGCATGGGAAACTTTTACTCTGTTTTCTCAGTGTGTTTCCTAGTGCCGGTTTGAAGTTCCTGCAGTTTTCAATGTAAAACTGAGTTGGAGCTAGTACCTCCCCAAATATATGTATGGAGTGTAGTTTGCAACTGAAAAGGAGCTTTGTGTTCCCAACTATCTAGTTGAAGGACGGCTTTCACACACACTTTCCTCTCAGAACTGAAGATGTGGAGAGACGTTCGTTCATCTAGCACAAAGGGAACGGGTTGCAGGGAAAACTTTACTCTAGTTTCTCAGTGTGTTTCCTAGTGCCGGTTTGAAGTTCCTGCATTTTTCACTGTAAAACCGATTTGGAGCTAGTACTTCCCCATATTTATGTATGGAGTGTAGTTTGCAACTGAAAGGAACATTGTGTTCCCAACAATTTGGTGAAAGATGGCTTTCACACACACTTATCTCTCAGAACCTATCATGAGGAGAGACGTTCGTTCATCTAGCACAAAGCGAACGGTTTGCAGGGGAAACTTATCTCTAGTTTCTCAGTCTGTTTCCTAGTGCCAGTTTGAAGTTCCTGCAGTTTTCACTGTAAAAAAGTTTTGGAGTTAATACCTCCCCATATATATGTATGGAGTGTAGTTTGCAACTAAAAAGGAACTTTGTGTTCCCAACAATCTAGGTGAAGGACAGCTTTCACACACACTTATCTCTCAGAACTGAGCATGTGGAGAGACGTTCGTTCATCTAGCACAAAGGGAACGGTTTGCAGTGGAAACTTTTACTCTGGTTTCTCAGTCTGTTTCCTAGTGTCGGTTTGAAGTTCCTGCAGTTGTCACTGTAAAATCGAATTGGAGCTAGTACCTCCCCATATATATGTATGGAATGTTGTTTGCAACTGAAAAGGATCTTTGTGTCCCAACAATCTAGATGAAAGACGGCTTTCACACACACTAATCTTTCAGAACAGAGCATGTGGAGAGACGTTCGTTCATCTAGCACAAAGGGAACAGGTTGCAGGGGAAACTATTACTCTGGTTTCTCAGTCTGTTTCCTAGTGTCGGTTTGAAGTTCCTGCAGTTTCACTGTAAATCCGATTTGGAGCTTGTACGTCCCCATATATATGTATGGAGTGTAGTTTGCAACTGAAAAGGAAATTTGTGTTCCCAACAATCTAGGTGAAGGACGGCTTTCACACACACTTATCTCTCAGAACTTAGCATGAGGAGAGACGTTCGTTCATCTAGCTCAATGGAAACGGGTTGCAGGGAAAGTTTTAATGTGATTTCTCAGTCTGTTTCCTAGTGCCGTTTTGAAGTTCCTGCAGTTTTCACTGTAAAACCTTGTTGGAGCTTGTACCTCCCCATATATATGTATGGATTGTAGTTTGCAACTGAAAAGGAACTGTGTGTTCCCAACAATCTTGGTGAAGGACGGCTTTCACACACACTTATTTCTCAGAACTGAGCATGTGGAGAGACTTTCCTTCATCTAGCACAAAGGGAACGGGTTACAGGGGAAACTTTTACTCTGGTTTCTCAGTGTGTTTCCTAGTGCTTGTTTGAAGTTCCTGCAGTTTTCACTGTAAAACCGAGTTGGATCTAGTACCTCCCCATATATATGTATGGAGTGTAGTTTGCAACTGAAAAGGAACTTTCTATTTCCAACAATCTAGGTGAAGGGCGGCTTTCACACACACTTATCTCTCAGAACAGAGCATGTAGAGAGACTTTCGTTCATGTAGCACAAAGGGAACGGGTTGCATGGGAAACTTTTACTCTGGTTTCTCAGTGTGTTTCCTAGTGCCGGTTTGAAGTTCCTGCAGTTTCACTGTAAATCCGATTTGGAGCTTGTACCTCCCCATATATATATATGGAGTGTAGTTTGCAACTGAAAAGGAAATTTGTGTTCCCAACAATCTAGGTGAAGGACGGCTTTCACACACACTTATCTCTCAGAACTGAGCATGAGGAGAGACGTTCGTTCATCTAGCTCAATGGGAACGGGTTGCAGGGAAACTTTTAATGTGGTTTCTCAGTCTGTTTCCTAGTGCCGGTTTGAAGTTCCTGCAGTTTTCACTGTAAAACTGAGTTGGAACTTGTACCTTCCCATATATATGTATGGAGGGTAGTTTGCAACTGAAAGGAACTTTGTGTTCCCAAAAATCTAGGTGAAGGACGGCTTACACACACACTTATCTCTCAGAACTGAGCATGTGGAGAGACGATCGTTCATCTAGCACAAAGGGAACGCCTTGCAGGGGAAACTTTTACTCTGGTTTTTCAGTCTGTTTCCTAGTGCCGGATTGAAGTTCCTGCAGTTTTCACTTTAAAACCGATTTGGAGATAGTACCTCCCCATATAAATGTATAGAGTGTAGTTGGCAACTGAAAAGGAACTTTGTGTTCCCAACAATCTAGTTGAAAGTCGGCTTTCACACACACTTTTCTCTCAGAACTGAGCATGAGGAGAGACGTTCGTTAATCTAGCACAAAGGGAACGCCTTGCAGGTGAAACTTTTACTCTAGTTTCTCAGTGTGTTTCCTAGTGACGGTTTGATGTTCCTGCAGTTTTCACTGTAAAACCGAGTTGGAGCTAGTTCTTCCCCATATATATGTATGGAGTGTAGTTTGCAACTGAAAAGGAACTTTGTGTCCCAACAATATAGATGAAAGGCGGCTTTAACACACACTTATCTCTCAGAACTGAGCATGTGGAGAGACGTTCGTTCATCTAGCACAAAGGGAACGGGTTGCAGGGGAAACTATTACTCTGGTTTCTCAGTCTGTTTCCTAGTGCCGGTTTGAATTTCCTGCAGTTTTCACTGTAAATCAGATTTGGAGCTTGTACATCCCCATATATATCTAAGGATTTTAGTTTGCAACTGAAAAGGAACTTTGTGTTCCCAACAATCTAGGTGAAGGACGGCTTTCAAACACATTTATTTCTCAGAACTGAGCATGAGGAGAGACGTTCGTTCATCTAGCTCAAAGGGAACGGGTTGCAGGGGAAACTTTTAATGTGGTTTCTCATTCTGTTTCCTAGTGCCGGTTTGAAGTTCCTGCAGTTATCACTCTAAAACCGAGTTGGAGCTAATACCTCCCCATATATATGTATGGAAGGTAGTTTGCAACTGAAAAGGAACTTTGTGTTCCCAACAATCTAGGTGAAGGACGGCTTTCAAACACAATTATCTCTCAGAACTGAGCATGTGGAGAGACGTTCGTTCATCTAGCACAAAGGGAACCGTTTGCAGGGGAAACTTTTACTCTGCTTTCTCAGTCTGTTTCCTAATGCCGGTTTGAAGTTCCTGCAGTTTTCACTGTAAAATCGAGTTGGAGCTAGTACCTCCCCATAGATATGTATGGAGTGTAGTTTGCCACTGAAAAGGAACTTTGTGTTCCCAACAATCTAGGTGAAAGTCGGCTTTCACTCACACTTATCTCTCAGAACTGAGCATGTGGAGAGACGTTCGTTCATCTAGCACAAATGGAACGGGTTGCAGTGGAAACTATTACTCTGGTTTCTCAGTCTGTTTCCTAGTGCCGGTTTGAAGTTCCTGCAGTTTTCAATGTAAATCCGATTTGGAGCTTGTACATCCCCATATATATTTATGGAGTGCTGTTAGCAACTGAAAAGGAACTTTGTGTTCCCAACTGTCTAGGTGAAGGACGGCTTTCACACACACTTATCTCTCAGAAATGAGCATGAGGAGAGACGTTCTTTCATCTAGCTCAAAGGGAACGGGTTGCAGGAGAAACTTTTAGTCTGGTATCTCAGTCTGTTTCCTAGTGCCGTTTTGAAGTTCCTGCAGTTTTCACTGTTAAACCGAGTTGGAGCTAGTACCTCCCCATATATATGTATGGAGTGTAGTTTGCAACTGAAAAGGAAATTTGTGTTCCCAACAATCTAGGTGAAGGACGGCTTTCACACACACTTATCTCTCAGAACTGAGCATGTGGAGAGACGTTCGTTCATCTAGCACAAAGGGAACGGGTTGCAGGGGAAACTTTTACTCTGGTTTCTCAGTGTGTTTCCTAGTGCTGTTTTGAAGTTCCTGCAGTTTTCACTGTAAAACAGAGTTGGAGCTAGTACCTCCCCATATATATGTATGGAGTGTAGTTTGCAACTGAAAAGGAACTTTGTGTTCCCAACAAGCTAGGTGAAGTACGGCTTTCACACAAAGCTTTCTCTCAGACCTGAGCATTTGGAGAGAAGTTCGTTCATCTAGGACAAAGGGAACCGTTTGCAGGGGAAATTTTACTCTGGTTTCTCAGTCTGTTTCCTAATGCCGGTTTGAATTTCCTGCAGTTTTCACTATAAAATCGAGTTGGAGCTAGTACTTACCCATAGATATATATGGAGTGTAGTTTGCAACTGAAAAGGAACTTTGTGTTCCCAAGAATATATATGAAGTTAGGCTTTCACACACACTTATCTCTCAGAACTGAGCATGTGGAGAGACTTTCGTTCATCTAGCACAAAGGGAACGGGTTGCAGGGAAAACTTTTACTCTGGTTTCTCAGTCTGTTTCCTAGTGCCGGTTTGAAGTTCCTGCAATTTTCACTGTTAAACAGAGTTGGAGCTATTATCTCCCCATATAAATATATGGAGTGTAGTTTGCAACTGAAAGGAACTTTGTGTTCCCAAAAATCTAGGTGAAGGACGGCTTTCACACACACTTATCTCTCAAAAGTGAGCATGTGGAAAGACGTTCGTTCATCTAGCACAAAGGGAACGGGTTGCAAGGGAAACTTTTACTCTGGTTTCTCAGTCTGTTTCCTAGTGCCGGTTTGAAGTTCCTGCAGTTTTCACTGTAAAACCGATTTGGGGCTAGTACATCCCCATATATATGTATGGAGTGTGATTTGCATCTTAAAAGGAACTTTATGTTCCCAAAAAACTAGGTGAAAGACGGCTTTCACACACACTTTTCTCTCATAAATGAGCATGTGGAAAGACGTTCGTTCATCTAGCACAAAGGGAACGGTTTGCAGTGGAAACTTTTACTCTGGTTTCTCAGTCTGTTTCCTAGTGTCGGTTTGAAGTTCCTGCAGTTGTCACTGTAAAATCGAATTGGAGCTAGTACCTCCCCATATATATGTATGGAATGTTGTTTGCAACTGAAAAGGATCTTTCTGTCCCAACAATCTAGATGAAAGACGGCTTTCACACACACTAATCTTTCAGAACAGAGCATGTGGAGAGACGTTCGTTCATCTAGCACAAAGGGAACAGTTTGCAGGGGAAACTATTACTCTGGTTTCTCAGTCTGTTTCCTAGTGTCGGTTTGAAGTTCCTGCAGTTTCATTGTAAATCCGATTTGGAGCTTGTACGTCCCCAAATATATGTATGGAGTTTAGTTTGCAACTGAAAAGGAAATTTGTGTTCCCAACAATCTAGGTGAAGGACGGCTTTCACACACACTTATCTCTCAGAACTTAGCATGAGGAGAGACGTTCGTTCATCTAGCTCAATGGAAACGGGTTGCAGGGAAAGTTTTAATGTGATTACTCAGTCTGTTTCCTAGTGCCGTTTTGAAGTTCCTGCAGTTTTCACTGTAAAATCGAGTTGGAGCTTGTACCTCCCCATATATATGTATGGAATGTAGTTTGCAACTGAAAAGGTACTTTGTGTTCCCAAAAATCTAGATGAAGTACGGCTTTCACACACACTTTTCTCTCATAACTGAGCATGTGGAAAGACGTTCGTTCATCTAGCACAAAAGGAAAAGTTTGCAGCGGAAACTTTTACTCTGGTCTCTCAGTCTGTTTCCAAGTGCCGGTTTGAAGTTCCTGCAGTTTTCACTGTAAAACCTTGTTGGAGCTTGTACCTCCCCATATATATGTATGGATTGTAGTTTGCAACTGAAAAGGAACTGTGTGTTCCCAACAATCTTGGTGAAGGACGGCTTTCACACACACTTATTTCTCAGAACTGAGCATGTGGAGAGACTTTCCTTCATCTAGCACAAAGGGAACGGGTTACAGGGGAAACTTTTACTCTGGTTTCTCAGTGTGTTTCCTAGTGCTTGTTTGAAGTTCCTGCAGTTTTCACTGTAAAACCGAGTTGGAGCTAGTACCTCCCCATATATATGTATGGAGTGTAGTTTGCAACTGAAAAGGAACTTTCTATTCCCAACAATCTAGGTGAAGGGCGGCTTTCACACACACTTATCTCTCAGAACAGAGCATGTAGAGAGACTTTCGTTCATCTAGCACAAAGGGAACGGGTTGCAGGGGAAACTTTTACTCTGGTTTCTCAGTGTGTTTCCTAGTGCTGGTTTGAAGTTCCTGCAGTTTTCTCTGTAAAACCGAGTTGGAGCTAGTACCTCCCCATATATAACTATGGATTGTAGTTTGCAACTGAAAAGGAACTGTGTGTTCCCAACTATCTAGGTGAAGAAAGGCTTTCACACACACTTATCTCTCAGAAATGAGCATGTGGATAGACGTTCGTTCATGTAGCACAAAGGGAACGGGTTGCATGGGAAACTTTTATTCTGGTTTCTCAGTGTGTTTCCTAGTGCCGGTTTGAAGTTCCTGCAGTTTCACTGTAAATCCGATTTGGAGCTTGTACCTCCCCATATATATATATGGAGTGTAGTTTGCAACTGAAAAGGAAATTTGTGTTCCCAACAATCTAGGTGAAGGACGGCTTTCACACACACTTATCTCTCAGAACTGAGCATGAGGAGAGACGTTCGTTCATCTAGCTCAATGGGAACGGGTTGCAGGGAAACTTTTAATGTGGTTTCTCAGTCTGTTTCCTAGTGCCGGTTTGAAGTTCCTGCAGTTTTCACTGTAAAACTGAGTTGGAACTTGTACCTCCCCATATATATGTATGGAGGGTAGTTTGCAACAGAAAGGAACTTTGTGTTCCCAAAAATCTAGGTGAAGGACGGCTTACACACACAATTATCTCTCAGAACTGAGCATGTGGAGAGACGATCGTTCATCTAGCACAAAGGGAACGCCTTGCAGGGGAAACTTTTACTCTGGTTTTTCAGTCTGTTTCCTAGTGCCGGATTGAAGTTACTGCAGTTTTCACTTTAAAACCGATTTGGAGCTAGTACCTCCCCATATACATGTATAGAGTGTAGTTGGCAACTGAAAAGGAACTTTGTGTTCCCAACAATCTAGTTGAAAGTCGGCTTTCACACACACTTTTCTCTCAGAACTGAGCATGAGGAGAGACGTTCGTTCATCTAGCACAAAGGGAACGGGTTGCAAGGGAAACTTTTACTCTGGTTTCTCAGTCTGTTTCCTAGTGCCGGTTTGAAGTTCCTGCAGTTTTCACTGTAAAACCGATTTGGGGCTAGTACATCCCCATATATATGTATGGAGTGTGATTTGCATCTTAAAAGGAACTTTATGTTCCCAAAAAACTAGGTGAAAGACGGCTTTCACACACACTTTTCTCTCATAAATGAGCATGTGGAAAGACGTTCGTTCATCTAGCACAGAGGGAAAGGGTTGCATGGAAACTTTTACTCTGGTCTCTCACTCTGTTTCCTAGTGCCGGTTTGAAGTTCCTGCAGTTTTCACTGTAAAACCGAGTTGGAGCTAGTACCTCCCCATATATATGTATGGATTGTTTTTTGCAACTGAAAAGGAACTTTGTGTTCCCAACAATCTAGGTGAAGGGCGGCTTTCACACACACATATCTCTCAGAACTGAGCATGTAGTGAGACTTTCGTTCATCAAGCACAAACGGAACGGGTTGCAGGGGAAACTTTTACTCTGGTTTCTCAGTGTGTTTCCTAGTGCTGGTTTGAAGTTCCTGCAGTTTTCACTGTAAAACCGAGTTGGAGCTAGTACCTCCCCACATAAACCTATGGAGTGTAGTTTGCAACTGAAAAGGAACTTTGTGTTCCCAACTATCTAGGTGAAGGACGGCTTTCACACACACTTATCTCTCAGAAATGAGCATGTGGATAGACGTTCGTTCATCTAGCACAAAGGGAACGGGTTGCATGGGAAACTTTTACTCTGTTTTCTCAGTGTGTTTCCTAGTGCCGGTTTGAAGTTCCTGCAGTTTTCAATGTAAAACTGAGTTGGAGCTAGTACCTCCCCATATATATGTATGGAGTGTAGTTTGCAACTGAAAAGGAGCTTTGTGTTCCCAACTATCTAGTTGAAGGACGGCTTTCACACACACTTTCCTCTCAGAACTGAAGATGTGGAGAGACGTTCGTTCATCTAGCACAAAGGGAACGGGTTGCAGGGAAAACTTTACTCTAGTTTCTCAGTGTGTTTCCTAGTGCCGGTTTGAAGTTCCTGCATTTTTCACTGTAAAACCGATTTGGAGCTAGTACTTCCCCATATTTATGTATGGAGTGTAGTTTGCAACTGAAAGGAACTTTGTGTTCCCAACAATTTGGTGAAAGATGGCTTTCACACACACTTATCTCTCAGAACCTATCATGAGGAGAGACGTTCGTTCATCTAGCACAAAGCGAACGGTTTGCAGGGGAAACTTATCTCTAGTTTCTCAGTCTGTTTCCTAGTGCCAGTTTGAAGTTCCTGCAGTTTTCACTGTAAAACAGAGTTGGAGCTAGTACCTACCCATATATATGTATGGAGTGTAGTTTGCAACTGAAAAGGAACTTTGTGTTCCCAACAAGCTAGGTGAAGTACGGCTTTCACACAAAGCTTTCTCTCAGAACTGAGCATGTGGAGAGACGTTCGTTCATCTAGCACAAAGGGAACGGGTTGCAGGGGAAACTTTTACTCTGGTTTCTCAGTGTGTTTCCTAGTGCTGGTTTGAAGTTCCTGCAGTTTTCACTGTAAAACCGAGTTGGAGCTAGTACCTCCCCATATATAACTATGGATTGTAGTTTGCAACTGAAAAGGAACTGTGTGTTCCCAACTATCTAGGTGAAGAAAGGCTTTCACACACACTTATCTCTCAGAAATGAGCATGTGGATAGACGTTCGTTCATGTAGCACAAAGGGAACGGGTTGCATGGGAAACTTTTATTCTGGTTTCTCAGTGTGTTTCCTAGTGCCGGTTTGAAGTTCCTGCAGTTTCACTGTAAATCCGATTTGGAGCTTGTACCTCCCCATATATATATATGGAGTGTAGTTTGCAACTGAAAAGGAAATTTGTGTTCCCAACAATCTAGGTGAAGGACGGCTTTCACACACACTTATCTCTCAGAACTGAGCATGAGGAGAGACGTTCGTTCATCTAGCTCAATGGGAACGGGTTGCAGGGAAACTTTTAATGTGGTTTCTCAGTCTGTTTCCTAGTGCCGGTTTGAAGTTCCTGCAGTTTTCACTGTAAAACTGAGTTGGAACTTGTACCTCCCCATATATATGTATGGAGGGTAGTTTGCAACAGAAAGGAACTTTGTGTTCCCAAAAATCTAGGTGAAGGACGGCTTACACACACAATTATCTCTCAGAACTGAGCATGTGGAGAGACGATCGTTCATCTAGCACAAAGGGAACGCCTTGCAGGGGAAACTTTTACTCTGGTTTTTCAGTCTGTTTCCTAGTGCCGGATTGAAGTTACTGCAGTTTTCACTTTAAAACCGATTTGGAGCTAGTACCTCCCCATATACATGTATAGAGTGTAGTTGGCAACTGAAAAGGAACTTTGTGTTCCCAACAATCTAGTTGAAAGTCGGCTTTCACACACACTTTTCTCTCATAAATGAGCATGTGGAAAGACGTTCGTTCATCTAGCACAGAGGGAAAGGGTTGCATGGAAACTTTTACTCTGGTCTCTCACTCTGTTTCCTAGTGCCGGTTTGAAGTTCCTGCAGTTTTCACTGTAAAACCGAGTTGGAGCTAGTACCTCCCCATATATATGTATGGATTGTTTTTTGCAACTGAAAAGGAACTTTGTGTTCCCAACAATCTAGGTGAAGGGCGGCTTTCACACACACATATCTCTCAGAACTGAGCATGTAGTGAGACTTTCGTTCATCAAGCACAAACGGAACGGGTTGCAGGGGAAACTTTTACTCTGGTTTCTCAGTGTGTTTCCTAGTGCTGGTTTGAAGTTCCTGCAGTTTTCACTGTAAAACCGAGTTGGAGCTAGTACCTCCCCACATAAACCTATGGAGTGTAGTTTGCAACTGAAAAGGAACTTTGTGTTCCCAACTATCTAGGTGAAGGACGGCTTTCACACACACTTATCTCTCAGAAATGAGCATGTGGATAGACGTTCGTTCATCTAGCACAAAGGGAACGGGTTGCATGGGAAACTTTTACTCTGTTTTCTCAGTGTGTTTCCTAGTGCCGGTTTGAAGTTCCTGCAGTTTTCAATGTAAAACTGAGTTGGAGCTAGTACCTCCCCAAATATATGTATGGAGTGTAGTTTGCAACTGAAAAGGAGCTTTGTGTTCCCAACTATCTAGTTGAAGGACGGCTTTCACACACACTTTCCTCTCAGAACTGAAGATGTGGAGAGACGTTCGTTCATCTAGCACAAAGGGAACGGGTTGCAGGGAAAACTTTACTCTAGTTTCTCAGTGTGTTTCCTAGTGCCGGTTTGAAATTCCTGCATTTTTCACTGTAAAACCGATTTGGAGCTAGTACTTCCCCATATTTATGTATGGAGTGTAGTTTGCAACTGAAAGGAACTTTGTGTTCCCAACAATTTGGTGAAAGATGGCTTTCACACACACTTATCTCTCAGAACCTATCATGAGGAGAGACGTTCGTTCATCTAGCACAAAGCGAACGGTTTGCAGGGGAAACTTATCTCTAGTTTCTCAGTCTGTTTCCTAGTGCCAGTTTGAAGTTCCTGCAGTTTTCACTGTAAAACAGAGTTGGAGCTAGTACCTCCCCATATATATGTATGGAGTGTAGTTTGCAACTGAAAAGGAACTTTGTGTTCCCAACAAGCTAGGTGAAGTACGGCTTTCACACAAAGCTTTCTCTCAGAACTGAGCATGTGGAGAGACGTTCGTTCATCTAGCACAAAGGGAACGGGTTGCAGGGGAAACTTTTACTCTGGTTTCTCAGTGTGTTTCCTAGTGCTGTTTTGAAGTTCCTGCAGTTTTCACTGTAAAACAGAGTTGGAGCTAGTACCTCCCCATATATATGTATGGAGTGTAGTTTGCAACTGAAAAGGAACTTTGTGTTCCCAACAAGCTAGGTGAAGTACGGCTTTCACACAAAGCTTTCTCTCAGACCTGAGCATTTGGAGAGAAGTTCGTTCATCTAGGACAAAGGGAACCGTTTGCAGGGGAAATTTTACTCTGGTTTCTCAGTCTGTTTCCTAATGCCGGTTTGAATTTCCTGCAGTTTTCACTATAAAATCGAGTTGGAGCTAGTACCTACCCATAGATATATATGGAGTGTAGTTTGCAACTGAAAAGGAACTTTGTGTTCCAAAGAATATATATGAAGTTAGGCTTTCACACACACTTATCTCTCAGAACTGAGCATGTGGAGACACTTTCGTTCATCTAGCACAAAGGGAACGGGTTGCAGGGAAAACTTTTACTCTGGTTTCTCAGTCTGTTTCCTAGTGCCGGTTTGAAGTTCCTGCAATTTTCACTGTTAAACAGAGTTGGAGCTATTATCTCCCCATATAAATATATGGAGTGTAGTTTGCAACTGAAAGGAACTTTGTGTTCCCAAAAATCTAGGTGAAGGACGGCTTTCACACACACTTATCTCTCAAAAGTGAGCATGTGGAAAGACGTTCGTTCATCTAGCACAAAGGGAACGGGTTGCAAGGGAAACTTTTACTCTGGTTTCTCAGTCTGTTTCCTAGTGCCGGTTTGAAGTTCCTGCAGTTTTCACTGTAAAACCGATTTGGGGCTAGTACATCCCCATATATATGTATGGAGTGTGATTTGCATCTTAAAAGGAACTTTATGTTCCCAAAAAACTAGGTGAAAGACGGCTTTCACACACACTTTTCTCTCATAAATGAGCATGTGGAAAGACGTTCGTTCATCTAGCACAAAGGGAAAGGGTTGCATGGAAACTTTTACTCTGGTCTCTCACTCTGTTTCCTAGTGCCGGTTTGAAGTTCCTGCAGTTTTCACTGTAAAACCGAGTTGGAGCTAGTACCTCCCCATATATATGTATGGATTGTTTTTTGCAACTGAAAAGGAACTTTGTGTTCCCAACAATCTAGGTGAAGGGCGGCTTTCACACACACATATCTCTCAGAACTGAGCATGTAGTGAGACTTTCGTTCATCAAGCACAAACGGAACGGGTTGCAGGGGAAACTTTTACTCTGGTTTCTCAGTGTGTTTCCTAGTGCTGGTTTGAAGTTCCTGCAGTTTTCACTGTAAAACCGAGTTGGAGCTAGTACCTCCCCACATAAACCTATGGAGTGTAGTTTGCAACTGAAAAGGAACTTTGTGTTCCCAACTATCTAGGTGAAGGACGGCTTTCAGACACACTTATCTCTCAGAAATGAGCATGTGGATAGACGTTCGTTCATCTAGCACAAAGGGAACGGGTTGCATGGGAAACTTTTACTCTGTTTTCTCAGTGTGTTTCCTAGTGCCGGTTTGAAGTTCCTGCAGTTTTCAATGTAAAACTGAGTTGGAGCTAGTACCTCCCCATATATATTTATGGAGTGTAGTTTGCAACTGAAAAGGAGCTTTGTGTTCCCAACTATCTAGTTGAAGGACGGCTTTCACACACACTTTCCTCTCAGAACTGAAGATGTGGAGAGACGTTCGTTCATCTAGCACAAAGGGAACGCCTTGCAGGGGAAACTTTTACTCTGGTCTCTCACTCTGTTTCCTAGTGCCGGTTTGAAGTTCCTGCAGTTTTCACTGTAAAACCGAGTTGGAGCTAGTACCTCCCCATATATATGTATGGATTGTTTTTTGCAACTGAAAAGGAACTTTGTGTTCCCAACAATCTAGGTGAAGGGCGGCTTTCACACACACATATCTCTCAGAACTGAGCATGTAGTGAGACTTTCGTTCATCAAGCACAAACGGAACGGGTTGCAGGGGAAACTTTTACTCTGGTTTCTCAGTGTGTTTCCTAGTGCTGGTTTGAAGTTCCTGCAGTTTTCACTGTAAAACCGAGTTGGAGCTAGTACCTCCCCACATAAACCTATGGAGTGTAGTTTGCAACTGAAAAGGAACTTTGTGTTCCCAACTATCTAGGTGAAGGACGGCTTTCACACACACTTATCTCTCAGAAATGAGCATGTGGATAGACGTTCGTTCATCTAGCACAAAGGGAACGGGTTGCATGGGAAACTTTTACTCTGTTTTCTCAGTGTGTTTCCTAGTGCCGGTTTGAAGTTCCTGCAGTTTTCAATGTAAAACTGAGTTGGAGCTAGTACCTCCCCATATATATGTATGGAGTGTAGTTTGCAACTGAAAAGGAGCTTTGTGTTCCCAACTATCTAGTTGAAGGACGGCTTTCACACACACTTTCCTCTCAGAACTGAAGATGTGGAGAGACGTTCGTTCATCTAGCACAAAGGGAACGGGTTGCAGGGAAAACTTTACTCTAGTTTCTCAGTGTGTTTCCTAGTGCCGGTTTGAAGTTCCTGCATTTTTCACTGTTAAACCGATTTGGAGCTAGTACTTCCCCATATTTATGTATGGAGTGTAGTTTGCAACTGAAAGGAACTTTGTGTTCCCAACAATTTGGTGAAAGATGGCTTTCACACACACTTATCTCTCAGAACCTATCATGAGGAGAGACGTTCGTTCATCTAGCACAAAGCGAACGGTTTGCAGGGGAAACTTATCTCTAGTTTCTCAGTCTGTTTCCTAGTGCCAGTTTGAAGTTCCTGCAGTTTTCACTGTAAAAAAGTTTTGGAGTTAATACCTCCCCATATATATGTATGGAGTGTAGTTTGCAACTAAAAAGGAACTTTGTGTTCCCAACAATCTAGGTGAAGGACAGCTTTCACACACACTTATCTCTCAGAACTGAGCATGTGGAGAGACGTTCGTTCATCTAGCACAAAGGGAACGGTTTGCAGTGGAAACTTTTACACTGGTTTCTCAGTCTGTTTCCTAGTGTCGGTTTGAAGTTCCTGCAGTTGTCACTGTAAAATCGAATTGGAGCTAGTACCTCCCCATATATATGTATGGAATGTTGTTTGCAACTGAAAAGGATCTTTGTGTCCCAACAATCTAGATGAAAGACGGCTTTCACACACACTAATCTTTCAGAACAGAGCATGTGGAGAGACGTTCGTTCATCTAGCACAAAGGGAACAGGTTGCAGGGGAAACTATTACTCTGGTTTCTCAGTCTGTTTCCTAGTGTCGGTTTGAAGTTCCTGCAGTTTCACTGTAAATCCGATTTGGAGCTTGTACGTCCCCATATATATGTATGGAGTGTAGTTTGCAACTGAAAAGGAAATTTGTGTTCCCAACAATCTAGGTGAAGGACGGCTTTCACACACACATATCTCTCAGAACTTAGCATGAGGAGAGACGTTCGTTCATCTAGCTCAATGGAAACGGGTTGCAGGGAAAGTTTTAATGTGATTTCTCAGTCTGTTTCCTAGTGCCGTTTTGAAGTTCCTGCAGTTTTCACTGTACAACCTTGTTGGAGCTTGTACCTCCCCATATATATGTATGGATTGTAGTTTGCAACTGAAAAGGAACTGTGTGTTCCCAACAATCTTGGTGAAGGACGGCTTTCACACACACTTATTTCTCAGAACTGAGCATGTGGAGAGACTTTCCTTCATCTAGCACAAAGGGAACGGTTTACAGGGGAAACTTTTACTCTGGTTTCTCAGTGTGTTTCCTAGTGCTTGTTTGAAGTTCCTGCAGTTTTCACTGTAAAACCGAGTTGGATCTAGTACCTCCCCATATATATGTATGGAGTGTAGTTTGCAACTGAAAAGGAACTTTCTATTTCCAACAATCTAGGTGAAGGGCGGCTTTCACACACACTTATCTCTCAGAACAGAGCATGTAGAGAGACTTTCGTTCATGTAGCACAAAGGGAACGGGTTGCATGGGAAACTTTTACTCTGGTTTCTCAGTGTGTTTCCTAGTGCCGGTTTGAAGTTCCTGCAGTTTCACTGTAAATCCGATTTGGAGCTTGTACCTCCCCATATATATATATGGAGTGTAGTTTGCAACTGAAAAGGAAATTTGTGTTCCCAACAATCTAGGTGAAGGACGGCTTTCACACACACTTATCTCTCAGAACTGAGCATGAGGAGAGACGTTCGTTCATCTAGCTCAATGGGAACGGGTTGCAGGGAAACTTTTAATGTGGTTTCTCAGTCTGTTTCCTAGTGCCGGTTTGAAGTTCCTGCAGTTTTCACTGTAAAACTGAGTTGGAACTTGTACCTTCCCATATATATGTATGGAGGGTAGTTTGCAACTGAAAGGAACTTTGTGTTCCCAAAAATCTAGGTGAAGGACGGCTTACACACACACTTATCTCTCAGAACTGAGCATGTGGAGAGACGATCGTTCATCTAGCACAAAGGGAACGCCTTGCAGGGGAAACTTTTACTCTGGTTTTTCAGTCTGTTTCCTAGTGCCGGATTGAAGTTCCTGCAGTTTTCACTTTAAAACCGATTTGGAGCTAGTACCTCCCCATATACATGTATAGAGTGTAGTTGGCAACTGAAAAGGAACTTTGTGTTCCCAACAATCTAGTTGAAAGTCGGCTTTCACACACACTTTTCTCTCAGAAATGAGCATGAGGAGAGACGTTCGTTAATCTAGCACAAAGGGAACGCCTTGCAGGTGAAACTTTTACTCTAGTTTCTCAGTGTGTTTCCTAGTGACGGTTTGATGTTCCTGCAGTTTTCACTGTAAAACCGAGTTGGAGCTAGTTCTTCCCCATATATATGTATGGAGTGTAGTTTGCAACTGAAAAGGAACTTTGTGTCCCAACAATATAGATTAAAGGCGGCTTTCACACACACTTATCTCTCAGAACTGAGCATGTGGAGAGACGTTCGTTCATCTAGCACAAAGGGAACGGGTTGCAGGGGAAACTATTACTCTGGTTTCTCAGTCTGTTTCCTAGTGCCGGTTTGAATTTCCTGCAGTTTTCACTGTAAATCAGATTTGGAGCTTGTACATCCCCATATATATCTAAGGATTTTAGTTTGCAACTGAAAAGGAACTTTGTGTTCCCAACAATCTAGGTGAAGGACGGCTTTCAAACACATTTATTTCTCAGAACTGAGCATGAGGAGAGACGTTCGTTCATCTAGCTCAAAGGGAACGGGTTGCAGGGGAAACTTTTAATGTGGTTTCTCATTCTGTTTCCTAGTGCCGGTTTGAAGTTCCTGCAGTTTTCACTCTAAAACCGAGTTGGAGCTAATACCTCCCCATATATATGTATGGAAGGTAGTTTGCAACTGAAAAGGAACTTTGTGTTCCCAACAATCTAGGTGAAGGACGGCTTTCAAACACACTTATCTCTCAGAACTGAGCATGTGGAGAGACGTTCGTTCATCTAGCACAAAGGGAACCGTTTGCAGGGGAAACTTTTACTCTGCTTTCTCAGTCTGTTTCCTAATGCCGGTTTGAAGTTCCTGCAGTTTTCACTGTAAAATCGAGTTGGAGCTAGTACCTCCCCATAGATATGTATGGAGTGTAGTTTGCCACTGAAAAGGAACTTTGTGTTCCCAACAATCTAGGTGAAAGTCGGCTTTCACTCACACTTATCTCTCAGAACTGAGCATGTGGAGAGACGTTCGTTCATCTAGCACAAATGGAACGGGTTGCAGTGGAAACTATTACTCTGGTTTCTCAGTCTGTTTCCTAGTGCCGGTTTGAAGTTCCTGCAGTTTTCAATGTAAATCCGATTTGGAGCTTGTACATCCCCATATATATTTATGGAGTGCTGTTAGCAACTGAAAAGGAACTTTGTGTTCCCAACTGTCTAGGTGAAGGACGGCTTTCACACACACTTATCTCTCAGAAATGAGCATGAGGAGAGACGTTCTTTCATCTAGCTCAAAGGGAACGGGTTGCAGGAGAAACTTTTACTCTGGTATCTCAGTCTGTTTCCTAGTGCCGTTTTGAAGTTCCTGCAGTTTTCACTGTTAAACCGAGTTGGAGCTAGTACCTCCCCATATATATGTATGGAGTGTAGTTTGCAACTGAAAAGGAAATTTGTGTTCCCAACAATCTAGGTGAAGGACGGCTTTCACACACACTTATCTCTCAGAACTGAGCATGTGGAGAGACGTTCGTTCATCTAGCACAAAGGGAACGGGTTGCAGGGGAAACTTTTACTCTGGTTTCTCAGTGTGTTTCCTAGTGCTGTTTTGAAGTTCCTGCAGTTTTCACTGTAAAACAGAGTTGGAGCTAGTACCTCCCCATATATATGTATGGAGTGTAGTTTGCAACTGAAAAGGAACTTTGTGTTCCCAACAAGCTAGGTGAAGTACGGCTTTCACACAAAGCTTTCTCTCAGACCTGAGCATTTGGAGAGAAGTTCGTTCATCTAGGACAAAGGGAACCGTTTGCAGGGGAAATTTTACTCTGGTTTCTCAGTCTGTTTCCTAATGCCGGTTTGAATTTCCTGCAGTTTTCACTATAAAATCGAGTTGGAGCTAGTACTTACCCATAGATATATATGGAGTGTAGTTTGCAACTGAAAAGGAACTTTGTGTTCCCAAGAATATATATGAAGTTAGGCTTTCACACACACTTATCTCTCAGAACTGAGCATGTGGAGAGACTTTCGTTCATCTAGCACAAAGGGAACGAGTTGCAGGGAAAACTTTTACTCTGGTTTCTCAGTCTGTTTCCTAGTGCCGGTTTGAAGTTCCTGCAATTTTCACTGTTAAACAGAGTTGGAGCTATTATCTCCCCATATAAATATATGGAGTGTTGTTTGCAACTGAAAGGAACTTTGTGTTCCCAAAAATCTAGGTGAAGGACGGCTTTCACACACACTTATCTCTCAAAAGTGAGCATGTGGAAAGACGTTCGTTCATCTAGCACAAAGGGAACGGGTTGCAAGGGAAACTTTTACTCTGGTTTCTCAGTCTGTTTCCTAGTGCCGGTTTGAAGTTCCTGCAGTTTTCACTGTAAAACCGATTTGGGGCTAGTACATCCCCATATATATGTATGGAGTGTGATTTGCATCTTAAAAGGAACTTTATGTTCCCAAAAAACTAGGTGAAAGACGGCTTTCACACACACTTTTCTCTCATAAATGAGCATGTGGAAAGACGTTCGTTCATCTAGCACAAAGGGAAAGGGTTGCATGGAAACTTTTACTCTGGTCTCTCACTCTGTTTCCTATTGCCGGTTTGAAGTTCCTGCAGTTTTCACTGTAAAACCGAGTTGGAGCTAGTACCTCCCCATATATATGTATGGATTGTTTTTTGCAACTGAAAAGGAACTTTGTGTTCCCAACAATCTAGGTGAAGGGCGGCTTTCACACACACATATCTCTCAGAACTGAGCATGTAGTGAGACTTTCGTTCATCAAGCACAAACGGAACGGGTTGCAGGGGAAACTTTTACTCTGGTTTCTCAGTGTGTTTCCTAGTGCTGGTTTGAAGTTCCTGCAGTTTTCACTGTAAAACCGAGTTGGAGCTAGTACCTCCCCACATAAACCTATGGAGTGTAGTTTGCAACTGAAAAGGAACTTTGTGTTCCCAACTATCTAGGTGAAGGACGGCTTTCAGACACACTTATCTCTCAGAAATGAGCATGTGGATAGACGTTCGTTCATCTAGCACAAAGGGAACGGGTTGCATGGGAAACTTTTACTCTGTTTTCTCAGTGTGTTTCCTAGTGCCGGTTTGAAGTTCCTGCAGTTTTCAATGTAAAACTGAGTTGGAGCTAGTACCTCCCCATATATATTTATGGAGTGTAGTTTGCAACTGAAAAGGAGCTTTGTGTTCCCAACTATCTAGTTGAAGGACGGCTTTCACACACACTTTCCTCTCAGAACTGAAGATGTGGAGAGACGTTCGTTCATCTAGCACAAAGGGAACGGGTTGCAGGGAAAACTTTACTCTAGTTTCTCAGTGTGTTTCCTAGTGCCGGTTTGAAGTTCCTGCATTTTTCACTGTAAAACCGATTTGGAGCTAGTACTTCCCCATATTTATGTATGGAGTGTAGTTTGCAACTGAAAGGAACTTTGTGTTCCCAACAATTTGGTGAAAGATGGCTTTCACACACACTTATCTCTCAGAACTTATCATGAGGAGAGACGTTCGTTCATCTAGCACAAAGCGAACGGGTTGCAGGGGAAACTTTTCTCTAGTTTCTCAGTCTGTTTCCTAGTGCCAGTTTGAAGTTCCTGCAGTTTTCACTGTAAAAAAGTTTTGGAGTTAATACCTCCCCATATATATGTATGGAGTGTAGTTTGCAACTAAAAAGGAACTTTGTGTTCCCAACAATCTAGGTGAAGGACAGCTTTCACACACACTTATCTCTCAGAACTGAGGATGTGGAGAGACGTTCGTTCATCTAGCACAAAGGGAACGGTTTGCAGTGGAAACTTTTACTCTGGTTTCTCAGTCTGTTTCCTAGTGTCGGTTTGAAGTTCCTGCAGTTGTCACTGTAAAATCGAATTGGAGCTAGTACCTCCCCATATATATGTATGGAATGTTGTTTGCAACTGAAAAGGATCTTTGTGTCCCAACAATCTAGATGAAAGACGGCTTTCACACACACTAATCTTTCAGAACAGAGCATGTGGAGAGACGTTCGTTCATCTAGCACAAAGGGAACAGTTTGCAGGGGAAACTATTACTCTGGTTTCTCAGTCTGTTTCCTAGTGTCGGTTTGAAGTTCCTGCAGTTTCACTGTAAATCCGATTTGGAGCTTGTACGTCCCCAAATATATGTATGGAGTTTAGTTTGCAACTGAAAAGGAAATTTGTGTTCCCAACAATCTAGGTGAAGGACGGCTTTCACACACACTTATCTCTCAGAACTTAGCATGAGGAGAGACGTTCGTTCATCTAGCTCAATGGAAACGGGTTGCAGGGAAAGTTTTAATGTGATTACTCAGTCTGTTTCCTAGTGCCGTTTTGAAGTTCCTGCAGTTTTCACTGTAAAATCGAGTTGGAGCTTGTACCTCCCCATATATATGTATGGAATTTAGTTTGCAACTGAAAAGGTACTTTGTGTTCCCAAAAATCTAGATGAAGTACGGCTTTCACACACACTTTTCTCTCATAACTGAGCATGTGGAAAGACGTTCGTTCATCTAGCACAAAAGGAAAAGTTTGCAGCGGAAACTTTTACTCTGGTCTCTCAGTCTGTTTCCAAGTGCCGGTTTGAAGTTCCTGAAGTTTTCACTGTAAAACCTTGTTGGAGCTTGTACCTCCCCATATATATGTATGGATTGTAGTTTGCAACTGAAAAGGAACTGTGTGTTCCCAACAATCTTGGTGAAGGACGGCTTTCACACACACTTATTTCTCAGAACTGAGCATGTGGAGAGACTTTCCTTCATCTAGCACAAAGGGAACGGGTTACAGGGGAAACTTTTACTCTGGTTTCTCAGTGTGTTTCCTAGTGCTTGTTTGAAGTTCCTGCAGTTTTCACTGTAAAACCGAGTTGGAGCTAGTACCTCCCCATATATATGTATGGAGTGTAGTTTGCAACTGAAAAGGAACTTTCTATTCCCAACAATCTAGGTGAAGGGCGGCTTTCACACACACTTATCTCTCAGAGCTGGGCATGTGGATAGACGTTCGTTCATGTAGCACAAAGGGAACGGGTTGCATGGGAAACTTTTATTCTGGTTTCTCAGTGTGTTTCCTAGTGCCGGTTTGACGTTCCTGCAGTTTCACTGTAAATCCGATTTGGAGCTTGTACCTCCCCATATATATATATGGAGTGTAGTTTGCAACTGAAAAGGAAATTTGTGTTCCCAACAATCTAGGTGAAGGACGGCTTTCACACACACTTATCTCTCAGAACTGAGCATGAGGAGAGACGTTCGTTCATCTAGCTCAATGGGAACGGGTTGCAGGGAAACTTTTAATGTGGTTTCTCAGTCTGTTTCCTAGTGCCGGTTTGAAGTTCCTGCAGTTTTCACTGTAAAACTGAGTTGGAACTTGTACCTCCCCATATATATGTATGGAGGGTAGTTTGCAACAGAAAGGAACTTTGTGTTCCCAAAAATCTAGGTGAAGGACGGCTTACACACACAATTATCTCTCAGAACTGAGCATGTGGAGAGACGATCGTTCATCTAGCACAAAGGGAACGCCTTGCAGGGGAAACTTTTACTCTGGTTTTTCAGTCTGTTTCCTAGTGCCGGATTGAAGTTACTGCAGTTTTCACTTTAAAACCGATTTGGAGCTAGTACCTCCCCATATACATGTATAGAGTGTAGTTGGCAACTGAAAAGGAACTTTGTGTTCCCAACAATCTAGTTGAAAGTCGGCTTTCACACACACTTTTCTCTCAGAACTGAGCATGAGGAGAGACGTTCGTTCATCTAGCACAAAGGGAACGGGTTGCAAGGGAAACTTTTACTCTGGTTTCTCAGTCTGTTTCCTAGTGCCGGTTTGAAGTTCCTGCAGTTTTCACTGTAAAACCGATTTGGGGCTAGTACATCCCCATATATATGTATGGAGTGTGATTTGCATCTTAAAAGGAACTTTATGTTCCCAAAAAACTAGGTGAAAGACGGCTTTCACACACACTTTTCTCTCATAAATGAGCATGTGGAAAGACGTTCGTTCATCTAGCACAGAGGGAAAGGGTTGCATGGAAACTTTTACTCTGGTCTCTCACTCTGTTTCCTAGTGCCGGTTTGAAGTTCCTGCAGTTTTCACTGTAAAACCGAGTTGGAGCTAGTACCTCCCCATATATATGTATGGATTGTTTTTTGCAACTGAAAAGGAACTTTGTGTTCCCAACAATCTAGGTGAAGGGCGGCTTTCACACACACATATCTCTCAGAACTGAGCATGTAGTGAGACTTTCGTTCATCAAGCACAAACGGAACGGGTTGCAGGGGAAACTTTTACTCTGGTTTCTCAGTGTGTTTCCTAGTGCTGGTTTGAAGTTCCTGCAGTTTTCACTGTAAAACCGAGTTGGAGCTAGTACCTCCCCACATAAACCTATGGAGTGTAGTTTGCAACTGAAAAGGAACTTTGTGTTCCCAACTATCTAGGTGAAGGACGGCTTTCACACACACTTATCTCTCAGAAATGAGCATGTGGATAGACGTTCGTTCATCTAGCACAAAGGGAACGGGTTGCATGGGAAACTTTTACTCTGTTTTCTCAGTGTGTTTCCTAGTGCCGGTTTGAAGTTCCTGCAGTTTTCAATGTAAAACTGAGTTGGAGCTAGTACCTCCCCATATATATGTATGGAGTGTAGTTTGCAACTGAAAAGGAGCTTTGTGTTCCCAACTATCTAGTTGAAGGACGGCTTTCACACACACTTTCCTCTCAGAACTGAAGATGTGGAGAGACGTTCGTTCATCTAGCACAAAGGGAACGGGTTGCAGGGAAAACTTTACTCTAGTTTCTCAGTGTGTTTCCTAGTGCCGGTTTGAAGTTCCTGCATTTTTCACTGTAAAACCGATTTGGAGCTAGTACTTCCCCATATTTATGTATGGAGTGTAGTTTGCAACTGAAAGGAACTTTGTGTTCCCAACAATTTGGTGAAAGATGGCTTTCACACACACTTATCTCTCAGAACCTATCATGAGGAGAGACGTTCGTTCATCTAGCACAAAGCGAACGGTTTGCAGGGGAAACTTATCTCTAGTTTCTCAGTCTGTTTCCTAGTGCCAGTTTGAAGTTCCTGCAGTTTTCACTGTAAAAAAGTTTTGGAGTTAATACCTCCCCATATATATGTATGGAGTGTAGTTTGCAACTAAAAAGGAACTTTGTGTTCCCAACAATCTAGGTGAAGGACAGCTTTCACACACACTTATCTCTCAGAACTGAGCATGTGGAGAGACGTTCGTTCATCTAGCACAAAGGGAACGGTTTGCAGTGGAAACTTTTACTCTGGTTTCTCAGTCTGTTTCCTAGTGTCGGTTTGAAGTTCCTGCAGTTGTCACTGTAAAATCGAATTGGAGCTAGTACCTCCCCATATATATGTATGGAATGTTGTTTGCAACTGAAAAGGATCTTTGTGTCCCAACAATCTAGATGAAAGACGGCTTTCACACACACTAATCTTTCAGAACAGAGCATGTGGAGAGACGTTCGTTCATCTAGCACAAAGGGAACAGGTTGCAGGGGAAACTATTACTCTGGTTTCTCAGTCTGTTTCCTAGTGTCGGTTTGAAGTTCCTGCAGTTTCACTGTAAATCCGATTTGGAGCTTGTACGTCCCCATATATATGTATGGAGTGTAGTTTGCAACTGAAAAGGAAATTTGTGTTCCCAACAATCTAGGTGAAGGACGGCTTTCACACACACATATCTCTCAGAACTTAGCATGAGGAGAGACGTTCGTTCATCTAGCTCAATGGAAACGGGTTGCAGGGAAAGTTTTAATGTGATTTCTCAGTCTGTTTCCTAGTGCCGTTTTGAAGTTCCTGCAGTTTTCACTGTACAACCTTGTTGGAGCTTGTACCTCCCCATATATATGTATGGATTGTAGTTTGCAACTGAAAAGGAACTGTGTGTTCCCAACAATCTTGGTGAAGGACGGCTTTCACACACACTTATTTCTCAGAACTGAGCATGTGGAGAGACTTTCCTTCATCTAGCACAAAGGGAACGGTTTACAGGGGAAACTTTTACTCTGGTTTCTCAGTGTGTTTCCTAGTGCTTGTTTGAAGTTCCTGCAGTTTTCACTGTAAAACCGAGTTGGATCTAGTACCTCCCCATATATATGTATGGAGTGTAGTTTGCAACTGAAAAGGAACTTTCTATTTCCAACAATCTAGGTGAAGGGCGGCTTTCACACACACTTATCTCTCAGAACAGAGCATGTAGAGAGACTTTCGTTCATGTAGCACAAAGGGAACGGGTTGCATGGGAAACTTTTACTCTGGTTTCTCAGTGTGTTTCCTAGTGCCGGTTTGAAGTTCCTGCAGTTTCACTGTAAATCCGATTTGGAGCTTGTACCTCCCCATATATATATATGGAGTGTAGTTTGCAACTGAAAAGGAAATTTGTGTTCCCAACAATCTAGGTGAAGGACGGCTTTCACACACACTTATCTCTCAGAACTGAGCATGAGGAGAGACGTTCGTTCATCTAGCTCAATGGGAACGAGTTGCAGGGAAACTTTTAATGTGGTTTCTCAGTCTGTTTCCTAGTGCCGGTTTGAAGTTCCTGCAGTTTTCACTGTAAAACTGAGTTGGAACTTGTACCTTCCCATATATATGTATGGAGGGTAGTTTGCAACTGAAAGGAACTTTGTGTTCCCAAAAATCTAGGTGAAGGACGGCTTACACACACACTTATCTCTCAGAACTGAGCATGTGGAGAGACGATCGTTCATCTAGCACAAAGGGAACGCCTTGCAGGGGAAACTTTTACTCTGGTTTTTCAGTCTGTTTCCTAGTGCCGGATTGAAGTTCCTGCAGTTTTCACTTTAAAACCGATTTGGAGCTAGTACCTCCCCATATACATGTATAGAGTGTAGTTGGCAACTGAAAAGGAACTTTGTGTTCCCAACAATCTAGTTGAAAGTCGGCTTTCACACACACTTTTCTCTCAGAACTGAGCATGAGGAGAGACGTTCGTTAATCTAGCACAAAGGGAACGCCTTGCAGGTGAAACTTTTACTCTAGTTTCTCAGTGTGTTTCCTAGTGACGGTTTGATGTTCCTGCAGTTTTCACTGTAAAACCGAGTTGGAGCTAGTTCTTCCCCATATATATGTATGGAGTGTAGTTTGCAACTGAAAAGGAACTTTGTGTCCCAACAATATAGATGAAAGGCGGCTTTCACACACACTTATCTCTCAGAACTGAGCATGTGGAGAGACGTTCGTTCATCTAGCACAAAGGGAACGGGTTGCAGGGGAAACTATTACTCTGGTTTCTCAGTCTGTTTCCTAGTGCCGGTTTGAATTTCCTGCAGTTTTCACTGTAAATCAGATTTGGAGCTTGTACATCCCCATATATATCTAAGGATTTTAGTTTGCAACTGAAAAGGAACTTTGTGTTCCCAACAATCTAGGTGAAGGACGGCTTTCAAACACATTTATTTCTCAGAACTGAGCATGAGGAGAGACGTTCGTTCATCTAGCTCAAAGGGAACGGGTTGCAGGGGAAACTTTTAATGTGGTTTCTCATTCTGTTTCCTAGTGCCGGTTTGAAGTTCCTGCAGTTTTCACACTAAAACCGAGTTGGAGCTAATACCTCCCCATATATATGTATGGAAGGTAGTTTGCAACTGAAAAGGAACTTTGTGTTCCCAACAATCTAGGTGAAGGACGGCTTTCAAACACACTTATCTCTCAGAACTGAGCATGTGGAGAGACGTTCGTTCATCTAGCACAAAGGGAACCGTTTGCAGGGGAAACTTTTACTCTGCTTTCTCAGTCTGTTTCCTAATGCCGGTTTGAAGTTCCTGCAGTTTTCACTGTAAAATCGAGTTGGAGCTAGTACCTCCCCATAGATATGTATGGAGTGTAGTTTGCCACTGAAAAGGAACTTTGTGTTCCCAACAATCTAGGTGAAAGTCGGCTTTCACTCACACTTATCTCTCAGAACTGAGCATGTGGAGAGACGTTCGTTCATCTAGCACAAATGGAACGGGTTGCAGTGGAAACTATTACTCTGGTTTCTCAGTCTGTTTCCTAGTGCCGGTTTGAAGTTCCTGCAGTTTTCAATGTAAATCCGATTTGGAGCTTGTACATCCCCATATATATTTATGGAGTGCTGTTAGCAACTGAAAAGGAACTTTGTGTTCCCAACTGTCTAGGTGAAGGACGGCTTTCACACACACTTATCTCTCAGAAATGAGCATGAGGAGAGACGTTCTTTCATCTAGCTCAAAGGGAACGGGTTGCAGGAGAAACTTTTACTCTGGTATCTCAGTCTGTTTCCTAGTGCCGTTTTGAAGTTCCTGCAGTTTTCACTGTTAAACCGAGTTGGAGCTAGTACCTCCCCATATATATGTATGGAGTGTAGTTTGCAACTGAAAAGGAAATTTGTGTTCCCAACAATCTAGGTGAAGGACGGCTTTCACACACACTTATCTCTCAGAACTGAGCATGTGGAGAGACGTTCGTTCATCTAGCACAAAGGGAACGGGTTGCAGGGGAAACTTTTACTCTGGTTTCTCAGTGTGTTTCCTAGTGCTGTTTTGAAGTTCCTGCAGTTTTCACTGTAAAACAGAGTTGGAGCTAGTACCTCCCCATATATATGTATGGAGTGTAGTTTGCAACTGAAAAGGAACTTTGTGTTCCCAACAAGCTAGGTGAAGTACGGCTTTCACACAAAGCTTTCTCTCAGACCTGAGCATTTGGAGAGAAGTTCGTTCATCTAGGACAAAGGGAACCGTTTGCAGGGGAAATTTTACTCTGGTTTCTCAGTCTGTTTCCTAATGCCGGTTTGAATTTCCTGCAGTTTTCACTATAAAATCGAGTTGGAGCTAGTACTTACCCATAGATATATATGGAGTGTAGTTTGCAACTGAAAAGGAACTTTGTGTTCCCAAGAATATATATGAAGTTAGGCTTTCACACACACTTATCTCTCAGAACTGAGCATGTGGAGAGACTTTCGTTCATCTAGCACAAAGGGAACGGGTTGCAGGGAAAACTTTTACTCTGGTTTCTCAGTCTGTTTCCTAGTGCCGGTTTGAAGTTCCTGCAATTTTCACTGTTAAACAGAGTTGGAGCTATTATCTCCCCATATAAATATATGGAGTGTAGTTTGCAACTGAAAGGAACTTTGTGTTCCCAAAAATCTAGGTGAAGGACGGCTTTCACACACACTTATCTCTCAAAAGTGAGCATGTGGAAAGACGTTCGTTCATCTAGCACAAAGGGAACGGGTTGCAAGGGAAACTTTTACTCTGGTTTCTCAGTCTGTTTCCTAGTGCCGGTTTGAAGTTCCTGCAGTTTTCACTGTAAAACCGATTTGGGGCTAGTACATCCCCATATATATGTATGGAGTGTGATTTGCATCTTAAAAGGAACTTTATGTTCCCAAAAAACTAGGTGAAAGACGGCTTTCACACACACTTTTCTCTCATAAATGAGCATGTGGAAAGACGTTCGTTCATCTAGCACAAAGGGAAAGGGTTGCATGGAAACTTTTACTCTGGTCTCTCACTCTGTTTCCTATTGCCGGTTTGAAGTTCCTGCAGTTTTCACTGTAAAACCGAGTTGGAGCTAGTACCTCCCCATATATATGTATGGATTGTTTTTTGCAACTGAAAAGGAACTTTGTGTTCCCAACAATCTAGGTGAAGGGCGGCTTTCACACACACATATCTCTCAGAACTGAGCATGTAGTGAGACTTTCGTTCATCAAGCACAAACGGAACGGGTTGCAGGGGAAACTTTTACTCTGGTTTCTCAGTGTGTTTCCTAGTGCTGGTTTGAAGTTCCTGCAGTTTTCACTGTAAAACCGAGTTGGAGCTAGTACCTCCCCACATAAACCTATGGAGTGTAGTTTGCAACTGAAAAGGAACTTTGTGTTCCCAACTATCTAGGTGAAGGACGGCTTTCAGACACACTTATCTCTCAGAAATGAGCATGTGGATAGACGTTCGTTCATCTAGCACAAAGGGAACGGGTTGCATGGGAAACTTTTACTCTGTTTTCTCAGTGTGTTTCCTAGTGCCGGTTTGAAGTTCCTGCAGTTTTCAATGTAAAACTGAGTTGGAGCTAGTACCTCCCCATATATATTTATGGAGTGTAGTTTGCAACTGAAAAGGAGCTTTGTGTTCCCAACTATCTAGTTGAAGGACGGCTTTCACACACACTTTCCTCTCAGAACTGAAGATGTGGAGAGACGTTCGTTCATCTAGCACAAAGGGAACGGGTTGCAGGGAAAACTTTACTCTAGTTTCTCAGTGTGTTTCCTAGTGCCGGTTTGAAGTTCCTGCATTTTTCACTGTAAAACCGATTTGGAGCTAGTACTTCCCCATATTTATGTATGGAGTGTAGTTTGCAACTGAAAGGAACTTTGTGTTCCCAACAATTTGGTGAAAGATGGCTTTCACACACACTTATCTCTCAGAACTTATCATGAGGAGAGACGTTCGTTCATCTAGCACAAAGCGAACGGGTTGCAGGGGAAACTTTTCTCTAGTTTCTCAGTCTGTTTCCTAGTGCCAGTTTGAAGTTCCTGCAGTTTTCACTGTAAAAAAGTTTTGGAGTTAATACCTCCCCATATATATGTATGGAGTGTAGTTTGCAACTAAAAAGGAACTTTGTGTTCCCAACAATCTAGGTGAAGGACAGCTTTCACACACACTTATCTCTCAGAACTGAGCATGTGGAGAGACGTTCGTTCATCTAGCACAAAGGGAACGGTTTGCAGTGGAAACTTTTACTCTGGTTTCTCAGTCTGTTTCCTAGTGTCGGTTTGAAGTTCCTGCAGTTGTCACTGTAAAATCGAATTGGAGCTAGTACCTCCCCATATATATGTATGGAATGTTGTTTGCAACTGAAAAGGATCTTTGTGTCCCAACAATCTAGATGAAAGACGGCTTTCACACACACTAATCTTTCAGAACAGAGCATGTGGAGAGACGTTCGTTCATCTAGCACAAAGGGAACAGTTTGCAGGGGAAACTATTACTCTGGTTTCTCAGTCTGTTTCCTAGTGTCGGTTTGAAGTTCCTGCAGTTTCACTGTAAATCCGATTTGGAGCTTGTACGTCCCCAAATATATGTATGGAGTTTAGTTTGCAACTGAAAAGGAAATTTGTGTTCCCAACAATCTAGGTGAAGGACGGCTTTCACACACACTTATCTCTCAGAACTTAGCATGAGGAGAGACGTTCGTTCATCTAGCTCAATGGAAACGGGTTGCAGGGAAAGTTTTAATGTGATTACTCAGTCTGTTTCCTAGTGCCGTTTTGAAGTTCCTGCAGTTTTCACTGTAAAATCGAGTTGGAGCTTGTACCTCCCCATATATATGTATGGAATTTAGTTTGCAACTGAAAAGGTACTTTGTGTTCCCAAAAATCTAGATGAAGTACGGCTTTCACACACACTTTTCTCTCATAACTGAGCATGTGGAAAGACGTTCGTTCATCTAGCACAAAAGGAAAAGTTTGCAGCGGAAACTTTTACTCTGGTCTCTCAGTCTGTTTCCAAGTGCCGGTTTGAAGTTCCTGCAGTTTTCACTGTAAAACCTTGTTGGAGCTTGTACCTCCCCATATATATGTATGGACTGTAGTTTGCAACTGAAAAGGAACTGTGTGTTCCCAACAATCTTGGTGAAGGACGGCTTTCACACACACTTATTTCTCAGAACTGAGCATGTGGAGAGACTTTCCTTCATCTAGCACAAAGGGAACGGGTTACAGGGGAAACTTTTACTCTGGTTTCTCAGTGTGTTTCCTAGTGCTTGTTTGAAGTTCCTGCAGTTTTCACTGTAAAACCGAGTTGGAGCTAGTACCTCCCCTTATATATGTATGGAGTGTAGTTTGCAACTGAAAAGGAACTTTCTATTCCCAACAATCTAGGTGAAGGGCGGCTTTCACACACACTTATCTCTCAGAACAGAGCATGTAGAGAGACTTTCGTTCATCTAGCACAAAGGGAACGGGTTGCAGGGGAAACTTTTACTCTGGTTTCTCAGTGTGTTTCCTAGTGCTGGTTTGAAGTTCCTGCAGTTTTCTCTGTAAAACCGAGTTGGAGCTAGTACCTCCCCATATATAACTATGGATTGTAGTTTGCAACTGAAAAGGAACTGTGTGTTCCCAACTATCTAGGTGAAGAAAGGCTTTCACACACACTTATCTCTCAGAAATGAGCATGTGGATAGACGTTCGTTCATGTAGCACAAAGGGAACGGGTTGCATGGGAAACTTTTATTCTGGTTTCTCAGTGTGTTTCCTAGTGCCGGTTTGAAGTTCCTGCAGTTTCACTGTAAATCCGATTTGGAGCTTGTACCTCCCCATATATATATATGGAGTGTAGTTTGCAACTGAAAAGGAAATTTGTGTTCCCAACAATCTAGGTGAAGGACGGCTTTCACACACACTTATCTCTCAGAACTGAGCATGAGGAGAGACGTTCGTTCATCTAGCTCAATGGGAACGGGTTGCAGGGAAACTTTTAATGTGGTTTCTCAGTCTGTTTCCTAGTGCCGGTTTGAAGTTCCTGCAGTTTTCACTGTAAAACTGAGTTGGAACTTGTACCTCCCCATATATATGTATGGAGGGTAGTTTGCAACAGAAAGGAACTTTGTGTTCCCAAAAATCTAGGTGAAGGACGGCTTACACACACAATTATCTCTCAGAACTGAGCATGTGGAGAGACGATCGTTCATCTAGCACAAAGGGAACGCCTTGCAGGGGAAACTTTTACTCTGGTTTTTCAGTCTGTTTCCTAGTGCCGGATTGAAGTTACTGCAGTTTTCACTTTAAAACCGATTTGGAGCTAGTACCTCCCCATATACATGTATAGAGTGTAGTTGGCAACTGAAAAGGAACTTTGTGTTCCCAACAATCTAGTTGAAAGTCGGCTTTCACACACACTTTTCTCTCAGAACTGAGCATGAGGAGAGACTTTCGTTCATCTAGCACAAAGGGAACGCCTTGCAGGTGAAACTTTTACTCTAGTTTCTCAGTGTGTTTCCTAGTGACGGTTTGATGTTCCTGCAGTTTTCACTGTAAAACCGAGTTGGAGCTAATACCTCCCCATATATATGTATGGAGTGTAGTTTGCAACTGGAAAGGAACTTTGTGTTCCCAACAATCTAGGTGAAGGACTGCTTTCACACACACTTATCTCTAAGAACTGAGCATGTGGAGAGACGTTCGTTCATCTAGCACAAATGGAACGGGTTGCAGTGGAAACTATTATTCTGGTCTCTCACTCTGTTTCCTAGTGCCGGTTTGAAGTTCCTGCAGTTTTCAATGTAAATACGATTTGGAGCTTGTACATCCCCATATATATGTATGGAGTGCTGTTAGCAACTGAAAAGGAACTTTGTGTTCCCAACAATCTAGGTGAAGGCGGCTTTCACACACACTTATCTCTCAGAACTGAGCATGTGGAGAGACGTTCGTTCATCTAGCACAAAGGGAACGTGTTGCAGGGAAACTTTTACACTGGTTTCTCAGTGTGTTTCCTAGTGCTGTTTTGAAGTTCCTGCAGTTTTCACTGTAAAACAGATTTGGAGCTAGTACCTCCCCATATATATGTATGGAGTGTAGTTTGCAACTGAAAAGGAACTTTGTGTTCCCAACAAGCTAGGTGAAGGACGGCTTTCACACAAACTTTTCTCTCAGAACTGAGCATGTGGAGAGACGTTCGTTCATCTAGCACAAAGGGAACGGGTTGCAGGAGAAACTTTTAATGTGGTTTCTCAGTCTGTTTCCTAGTGCCGGTTTGAAGTTCCTGCAGTTTTCACTGTAAAACCGAGTTGGAGCTAATACCTCCCCATATATATTTATGGAGTGTGATTTGCATCTTAAAAGGAACTTTATGTTCCCAAAAATCTAGGTGAAAGACGGCTTTCACACACAATTTTCTCTCATAAATTAGCATGTGGAAAGACGTTCGTTCATCTAGCACAAAGGGAAAGGGTTGCAGGGAAACTTTTACTCTGGCCTCTCACTCTGTTTCCTAGTGCCGGTTTGAAGTTCCTGCAGTTTTCACTGTAAAACCGAGTTGGAGCTAGTACCACCCCATATATATGTATGGATTGTTTTTTGCAACTGAAAAGGAACTTTGTGTTCCCAACAATTTAGGTGAAGGGCGGCTTTCACACACACATATCTATCAGAACTGAGCATGTAGTGAGACTTTCGTTCATCAAGCACAAACGGAACGGGTTGCAGGGGAAACTTTTTCTCTGGTTTCTCAGTGTGTTTCCTAGTGCTGGTTTGAAGTTCCTGCAGTTTTCACTGTAAAACCGAGTTGGAGCTAGTACCTCCCCACATAAACCTATGGAGTGTAGTTTGCAACTGAAAAGGAACTTTGTGTTCCCAACAGTCTAGGTGAAGGACGGCTTTCACACACACTTATCTCTCAGAAATGAGCATGTGGAGAGACGTTCGTTCATCTAGCACAAATGGAACGGGTTGCAGGGGAAACTATTACTCTGGTTTCTCAGTCTGTTTCCTAGTGCCAGTTTGAAGTTCCTGCAGTTTTCACTGTAAATCCGATTTGGAGCTTGTACATCCCTATATATATGTATGGAGTTTAGTTTGCAACTGAAAAGGAACTTTGTGTTCCCAACAATTTAGGTGAAGGACGGCTTTCACACACACTTATCTCTCAGAAATGAGCATGAGGAGACACGTTCTTTCATCTAGCTCAAAGGGAACGGGTTTTAGGAGAAACTTTTACTCTGGTTTCACTCTGTTTCCTAGTGCCAGTTTGAAGTTCCTGCAGTTTTCACTGTAAAACCGAGTAGGAGTTTGTACCTCCCCATATATATGTATGGAGTGTAGTTTGCCACTGAAAAGGAACTTTGTGTTCCCAACAATCTAGGTGAAAGTCGGCTTTCACACACACTTATCTCTAAGAACTGAGCATGTGGAGAGACGTTCGTACATCTAGCACAAATGGAACGGGTTGCAGGGGAACTTTTACTCTGGTTTCTCAGTCTGTTTCCTAGTGCCGGTTTGAAGTTCCTGCAATTTTCACTGTTAAACAGATTTGGAGCTATTATCTCCCCATATAAATGTATGGAGTGTAGTTTGCAACTGAAAGGAACTTTGTGTTCCCAAAAATCTAGGTGAAGGACGGCTTTCACACACACTTATCTCTCAAAAGTGAGCATGTGGAGAGACGTTCGTTCATCTAGCACAAAGGGAACGGGTTGCATGGGAAACTTTTACTTTGGTTTCTCAGTCTGTTTCCTAGTGCCGGTTTGAAGTTCCTGCAGTTTTCACTGTAAAACCGATTTGCAGCTAGTACATCCCCATATATATGTATGGAGTGTGATTTGCATCTTAAAAGGAACTTTATGTTCCCAATAATCTAGGTGAAAGACGGCTTTCACACACACTTTTCTCTCATAAATTAGCATGTGGAAAGACGTTCGTTCATCTAGCACAAAGGGAAAGGGTTGCAGGGAAACTTTTACTCTGGCCTCTCACTCTGTTTCCTAGTGCCGGTTTGAAGTTCCTGCAGTTTTCACTGTAAAACCGAGTTGGAGCTAGTACCACCCCATATATATGTATGGATTGTTTTTTGCAACTGAAAAGGAACTTTGTGTTCCCAACAATTTAGGTGAAGGGCGGCTTTCACACACACATATCTATCAGAACTGAGCATGTAGTGAGACTTTCGTTCATCAAGCACAAACGGAACGGGTTGCAGGGGAAACTTTTACTCTGGTTTCTCAGTGTGTTTCCTAGTGCTGGTTTGAAGTTCCTGCAGTTTTCACTGTAAAACCGAGTTGGAGCTAGTACCTCCCCACATAAACCTATGGAGTGTAGTTTGCAAGTGAAAAGGAACTTTGTGTTCCCAACAGTCTAGGTGAAGGACGGCTTTCACACACACTTATCTCTCAGAAATGAGCATGTGGATAGACGTTCGTTCATCTAGCACAAAGGGAACGGGTTGCATGGGAAACTTTTACTCTGTTTTCTCAGTGTGTTTCCTAGTGCCGGTTTGAAGTTCCTGCAGTTTTCAATGTAAAACTGAGTTGGAGCTAGTACCTCCCCATATATATGTATGGAGTGTAGTTTGCAACTGAAAAGGAGCTTTGTGTTCTCAACTATCTAGTTGAAGGACGGCTTTCACACACACTTTCCTCTCAGAACTGAAGATGTGGAGAGACGTTCGTTCATCTAGCACAAAGGGAACGGGTTGCAGGGAAAACTTTACTCTAGTTTCTCAGTGTGTTTCCTAGTGCCGGTTTGAAGTTCCTGCAGTTTTCACTGTAAAACCGATATGGAGCTACTACTTCCCCATATTTATGTATGGAGTGTAGTTTGCAACTGAAAGGAACTTTGTGTTCCCAACAATTTGGTGAAAGATGGCTTTCACACACACTTATCTCCCAGAACTTATCATGAGGAGAGACGTTCGTTCATCTAGCACAAAGCGAACGGGATGCAGGGGAAACTTTTCTCTAGTTTCTCAGTCTGTTTCCTAGTGCCAGTTTGAAGTTCCTGCAGTTTTCACTGTAAAAAAGTTTTGGAGTTAATACCTCCCCATATATATGTATGGAGTGTAGTTTGCAACTAAAAAGGAACTTTGTGTTCCCAACAATCTAGGTGAAGGACAGCATTCACACACACTTATCTCTCAGAACTGAGCATGTGGAGAGACGATCGTTCATCTAGCACAAAGGGAACGGTTTGCAGTTGAAACTTTTACTCTGGTTTCTCAGTCTGTTTCCTAGTGTCGGTTTGAAGTTCCTGCAGTTTTCACTGTAAAATCGAATTGGAGCTAGTACCTCCCCATATATATGTATGGAGTGTAGTTAGCAACTGAAAAGGAAATTTGTGTTCCCAACAATCTAGGTGAAGGACGGCTTTCACACACACTTATCTCTCAGAACTTAGCGTGAGGAGAGACGTTCGTTCATCTAGCTCAATGGAAACTTGTTGCAGGGAAACTTTTAATGTGGTTTCTCAGTCTCTTTCCTAGTGTCGGTTTGAAGTTCCTGCAGTTTCACTGTAAATCCGATTTGGAGCTTGTACCTCCCCATATATATGTATGGAGTGTAGTTAGCAACTGAAAAGGAAATTTGTGTTCCCAACAATCTAGGTGAAGGACGGCTTTCACACACACTTATCTCTGAGAACTTAGCATGAGGAGAGACGTTCGTTCATCTAGCTCAATGGAAACGGGTTGCAGGGAAACTTTTAATGTGGTTTCTCAGTCTGTTTCCTAGTGCCGGTTTGAAGTTCCTGCAGTTTTCACTGTAAAACCGATTTGCAGCTAGTATATCCCCATATATATGTATGGAGTTTGATTTGCATCTTAAAAGGAACTTTATGTTCCCAAAAATCTAGGTGAAAGACGGCTTTCACACACACTTTTCTCTCATAAATTAGCATGTGGAAAGACGTTCGTTCATCTAGCACAAAGGGAAAGGGTTGCAGGGAAACTTTTACTCTGGCCTCTCACTCTGTTTCCTAGTGCCGGTTTGAAGTTCCTGCAGTTTTCACTGTAAAACCGAGTTGGAGCTAGTACCACCCCATATATATGTATGGATTGTTTTTTGCAACTGAAAAGGAACTTTGTGTTCCCAACAATTTAGGTGAAGGGCGGCTTTCACACACACATATATATCAGAACTGAGCATGTAGTGAGACTTTCGTTCATCAAGCACAAACGGAACGGGTTGCAGGGGAAACTTTTACTCTGGTTTCTCAGTGTGTTTCCTAGTGCTGGTTTGAAGTTCCTGCAGTTTTCACTGTAAAACCGAGTTGGAGCTAGTACCTCCCCACATAAACCTATGGAGTGTAGTTTGCAACTGAAAAGGAACTTTGTGTTCCCAACAATCTAGGTGAAGGACGGCTTTCACACACACTTATCTCTCAGAAATGAGCATGTGGATAGACGTTCGTTCATCTAGCACAAAGGGAACGGGTTGCATGGGAAACTTTTACTCTGTTTTCTCAGTGTGTTTCCTAGTGCCGGTTTGAAGTTCCTGCAGTTTTCAATGTAAAACTGAGTTGGAGCTAGTACCTCCCCATATATATGTATGGAGTGTAGTTTGCAACTGAAAAGGAGCTTTGTGTTCCCAACTATCTAGTTGAAGGACGGCTTTCACACACACTTTCCTCTCAGAACTGAAGATGTGGAGAGACGTTCTTTCATCTAGCACAAAGGGAGCGGTTTGCAGGGAAAACTTTACTCTAGTTTCTCAGTGTGTTTCCTAGTGCCGGTTTGAAGTTCCTGCATTTTTCACTGTAAAACCGATTTGGAGCTACTACTTCCCCATATTTATGTATGGAGTGTAGTTTGCAACTGAAAGGAACTTTGTGTTCCCAACAATTTGGTGAAAGATGGCTTTCACACACACTTATCTCTCAGAACTTATCATGAGGAGAGACGTTCGTTCATCTAGCACAAAGCGAACGGGTTGCAGGGGAAACTTTTCTCTAGTTTCTCAGTCTGTTTCCTAGTGCCAGTTTGAAGTTCCTGCAGTTTTCACTGTAAAAAAGTTTTGGAGTTAATACCTCCCCATATATATGTATGGAGTGTAGTTTGCAACTAAAAAGTATCTTTGTGTTCCCAACAATCTAGGTGAAGGACAGCATTCACACACACTTATCTCTCAGAACTGAGCATGTGGAGAGACGTTCGTTCATCTAGCACAAAGGGAACGGTTTGCAGTTGAAACTTTTACTCTGGTTTCTCAGTCTGTTTCCTAGTGTCGGTTTGAAGTTCCTGCAGTTTTCACTGTAAAATCGAATTGGAGCTAGTACCTCCCCATATATATGTATGGAGTGTAGTTAGCAACTGAAAAGGAAATTTGTGTTCCCAACAATCTAGGTGAAGGACGGCTTTCACACACACTTATCTCTCAGAACTTAGCGTGAGGATAGACGTTCGTTCATCTAGCTCAATGGAAACGGGTTGCAGGGAAACTTTTAATGTGGTTTCTCAGTCTCTTTCCTAGTGTCGGTTTGAAGTTCCTGCAGTTTTCACTGTAAAATCGAGTTGGAGCTTGTACCTCCCCATATATATGTATGGAGTGTAGTTTGCAACTGAAAAGGAGCTTTGTGTTCCCAAAAATCTAGATGAAGGACGGCTTTCACACACACTTATCTCTCATAACTGAGCATGTGGAGAGACGTTCGTTCATCTAGCACAAAGGGAAAGGTTTGCAGCGGAAACTTTTACTCTGGTCTCTCAGTCTGTTTCCTAGTGCCGGTTTGAAGTTCCTGCAGTTTTCACTGTAAAACTTTGTTGGAGCTAGTACCTCCCCATATATATGTATGGATTGTAGATTGCAACTGAAAAGGAACTGTGTGTTCCCAACAATCTTGGTGAAGGACGGCTTTCACACACACTTTTCTCTCAGAACTGAGCATGTGGAGAGACTTTCCTTCATCTAGCACAAAGGGAACGGGTTACAGGGGAAATTTTACTCTGGTTTCTCAGTGTGTTTCCAAGTGCTTGTTTGAAGTTCCTGCAGTTTTCACTGTAAAACCGAGTTGGAGCTAGTACCTCCCCATATATATGTATGGAGTGTAGTTTGCAACTGAAAAGGAACTTTCTGTTCCCAACAATCTAGGTGAAGGGCGGCTTTCACACAATCTCTCAGAACAGAGCATGTAGAGAGACTTTCGTTCATCTAGCACAAAGGGAACGGGTTGCAGGGGAAACTTTTACTCTGGTTTCTCAGTGTGTTTCCTAGTGCTGGTTTGAAGTTCCTGCAGTTTTCACTGTAAAACCGAGTTGGAGCTAGTACCTCCCCATATAAAACTATGGATTGTAGTTTGCAACTGAAAAGGAACTTTGTGTTCCCAACTATCTAGGTGAAGAAAGGCTTTCACACACACTTATCTCTCAGAAATGAGCATGTGGATAGACGTTCGTTCATGTAGCACAAAGGGAACGGGTTGCATGGGAAACTTTTACTCTGGTTTCTCAGTGTGTTTCCTAGTGCCGGTTTGAAGTTCCTGCAGTTTCACTGTAAATCCGTTTTGGAGCTTGTACCTCCCCATATATATATATGGAGTGTAGTTTGCAACTGAAAAGGAAATTTGTGTTCCCAACAATCTAGGTGAAGGACGGCTTTCACACACACTTATCTCTCAGAACTGAGCATGAGGAGAGACGTTCGTTCATCTAGCTCAATGGGAACGGGTTGCAGGGAAACTTTTAATGTGGTTTCTCAGTCTGTTTCCTAGTGCCGGTTTGAAGTTCCTGCAGTTTCACTGTAAATCCGTTTTGGAGCTTGTACCTCCCCATATATATATATGGAGTGTAGTTTGCAACTGAAAGGAACTTTGTGTTCCCAAAAATCTAGGTTTAGGACGGCCTACACACACACTTATCTCTCAGAACTGAGCATGTGGAGAGACGTTCGTTCATCTAGCACAAAGGGAACGGGTTGCAGGGGAAACTTTTACTCTGGTTTTTCAGTCTGTTTCCTAGTGCCGGATTGAAGTTCCTGCAGTTTTCACTTTAAAACCGATTTGGAGCTAGTACCTCCCCATATATATGTATAGAGTGTAGTTGGCAACTGAAAAGGAACTTTGTGTTCCCAACAATCTAGTTGAAAGACGGCTTTCACACACACTTTTCTCTCAGAACTGAGCATGAGGTGAGACGTTCGTTCATCTAGCACAAAGGGAACGCCTTGCAGGGGAAACTTTTACTCTAGTTTCTAAGTGTGTTTCCTAGTGACGGTTTGAAGTTCCTGCAGTTTTCACTGTAAAACCGAGTTGAAGCTAGTTCTTCCCCATATATATGTATGGAGTGTAGTTTGCAACTGAAAAGGAACTTTGTGTCCCAACAATATAGATGAAAGGCGGCTTTCACACACACTTATCTCTCAGAACTGAGCATGTGGAGAGACGTTCATTCATCTAGCACAAAGGGAACGGGTTGCAGGGGAAACTATTACTCTGGTTTCTCAGTCTGTTTCCTAGTGCCGGTTTGAATTTCCTGCAGTTTTCACTGTAAATCCGATTTGGAGCTTGTACATCCCCATATATATCTAAGGATTTTAGTTTGCAACTGAAAAGGAACTTTGTGTTCCCAACAATCTAGGTGAAGTACGGCTTCCAAACACATTTATTTCTCAGAACTTAGCATGAGGAGAGACGTTCGTTCATCAAGCTCAAATGGAACGGTTTGCAGGGGAAACTTTTAATGTGGTTTCTCATTCTGTTTCCTAGTGCCGGTTTGAAGTTCCTGCAGTTTTCACTGTAAAACCGAGTTGGAGCTAATACCTCCCCATATATATGTATGGAAGGTAGTTTGCCACTGAAAAGGAACTTTGTGTTCCCAACAATCTAGGTGAAGGACGGCTTTCACACACACTTATCTCTCAGAACTGAGCATGTGGAGAGACGTTCGTTCATCTAGCACAAAGGGAACCGTTTGCAGGGGAAACTTTTACTCAGGTTTCTCAGTCTGTTTCCTAATGCCGGTTTGAAGTTCCTGCAGTTTTCACTATAAAATCGAGTTGGAGCTAGTACCTCCCCATAGATATATATGGAGTGTAGTTTGCAACTGAAAAAGAACTTTGTGTTCCCAAGAATATATATGAAGTTCGGCTTTCACACACACTTATCTCTCAGAACTGAGCATGTGGAGAGGCGTTCGTTCATCTAGCACAAAGGGAACGGGTTGCAGGGAAAACTTTTACTCTGGTTTCTCTGTCTGTTTCCTAGTGCCGGTTAAAGTTCCTGCAATTTTCACTGTTAAACAGATTTGGAGCTAGTACTTCCCCATATAAATGTATGGATTGTAGTTTGCAACTGAAAGGAACTTTCTGTTCCCAAAAATCTAGGTGAAGGACGGCTTTCACACACACTTATCTCTCAGAAGTGAGCATGTGGAGAGACGTTCGTTCATCTAGCACAAAGGGAACGGGTTGCAGGGGAAGCTTTTACTCTGGTTTCTCAGTCTATTTCCTAGTGCCGGTTTTAAGTTCCTGCAGTTTACACTGTAAAACAGATTTGAAGATAGTACATCCCCATAAATATGTATGGAGTGTGGTTTGTATCTTAAAAGGAACTTTGTGTTCCCAAAAATCTAGGTGAAAGACGGCTTTAACACACATTTTTTTCTCTCATAAATGAACATGTGGAGAGACGTTCGTTCATCTAGCACAAAGGGAACGGTTTGCAGGGGAAACTTTTCTCTTGTTTCTCAGTCTGTTTCCTAGTGCCGGTTTGGAATTCATGCAGTTTTCACTGTAAAATCGAGTTGGAGCTAGTACCTCCCCATATATATGTATGGAATGTAGTTTGCAACTGAAAATGAACTTTGTGTCCCAACAATCTAGATGAAAGATGGCTTTCACACACACTTATCTCTCAGAACTGAGCATGTGGAGAGACATTCGTTCATCTAGCACAAAGGGAACGGGTTGCAGTGGAAACAATTAATCTGGTTTCTCAGTCTGTTTCCTAGTGCCGTTTTGAAGTTCCTGCAGTTTTCACTGTAAATCAGATTTGGAGCTTGTACCTCCCCATATATATGTACGGAGTGTAGTTTGCAACTGAAAAGGAACTTTGTGTTCCCAACAGTCTAGGTGAAGGACGGCTTTCACACACACTTATCTCTCAGAACTGAGCATGAGGAGAGACGTTCGTTCATTTAGCTGAATGGGAACTGGTTGCAGGGAAACTTTAAATGTGGTTTCTCAGTCTGTTTCCTAGTGCCGGTTTGAAGTTCCTGCAGTTTTCACTGTAAAACCGAGTTGGAGCTAATACCTTCCCATATATATGTATGGAGCGTAGTTTGCAACTGAAAAGGAACTTTGTGTTCCCAAGAATATATATGAAGTTCGGCTTTCACACACACTTATCTCTCAGAACTGAGCATGTGGAGAGGCGTTCGTTCATCTAGCACAAAGGGAACGGGTTGCAGGGGAAACTTTTACTCTGGTTTCTCAGTCTGTTTCCTAGTGCCGGTTTGAAGTTCCTGCAATTTTCACTGTTAAACAGAGTTGGAGCTAGTATCTCCCCATATAAATGTATGGAGTGTAGTTTGCAACTTAAAGGAACTTTGTGTTCCCAACTATCTAGTTGAAGGACGGCTTTCACACACACTTTCCTCTCAGAACTGAAGATGTGGAGAGACGTTCGTTCATCTAGCACAAAGGGAACGGGTTGCAGGGGAAACTTTACTCTAGTTTCTCAGTGTGTTTCCTAGTACCGTTTTGAAGTTCCTGCAGTTTTCACTGTAAAACCGATTTGGAGATAGTACTTCCCCATATTTATGTATGGAGTGTAGTTTGCAACTGAAAGGAACATTGTGTTCCCAACAACTTGGTGAAAGATGGCTTTCACACACACTTATCTCTCAGAACTTATCATGAGGAGAGACGTTCGTTCATCTAGCACAAAGCGAACGGGTTGCAGGGGAAACTTTTCCCTGGTTTCTCAGTCTGTTTCCTAGTGCCAGTTTGAAGTTCCTGCAGTTTTCACTGTAAAAAAGATTTGGAGTTAATACCTCACCATATATATGTATGGAGTGTAGTTTGCAACTAAAAAGTAACTTTGTGTTCCCAACAATCTAGGTAAAGGGCGGCTTTCACACACAATTATCTTTCAGAACTGAGCATGTAGAGAGACTTTCGTTCATCTAGCACAAAGTTAACGGGTTGCAGTGGAAACTTTTACTCTGGTTTCTCAGTGTGTTTCCTAGTGCTGGTTTGAAGTTCCTGCAGTTTTCACTGTAAAACCGAGTTGGAGCTAGTACCTCCCCATATATACCTATGAATTGTAGTTTGCAACTGAAAAGGAACTTTTTGTTCCCAACAATCTAGGTGAAGGACGGCTTTCACACACACTTATCTCTCAGAACTGAGCATGTGGAGAGACGTTCGTTCATCTAGCACAAAGGGAACGGTTTGCAGGGCAAACTTTTACTCTGGTTTCTCAGTCTGTTTCCTAGTGCCGGTTTGAAGTTCCTGCAGTTTTCACGGTAAAAGTGTTTTGGAGCTAGTACCTCCCCATATATATATATGTAGTGTAGTTTCCACCTGAAAAGGAACTTTGTGTTCCCAACAATCTAGGTGAAACCCGGCTTTCAGACACACTTATCTCTCAGAAATGCGCATGTGGAGAGACGTTCGTTCATCTAGCACAAAGGGATAGTTTTGCAGGGAAACTTTTACTCTGGTTTCTCAGTCTGTTTCCTAGTGCCGGTTTGAAGATCCTGCACTTTTCACTGTAAAACAGAGTTGGAGCTAGTACCTCCCCATATATTTGTATGGAGTATAGTTTGCAACTGAAAAGGAACTTTGTGTTCCCAACAATCTAGGTGAAGGACGGCTTTCACACACACATATCTCTCAGAAATGAGCATGTGGAGAGACGTTCGTTCATCTAGCACAAAGGGAACGGTTTGCAGGGGAAGCTTTTACTCTGGTTTCTCAGTCTGTTTCCTAGTGCCGTTTTGAAGTTCCTGCAGTTTCCACTGTAAAACCGAGTTGGAGCTTGTACCTCCCCATGTATATGTATGGAGTGTAGTTTGCAACTGAAAAGGAACTTTGTGTTCCCAACAATCTAGGTGAAGGACGGCTTTCACACACACTTATCTCTCAGAACTGAGCATGTGGAGAGATGTTCGTTCATCTAGCTCAAAGGGAACGGGTTGCAGAGGAAGCTTTTACTCTGGTTTCTCAGTCTGTTTCCTAGTGCCGTTTTGAACTTCCTGCTGTTTCCACTGTAAAACCGAGTTGGAGCTAGTACCTCCCCATATGTATGTATGGATTATAGATTGCAACTGAAAACGAACTTTGTGTTCCCAAAAATCTAGGTGAAGAACGGCTTTCACAAACACTTATCTCTCAGAACTGAGCATGTGGAGAGAATTTCGTTCATCTAGCACAAAAGGAACGGGATGCGGGGGAAACTTTTCTCTGGTTTCTCTGTCTGTTTCCTAGTGCCGGTTTGAAGTTCCTGCAGCTTTCACTGTAAAACCGAGTTGGAGCTTGTACCTCCCCATATATATGTATGGAGTGTAGATTGCAACTGAAAAGGAACTTTGTGTTCCCAACAATCAAGGTGAAGGACAGCTTTCACACAAACTTATCTCTCAGAACCGAGCATGAGGAGAGACGTTCGTTCATCTAGCACAAAGGGAACGTGTTGCAGGTGAAACTTTTACTCTGGTTTCTCAGTCTGTTCCCTAGTGCCGGTTTTAAGTTCCTGCAGTTTACACTGTAAAACAGATTTGAAGATAGTACATCCCCATAAATATATATGGAGTGTGGTTTGTATCTTAAAAGGAACTTTGTGTTCCCAAAAATCTAGGTGAAAGACGGCTTTCACACACATTTTTTTCTCTCATAAATGAACATGTGGAGAGACGTTCGTTCATCTAGCACAAAGGGAACGGTTGGCAGGGGAAACTTTTCTCTGGTTTCTCAGTCTGTTTCCTAGTGCCGGTTTGAAGTTCATGCAGTTTTCACTGTAAAATCGAGTTGGAGCTAGTACCGCCCCATATATATGTATGGAATGTAGTTTGCAACTGAAAAGGAACTTTGTGTCCCAACAATCTAGATGAAAGACGGCTTTCACACACACTTATCTCTCAGAACTGAGCATGTGGAGAGACGTTCGTTCATCTAGCACAAAGGGAACGGGTTGCAGAGGAAAGAATTAATCTGGTTTCTCAGTCTGTTTCCTAGTGCCGTTTTGAAGTTCCTGCAGTTTTCACTGTAAATCCGATTTGGAGCTTGTACCTCCCCATATATATGTATGGAGTGTAGTTTGCAACTGAAAAGGAACTTTTTGTTCCCAACAGTCTAGGTGAAGGACGGCTTTCACACACACTTATCTCTCAGAACTGAGCATGAGGAGAGACGTTCGTTCATTTAGCTCAATGGGAACTGGTTGCAGGGAAACTTTAAATGTGGTTTCTCAGTCTGTTTCCTAGTGCCGGTTTGAAGTTCCTGCAGTTTTCACTGTAAAACCGAGTTGGAGCTAATACCTTCCCATATATATGTATGGAGTGTAGTTTGCAACTGAAAAGGAACTTTGTGTTCCCAACAATCTATCTGAAGAACGGGTTTCACACACACTTATCTCTCAGAACTGAGCATGTGGAGAGGCGTTCGTTCATCTAGCACAAAGGGAACGGGTTGCAGGGGAAACTTTTACTCTGGTTTCTCAGTCTGTTTCCTAGTGCCGGTTTGAAGTTCCTGCAATTTTCACTGTTAAACAGAGTTGGAGCTAGTATCTCCCCATATAAATATATGGAGTGTAGTTTGCAACTGAAAAGGAACTTTGTGTTCCCAAGAATATATATGAAGTTCGGCTTTCACACACTCTTATCTCTCAGAACTGAGCATGTGGAGAGGCGTTCGTTCATCTAGCACAAAGGGAACGGGTTGCAGGGGAAACTTTTACTCTGGTTTCTCAGTCTGTTTCCTAGTGCCGGTTTGAAGTTCCTGCAATTTTCACTGTTAAACAGAGTTGGAGCTAGTATCTCCCCATATAAATGTATGGAGTGTAGTTTGCAACTGAAAGGAACTTTGTGTTCCCAAAAATCTAGGTGAAGGACGGCTTTCACACACACTTATCTCTCAAAAGTGAGCATGTGGAGAGATGTTCGTTCATCTAGCACAAAGGGAACGGGTTGCAGGGGAAGCTTTTACTCTGGTTTCTCAGTCTGTTTCCTAGTGCCGGTTTGAAGATCCTGCAGTTTCCACTGTAAAACCGAGTTGGAGCTAGTACCTCCCCATATGTATGTATGGAGTATAGATTGCAACTGAAAAGGAGCTTTGTGTTCCCAACTATCTAGTTGAAGGACGGCTTTCACACACACTTTCCTCTCAGAACTGAAGATGTGGAGAGACGTTCGTTCATCTAGCACAAAGGGAACGGGTTGCAGGGGAAACTTTACTCTAGTTTCTCAGTGTGTTTCCAAGTACCGGTTTGAAGATCCTGCAGTTTCCACTGTAAAACCGATTTGGAGCTAGTACTTCCCCATATTTATGTATGGAGTGTAGTTTGCAACTGAAAGGAACATTGTGTTCCCAACAATTTGGTGAAAGATGGCTTTCACACACACTTATCTCTCAGAACTTATCATGAGGAGAGACGTTCGTTCATCTAGCACAAAGCGAACGGGTTGCAGGGGAAACTTTTCCCTGGTTTCTCAGTCTGTTTCCTAGTGCCAGTTTGAAGTTCCTGCAGTTTTCACTGTAAAAAAGATTTGGAGTTAATACCTCACCATATATATTTATGGAGTGTAGTTTGCAACTAAAAAGTAACTTTGTGTTCCCAACAATCTAGGTGAAGGGCGGCTTTCACACACACTTATCTTTCAGAACTGAGCATGTAGAGAGACTTTCGTTCATCTAGCACAAAGGTAACGGGTTGCAGTGGAAACTTTTACTCTGGTTTCTCAGTGTGTTTCCTAGTGCTGGTTTGAAGTTCCTGCATATTTCACTGTAAAACCGAGTTGGAGCTAGTTCCTCCCCATATATACCTATGGATTGTAGTTTGCAACTGAAAAGGAACTTTGTGTTCCCAACTATCTAGGTGAAGAAAGGCTTTCACACACACTTACTCTCAGAAATGAGCATGTGAATAGACGTTCGTTCATGTAGCCCAAAGGGAACGGATTGCATGGGAAACTTTTACTCTGGTTTCTCAGTGTGTTTCCTAGTGCCGGTTTGAAGTTCCTGCAGTTTTCACTGTAAAACCGTGTTGGAGCTAGTACCTCCCCATATAGATGTATGGAGTGTAGTTTGCAACTGAAAAGGAGCTTTGTGTTCCCAACTATCTAGTTGAAGGACGGCTTTCACACACACTTTTCTCTCAGAACTGAACATGTGGAGAGACGTTCGTTCATCTAGCACAATGGGAACGGGTTGCAGGGGAAACTTTTACTCTAGTTTATCAGTGTGTTTCCTAGTGCCGGTTTGTTTGAAGTTCCTGCAGTTTTCACTGTAAAACCGAGTTGGAGCTAGTACTTCCCCATATTTATGTATGGAGTGTTGTTTGCAACTGAAAAGGAACTTTGTGTTCCCAACAATCTAGGTGAAGGGCGGCTTTCACAAACACTTATCTCTCAGAACTGAGCATGTGGAGAGACGTTCGTTCATCTAGCACAATGGGAACGGGTTGCAGGGGAAACTTTTCTCTGGTTTCTCAGTCTGTTTCCTAGTGCCGGTTTGAAGTTCCTGCAGTTTTCACGGTAAAAGTGTTTTGGAGCTAGTACCTCCCCATATATATATATTTAGTGTAGTTTCCAACTGAAAAGGAACTTTGTGTTCCCAACAATCTAGGTGAAACCCGGCTTTCAGACACACTTATCTCTCAGAAATGCGCATGTGGAGAGACGTTCGTTCATCTAGCACAAAGGGAAAGTTTTGCAGGGAAACTTTTACTCTGGTTTCTCAGTCTGTTTCCTAGTGCCGGTTTGAAGATCCTGCACTTTTCACTGTAAAACAGAGTTGGAGCTAGTACCACCCCATATATTTGTATGGAGTATAGTTTGCAACTGAAAAGGAATTTTGTGTTCCCAACAATCTAGGTGAAGGACGGCTTTCACACACACATATCTCTCAGAAATGAGCATGTGGAGAGACGTTCGTTCATCTAGCACAAAGGGAACGGGTTGCAGGGGAAACTTTTACTCTGGTTTCTCAGTCTGTTTCCTATTGCCGGTTTGAATTTCCTGCAGTTTTCACTGTAAAACAGAGTTGGAGCTTGAACCTCCCCGTATATATGTATGGATTGTAGTTTGCAACTGAAAAGGTACTTTGTGTTCCCAACAATCTAGGTGAGGGACTGCTTTCACACACAATTATCTCTCAGAACTGAGCATGTGGTGAGACGTTCGTTCAACTAGCACAAAGGGAACGGGTTGCAGGGGAAATTTTTCTTTGGTTTCTCAGTCTGTTTCCTAGTGCCGGTTTGAATTTCCTGCAGTTTTCACTGTAAAACTGAGTTGGAGCTTGTACTTCCCCATATATATGTATGCATTGTTGTTTGCAACTGAAAAGGAATTTTGTGTTCCCAACAATCTAGGTGAAGGACGGCTTTCACACACACTTATCTCTCAGAACTGATCATGTGGAGAGACGTTCGTTCATCTAGCAAAAAGGGAACGGGTTGCAGGGGAAGCTTTTACTCTGGTTTCTCAGTCTGTTTCCTAGTGCCGGTTTGATGATCCTGCAGTTTCCACTGTAAAACCGAGTTGGAGCTAGTACCTCCCCATATGTATGTATGGAGTATAGATTGCAACTGAAAACGAACTTTGTGTTCCCAAAAATCTAGGTGAAGTACGGCTTTCACAAACACTTATCTCTCAGAACTGAGCATGTGGAGAGAATTTCGTCATCTAGCACAAAATGAACGGGATGCGGGGGAAACTTTTACTCTGGTTTATCTGTCTGTCTCCTAGTGCCGGTTTGAAGTTCCTGCAGTTTTCACTGTAAAACCGAGTTGGAGCTTGTACCTCCCTATATATATGTATGGAGTGTAGTTTGCAACTGAAAAGGAACTTTGTGTTCCCAACAATCAAGGTGAAGGACGGCTTTCACACAAACTTATCTCTCAGAACCGAGCATGTGGAGAGACGTTCGTTCATCTAGCAAAAAGGGAACGGGTTGCAGGGGAAACTTTTACTCTGGTTTCTCAGTCTGTTTCCTAGTGCCGGTATGAAGTTCCTGCAGTTTTCACTGTAAAACCGATTTGGAGCTAGTACCTCCCCATATATATGTATGGAGTGTAGTTTGCAACTGAAAATTAACTTTGTGTTCCCAACAATCTAGGTGAAGGACGGCTTTCTCAAACACTTATCTCTCAGAATTGAGCATGTGGAGAGAATTTCGTTCATCTAGCACAAAGCTAACGGGTTGCGGGGGAAACTTTTATTCTGGTTTCTCAGTCTGTTTAATAGTGTCGGATTGAATTTCCTGCAGTTTTCATTGTAAAACCGAGTTGGAGCTAGAACCTCCCCATATATATGTATGGAGTGTAGTTTGCAACTGAAAAGGAACTTTGTGTTCCCAACAATCTAGGTGAAGGACGGCTTTCACACACAATTATCTCTCAGAACTGGGCATGTGGAGAGACGTTCGTTCATCTAGCACAAAGGGAAAGGGTTGCAGGGGAAACTTTTACTCTGGTTTCTCTGTCTGTTTCCTAGTGCCGGTTTGAAGTTCCTGCAGTTTTCAATGTAAAATTGATTTGGAGCTAGTACCTAGCCATATATATATATGGAGTGTAGTTTGCAACTGAAAAGGTACTTTGTGTTCCCAACAATCTAGGTGAAGGACGGCTTTCACACACACTTATCTCTCAGAACTGAGCATGTGGAGAGACGTTCGTTCATCCAACACAAAGGGAACGGGTTGCAGGGGAAGCTTTTACTCTGGTTTCTCAGTCTGTTTCCTAGTGCCGTTTTGAAGTTCCTGCAGTTTCCACTGTAAAACCGAGTTGGAGCTTGTACCTCCCCATGTATATGTATGGAGTGTAGTTTGCAACTGAAAAGGAACTTTGTGTTCCCAACAATCTAGGTGAAGGACGGCTTTCACACACACTTATCTCTCAGAACTGAGCATGTGGAGAGATGTTCGTTCATCTAGCTCAAAGGGAACGGGTTGCAGAGGAAGCTTTTACTCTGGTTTCTCAGTCTGTTTCCTAGTGCCGTTTTGAACTTCCTGCTGTTTCCACTGTAAAACCGAGTTGGAGCTAGTACCTCCCCATATGTATGTATGGATTATAGATTGCAACTGAAAACGAACTTTGTGTTCCCAAAAATCTAGGTGAAGAACGGCTTTCACAAACACTTATCTCTCAGAACTGAGCATGTGGAGAGAATTCCGTTCATCTAGCACAAAAGGAACGGGATGCGGGGGAAACTTTTCTCTGGTTTTTCTGTCTGTTTCCTAGTGCCGGTTTGAAGTTCCTGCAGCTTTCACTGTAAAACCGAGTTGGAGCTTGTACCTCCCCATATATATGTATGGAGTGTAGTTTGCAACTGAAAACGAACTTTGTGTTCCCAACAATCTAGGTGAATTACGGCTTTCTCAAACACTTATCTCTCAGAACTGAGCATGCGGAGGGAATTTCGTTTATCTAGCACAAAGGGAACGGGTTGCGGGGGAAACTTTTATTCTGGTTTCTCAGTCTGTTTCCTAGTGCCGGATTGAAGTTCCTGCAGTTTTCATTGTAAAACCGAGTTCGAGCTAGAACCTCCCCATATATATATATGTAGTGTAGTTTGCAACTGAAAAGGAACTTTGTGTTCCCAATAATCTAGGTGAAGGACGGCTTTCACACACACTTATCTCTCAGAACTGAGCATGTGGAGAGACGTTCGTTCATCTAGCACAATGGGAACGGGTTGCAGGGGAAGCTTTTACTCTGGTTTCTCAGTCTGTTTCCTAGTGCAGTTTTGAAGTTCCTGCAGTTTCCACTGTAAAACCGAGTTGGAGCTAGTACCTCCCCATATGTATGTATGGAGTATAGATTGCAACTGAAAACGAACTTTGTGTTCCCAAAAATCTAGGTGAAGAACGGCTTTCACAAACACTTATCTCTCAGAACTGAGCATGTGGAGAGAATTTCGTTCATCTAGCACAAAAGGAACGGGATGCGGGGGAAACTTTTACTCTGGTTTCTCTGTCTGTTTCCTAGTGCCGGTTTGAAGTTCCTGCAGTTTTCACTGTAAAAACGAGTTGGAGCTTGTACCTCCCCATATATATGTATGGAGTGTAGTTTGCAACTGAAAAGGAACTTTGTGTTCCCAACAATCTAGGTGAAGGACGGCTCTCACACAAACACTTACTTCTCAGAACCGTACATGTGGAGAGACGTTCGTTCAACTAGCAACAACGGAACGGGTTGCAGTGGAAATTTTTACTCTGGTTCCTCAGTCTGTTTCCTAGTGCCGGTTTGAAGTTCCTGCATTTTTCACAGTAAAACCGAGTTGGAGCTTTTACCTCCCCAAATATATGTATGGAGTGTAGTTTGCAACTGAAAAGGAACTTTGTGTTCCCAACAATCTAGGTGAAGGACGGCTTTCACACACTCTTATTTTCAGAACTGAGCATTTGGAGAGACGTTCGTTCATCTAGCACAAATGGAACGGTTTGCAGGGGAAGCTTTTACTCTTGTTTCTCTGTCTGTTTCCTAGTGCCGGTTTGTAGTTCCTGCAGTTTTCACTGTAAAACCGAGTTGGAGCTTGTACCTCCCCATATATATGTATGGAGTGTAGTTTGCAATTGAAAAGGAACTTTGTTTTCCAAACAATCAAGGTGAAGGACAGCTTTCACACAAACTTATCTCTCAGAACCGAGCATGTGGAGAGACGTTCGTTCATCTAGCAAAAATGGAACGGGTTGCAGGGGAAAATTTTACTCTGGTTTCTCAGTCTGTTTCCTAGTGCTGGTATGAAGTTCCTGCAGTTTTCACTGTAAAACCGAGTTGGAGCTTGTACCTCCCCAAATATATGTATGGAGTGTAGTTTACACTGAAAAGGAACTTAGTGTTCCCAACAATCTGGTGGAAGGACGGCATACACACACAATTTTCTCTCAGAACTGAGCATGTGGGGAGACGTTCATTCATCTAGCACAATGGGAAAGGGTTGCAGGGAATCTTTTACTCTAGTTTCTCAGTGTGTTTCCTAGTGCCGGTTTGAAGTTCCTGCAGTTTTCAGTGTAAAACCGTGTTGGAGCTAGTACCTCCCCATATATATGTATGGATTGTAGATTTCAACGGAAAAGGAACTTTGTGTTCCCAACAATCTAGGTGAAGGACGGCTTTCACCCACACTTATTTCTCAGACTGAGCATGTTGACAGACGTTCGTTCATCTAGCAGAAACTGAACAGATTGCAGGGAAACTTACTCTGATTTCTCAGTATGTTTCCTAGTGCCGGTTTTAATTTCCTGCAGTTTTCACTGTAAAATCGTGTTGGACCTAGAATCTCCCCATATATATGTATGCAGTGTAGTTTGCAACTGAAAAGGAACTTTGTGTTCCCAAAAATCTAGGTGAAGGACGGCTTTCACACACACTTATTTCTCAGAACTGAGCATGTGGAGAGACGTTCGTTCATCGAGCACAAAAGGAACGGGTTGCAGGTGAAACATTTACTCTGGTTTCTCAGTCTGTTTCCTAGTGCCGGTTTGAAGTTCCTGCAGTTTTCCCTGTAAAACTGATTTGGAGCTAGATCTTTTCCCATATATATGTATGAAGTGTAGTTTGCAACTGAAAAGGAAATTTGTGTTTACAACAATCTAGGTGAAGGACGGTTTTCACACACACTTATCTCTCCGAACTGAGCATGTGGAGAGACGTTCGTTCATCTAGCACAAAGGAACGTGTTGCAGGGGAAACTTTTACTCTGGTTTCTCAGTCTGTTTCCTAGTGCCGGTTTGAAGTTCCTCCAGTTTTCACTGTAAAAATTAGTTGGAACTTGTACTTCCCCTTATATATGTATGGAGTGTAGTTTGCAACTGAAAACGAACTTTGTGTTCCCAACAATCTAGGTGAAGGACGGCTTTCACAAACACTTATCTCTCAGAACTGAGCATGTGGAGAAATATTCGTTCATCGAGCACAAAGGGAACGTGTTGCAGTGGAAACTTTTACTCTGGTTTCTCAGTCTATTTCCTAGTGCCGGTTTGAAGTTCCTGCATTTTTCACAGTAAAACCGAGTTGGAGCTTGTACCTCCCCAAATATATGTATGGATTGTAGTTTGCAACTGAAAAGGAACTTTGTGTTCCCAACAATCTAGGTGAAGGACGGCTTTCACACACTCTTATTTCTCAGAACTGAGCATTTGGAGAGACGTTCGTTCATCTAGCACAAATTAAACGGGTTGCAGGGGAAACTTACTCTGGTTTCTCAGTCTGTTTCGTAGTGCCGGTTTGAAGTTCCTGCAGTTTTCACTGTAAAAGTATGTTGGAGCTAGTACCCCCCTTATATATGTATGGAGTGTAGTTTCCAAATGAAAAGTAACTTTGTGTTCCCAACAATCTAGTTGAAGGCCGGCTTTCAGACACACTTATCTCTCAGAACTGCGCATGTGGATAGACTTTCGTTCATCTAGCACAAAGGGAACGTTTTGCAGGGGAAACTTTTACTCTGGTTTCTCAGTCTGTTTCCTAGTGCCGGTTTGAAGTTCGTGTAGTTTTCACTGTAAAACTGAGTTGGAGCTAGTTCCTCGCCGTATATATGAATGGAGTGTAGTTTGCAACTGAAAAGGAACTTTTTGTTCCCAACAATCTATTTGAAGAACGGATTTCACACAAACTTATCTATCAGAACTGAGCCTATGGAGAGAAGTTCGTTCATGTAGCACAAATTGAAATGATTGCAGGAGATTCATTTACTCTGGATTCTCACTCTGTTTCCTACTGCCTATTAGATGTTCCTGCCGTTTTCACTGTAAAACCGAGTTGGAGCTTGTACCTCCTTATATATATTTATGGAATGTAGTTTGCAACTTAAAAGGAACTTTGTTTTCCCAACAATCTAGGTGAAGGACGGCTTTCACACACACTTATCTCTCAGAACTTAGCATGTGGAGAGACGTTCGTTCATCTAGCACAAATGGAACGGGTTGCAGGAGATACTTTTACTCTGGTTTCTCAGTCTGTTTCCTACTGCCTGTTTTAAGTTCTTGCAGTTTTCACTTTAAAAACGTGTTGGAGCTTTTACCTCCCCATATGTATGTAAGGAGTGTAGTTTACAACTGAAAAGGAACTTTGTGTTCCGAACAAGCTAGGTGAAGGACGGCATTCACACACACATATCCCTCAGAACTAAGCATGTGGATAGACGTTCGTTCATCTAGCACAAATTGTACGGGTGGCAGGAGAAACTTTTACTCTGGTTTCTCTGTCTGGTCCTGGTGCCTGTATGAAGTTCCTGCAGTTTTCACTGTAAACAGAGTTGGAGCTAGTACATCCCCATATATATGTATGGAGTGTAGTTTGCAACTGAAAATGAACTTTGTCTTCCCAACAAGCTAGGTGAAGGAAGGCTTTCACAAACACACTTCTCTCAGAACTGAGCATGTGTAGAGACGTTCGTTCATCAAGCACATAGGGAAATGTTTGCAGGTTGAAACATTTACTCTTGTTTCTGAGTTTGTTTCCTAGTTCCGGTTTGAAGTTCCCGCAGTTTTCACAGTAAAACCGAGTGTGGAGCTCGTACCTCCCCATATATATATATGGAGTGTAGTTTGCAACTGAAAAGGAATTTTGTGTTCCCAACAATCTAGTTGAAGGACGGCTTTCACACAGACTTATCCCTCAGAACTTAGCATGTGGTGAGACATTCGTTCATCTAGCACAAAGGGAACGGTTTGCAGGAGATACTTTTACCCTGGTTTCTCAGTCTGTTTCCTACTGCCTGTTTTAAGTTCTTGCATTTTTCACTTTAAAAACGAGTTGGAGCTTGTACCTACCCATATGTATGTATGGAGTGTAGTTTACAACTGAAAAGGAACTTTGTGTTCCCAACAAGCTAGGTGAAGTACGGCTTTCACACACACTTAACCCTCAGAACTGAGCATGTGGATAGACGTTCGTTCATCTAGCACAAATGGAATGGGATGCAGGAGAAATTTTTTCTCTGGTTTCTCATTCTGGTCCTGGTGCCTGTATGAAGTTCCTGCAGTTTTCACTGTAAACAGAGTTGGAGCTAGTACCTCCCCATATATATGTATGGAGAGTAGTTTGCACCTGAAAAAGAACTTTGTGTTCCCAACAATCTAGGTGAAGGAAGGCTTTCACACACACACTTCTCTCAGAACTGAGCATGTGGGAGACGTTCGTTCATCAAGCACATAGGGAAATGTTTGCAGGTTGAAACATTTTCTCTTGTATCTCAGTTTGTTTCCTAGTGCCGGTTTGAAGTTCCTGTAGTGTTCACTGTAAAACCGAGTTGGAGCTAGTACCTACCCATATATATATATGGAGTGTAGTTTGCAAATGGAAAGGAACTTTGTGTTCCCAACAAGCTAGGTGAAGGACGGCTTTTACACACACTTTTCTCTCAGAACTGAGCATGTGTAGATGCGTTCGTTTATCTAACACAAAGTGTACGGTATGCAGGAGAAAATTTTACTCTGGTTCTCAGTCTGTTTCCTAGGGCCGGTTAGAAGTTCCTGCAGTTTTCACTGTAAAACCGAGTTGGAGCTTGTACCTCCCCATGTATATGTATGGAGTGTAGTTTGCAACTGAAAAGGAACTTTGTGTTCCCAACAATCTAGGTGAAGGACGGCTTTCACACACACTTATTTCTCAGAACTGAGCATTTGGAGAGACGTTCGTTCATCTAGCACAAACTAAACGGTTTGCAGGGGAAACTTACTCTGGTTTCTCAGTCTGTTTCGTAGTGCCGGTTTGAAGTTCCTGCAGTTTTCACTGTAAAACAGTGGTGAAGTTAGTACCTCCTCATATATATGTATGGAGTGTAATTTGCAACTGAAAAGGAACTTTGTGTTCCCAAAAATCTAGGTGAAGAACGGCTTTCACACACACTTATCTCTCAGAACTGAGCATGTGGAGAGACGTTCGTTCATCTAGCACAAAGGGAACGGGTTGCAGGGGAAACTTTTTCTCTGGTTTCTCAGTCTGTTTCCTAGTGCCGGTTTGAAGTTCCTGCAGTTTTCCCTGTAAAACTAAGTTGGGGCTAGTACCTCCCCATATATATGTATGAAGTGTAGTTTGCAACTGAATGGAACTTTGTGTTCCCAACAATCTAGGTGAAGGCCGGCTTTCACACACACTTATCTCTCAGAACTGAGCATGTGGAGAAATGTTCGTTCATCTAGCACAAAGGGAACGCGTTGCAGGGGAATGTTTTTCTCTGGTTTCTCAGTCTGTTTCCTAGTGCCGGTTTGAAGTTCCTGCAGTTTTCAATGTAAAAACGAGTTGGAGCTAGTACCTCCCCATATATATGTATGGAGTGTAGTTTGCAACTGAAAAGGAACTTTGTGTTCCCAACAATGTAGGTGAAGGACGGCTTTCAAACACACTTCTCTCTCAGAACTGGGCATGTGGAGAGACGTTCGTTCATCTTGTTCAAAGGGAACGGGTTGCAGCGGAAACTTTTACTCTGGTTTCTCAGTCTGTTTCCTAGTGCCGGTTTGAAGTTCCTGCAGTTTTCACTGTAAAAGTATGTTGGAGCTAGTACCCCCCTTAAATATGTATGGAGTTTATTTTCCAAATGAAAAGTAACTTTGTGTTCCCAACAATCTAGGTGAAGGCCGGCTTTCAGACACACTTATCTCTCAGAACTGCGCATGTGGAGAGACGTTCGTTCATCTAGCACAAAGGGAACGTGTTGCAGGGGAAACATTTACTCTGGTTTCTCAGTCTGTTTCCAAGTGCCGATTTGAAGTTTCTGTAGTTTTCACTGAAAAACTGAGTTGGAGCTAGTTCCTCGCCATATATATGAATGGAGTGTAGTTTGCAACTGAAAAGGAATTTTGTGTTCCCAACAATCTAGGTGAAGGACGGCTTTCACACACACTTATCTCTCAGAACTGAGCCTGTGGAGAGACGTTCGTTCATTTAGCACAATGAGAACGGGTTGCAGGAGAAATTTTTACTCTAGATTCTCAGTGTGTTTCCTAGTGCCTGTTTGAAGTTCCTGCAGTTTTCACTGTAAATCCGGTTTTGGAGCTTGTACCTCACCATATATATGTATGGAGTGTAGTTTGCTACAGAAAAGAAACTTTGTGTTCCCAACTATCTGGGTGAAGGACGGTTTCACACACACTTATCTCTCAGAACTGAGCATGTGGAGAGACGTTCGTTCATCTAGCACAAAGGGAACGGGTTGCAGGGGAAACTATTACTCTGGTTTCTCAGTCTGTTTCCTATTTCCGGTTTGAAGTTCCTGCAGTTTTCACTGTAAAACTGAGTTGGAGATTGTACCTCCCCATATATATGTATGGAGTGTAGATTGCAACTGAAAAGGAATTTTGTGTTCCCAACAATCTAGTTGAAGGACGGCTTTCACACACAATTATCCCTCAGAATTTAGCATGTGACGAAACGTTCGTTCACCTAGCACAAATGGAACGGTTTGCAGGAGATACTTTTACTCTGGTTTCTCAGTCTGTTTCCTACTGCCTGTTTTAAGTTCTTGTATTTTTCACTTTAAAAACGAGTTGGAGCTTGTACCTACCCATATGTATGTATGCAGTGTAGTTTACAACTGAAAAAGAACTGTGTTCCCATCAAGCTAGGTGAAGGACGGCTTTCACACACACTTAACCCTCAGAACTGAGCATGTGTATAGACGTTCGTTCATCTAGCACAAATGGAATTGGTTGCAGGAGAAACTTTTACTCTGGTTTCTCAGTCTGGTCCTGGTGCCTGTATGAAGTTCCTGCAGTTTTCACTGTAAACAGAGTTGGAGCTAGTACCTCCCCATATATATGTATGGAGTGTAGTTTGCAACTGAAAAGGAACTTTGTGTTCCCAACAATCTAGGTGAAGGAAGGCTTTCACACACACACTTCTCTCAGAACTCAGCATGTGGGAGACGTTCGTTCATCTAGCACATAGAGAAATGTTTGCAGGTTGAAACATTTTCTCTTGTTTCTCAGTTTGTTTCCTAGTGACAGTTTGAAGTTCCTGTAGTGTTCACTGTAAAACCGAGTTGGAGCTAGTACCTACCCATATATATATATGGAGTGTAGTTTGCAAATGGAAAGGAACTTTGTGTTCCCAAGAAGCTAGGTGAAGGACAGCTTTCACACACACTTTTCTCTCAGAACTGAGCATGTGGAGATACGTTCGTTTATCTAACACAAAGTGTACGGTATGCAGTGGAAAATTTTACTCTGGTTCTCAGTCTGTTTCCTAGGGCCGGTTAGAAGTTCCTGCAGTTTTCACTGTAAAACCGAGTTGGAGCTTGTACCTCCCCATTTATATGTATGGAGTGTAGTTTGCAACTGAAAAGGAACTTTGTGTTCCCAACAATCTAGGTGAAGGACGGCTTTCACACACACTTATTTCTCAGAACTGAGCATTTGGAGAGACGTTCGTTCATCTAGCACAAACTAAACGGGTTGCAGGGGAAACTTACTCTGGTTTCTCAGTCTGTTTCGTAGTGCCGGTTTCAAGTTCCTGCAGTTATCACTGTAAAACAGTGGTGAAGCTAGTACCTCCCCATATATATGTATGGAGTGTAATTTGCAACTGAAAAGGAACTTTGTGTTACCAACAATCAAGGTGAAGGACGGCTTTCACACACACTTATCTCTCAGAACTGAGCATGTGGAGAGATGTTCGTTCATCTAGCACAAAGGGAACGGGTTGCAGGGGAAACTTTTTCTCTGGTTTCTCAGTCTGTTTCCTAGTGCCGGTTTGAAGTTCCTGCAGTTTTCCCTGTAAAACTGAGTTGGGGCTAGTACCTCCCCATATATATGTATGAAGTGTAGTATGCAACTGAATGGAACTTTGTGTTCCCAACAATCTAGGTGAAGGCCGGCTTTCACACACACTTTTCTCTCAGAACTGAGCATGTGGAGAAATGTTCGTTCATCTAGCAAAAAGGAATGCGTTGCAGGGGAAACTTTTACTCTGGTTTCTCAGTCTGTTTCCTAGTGCCGGTTTGAAGTTCCAGCAGTTTTCACTGTAAAACCGAGTTGGAGCTAGTAACTCACCATATAAATGTATGGAGTGTAGTTTGCACCTGAAAAGGAACTTTGTGTTCCCAACAATGTAGGTGAAGGGCGGCTTTCACACACTCTTCTTTCTCAGAAATGGGCATGTGGAGAGACGTTCGTTCATCTAGCACATAGGGAAGGGGTTGCAGGGGAAACTTTTACTCTGGTTTCTCAGTCTGTTTCCTAGTGCCGGTTTGAAGTTCCTGCAGTTTTCACTGTAAAAGTATGTTGGAGCTAGTACCCCCCTTATTTATGTATGGAGTGTAGTTTCCAAATGAAAAGTAACTTTGTGTTCCCAACAATCTAGGTGAAGACCGGCTTTCAGACACACTTATCTCTCAGAACTGCGCATGTGGAGCGACGTTCGATCATCTAGCACAAAGGGAACGTGTTGCAGGGGAAACTTTTACTCTGGTTTCTCAGTCTGTTTCCTAGTGCCGGTTTGAAGTTCCTGTAGTTTTCACTGTAAAACTGAGTTGGAGCTAGTTCCTCGCCATATATATGAATGGAGTGTAGTTTGCAACTGAAAAGGAACTTTGTGTTCCCAACAATCTAGGTGAAGGCCGGCTTTCACACACACTTATCTCTCAGAACTGAGCATGTGGAGAAATGTTCGTTCATCTAGCACAAAGGGAATGCGTTGCAGGGGAATGTTTTTCTCTGGTTTCTCAGTCTGTTTCCTAGTGCCGGTTTGAAGTTCCTGCAGTTTTCAATGTAAAAACGAGTTGGAGCTAGTACCTCCCCATATATATGTATGGAGTGTAGTTTGCAACTGAAAAGGAACTTTGTGTTCCCAACAAAGTAATTGAAGGACGGCTTTCACACACACTTCTCTCTCAGAACTGGGCATGTGGAGAGACGTTCGTTCATCTAGTTCAAAGGGAACGGGTTGCAGCGGAAACTTTTACTGTGGTTTCTCAGTCTGTTTCCTAGTGCCGGTTTGAAGTTCCTGCAGTTTTCACTGTAAAAGTATGTTGGAGCTAGTACCCCCCTTAAATATGTATGGAGTTTATTTTCCAAATGAAAAGTAACTTTGTGTTCCCAACAATCTAGTTGAAGGCCGGCTTTCAGACACACTTATCTCTCAGAACTGCGCATGTGGAGAGACGTTCGTTCATCTAGCACAAAGGGAACGTGTTGCAGGGGAAACATTTACTCTGGTTTCTCAGTCTGTTTCCAAGTGCCGATTTGAAGTTTCTGTAGTTTTCACTGAAAAACTGAGTTGGAGCTAGTTCCTCGCCATATATATGAATGGAGTGTAGTTTGCAACTGAAAAGGAATTTTGTGTTCCCAACAATCTAGGTGAAGGACGGCTGTCACACACACTTATCTCTCAGAACTGAGCCTGTGGAGAGACGTTCGTTCATTTAGCACAATGAGAATGGGTTGCAGGAGAAACTTTTACTCTAGATTCTCAGTGTGTTTCCTAGTGCCGGTTTGAAGTTCCTGCAGTTTTCACTGTAAATCCGGTTTTGGAGCTTGTACCTCACCATATATATGTATGGAGTGTAGTTTGCAACAGAAAAGAAACTTTGTGTTCCCAACTATCTGGGTGAAGGACGGTTTCACACACACTTATCTCTCAGAACTGAGCATGTGGAGAGACGTTCGTTCATCTAGCACAAAGGGAACGGGTTGCAGGGGAAACTATTACTCTGGTTTCTCAGTCTGTTTCCTATTTCCGGTTTGAAGTTCCTGCAGTTTTCACTGTAAAACTGAGTTGGAGATTGTACCTCCCCATATATATGTATGGAGTGTAGTTTGCAACTGAAAAGGAATTTTGTGTTCCCAACAATCTAGTTGAAGGACGGCTTTCACACACAATTATCCCTCAGAATTTAGCATGTGACGAGACGTTCGTTCACCTAGCACAAATGGAACGGTTTGCAGGAGATACTTTTACTCTGGTTTCTCAGTCTGTTTCCTACTGCCTGTTTTAAGTTCTTGTATTTTTCACTTTAAAAACGAGTTGGAGCTTGTACCTACCCATATGTATGTATGGAGTGTAGTTTACAACTGAAAAAGAACTGTGTTCCCATCAAGCTAGGTGAAGGACGGCTTTCACACACACTTAACCCTCAGAACTGAGCATGTGTATAGACGTTCGTTCATCTAGCACAAATGGAATTGGTTGCAGGAGAAACTTTTACTCTGGTTTCTCTGTCAGGTCCTGGTGCCTGTATGAAGTTCCTGCAGTTTTCACTGTAAACAGAGTTGGAGCTAGTACCTCCCCATATATATGTATGGAGTGTAGTTTGCAACTGAAAAGGAACTTTGTGTTCCCAACAATCTAGGTGAAGGAAGGCTTTCACACACACACTTCTCTCAGAACTCAGCATGTGGGAGACGTTCGTTCATCTAGCACATAGAGAAATGTTTGCAGGTTGAAACATTTTCTCTTGTTTCTCAGTTTGTTTCCTAGTGACAGTTTGAAGTTCCTGTAGTGTTCACTGTAAAACCGAGTTGGAGCTAGTACCTACCCATATATATATATGGAGTGTAGTTTGCAAATGGAAAGGAACTTTGTGTTCCCAAGAAGCTAGGTGAAGGACGGCTTTCACACACACTTTTCTCTCAGAACTGAGCATGTGGAGATACGTTCGTTTATCTAACACAAAGTGTACGGTATGCAGGGGAAAATTTTACTCTGGTTCTCAGTCTGTTTCCTAGGGCCGGTTAGAAGTTCCTGCAGTTTTCACTGTAAAACCGAGTTGGAGCTTGTACCTCCCCATTTATATGTATGGAGTGTAGTTTGCAACTGAAAAGGAACTTTGTGTTCCCAACAATCTAGGTGAAGGACGGCTTTCACACACACTTATTTCTCAGAACTGAGCATTTGGAGAGACGTTCGTTCATCTAGCACAAACTAAACGGGTTGCAGGGGAAACTTACTCTGGTTTCTCAGTCTGTTTCGTAGTGCCGGTTTCAAGTTCCTGCAGTTTTCACTGTAAAACAGTGGTGAAGCTAGTACCTCCCCATATATATGTATGGAGTGTAATTTGCAACTGAAAAGGAACTTTGTGTTACCAACAATCAAGGTGAAGGACGGCTTTCACACACACTTATCTCTCAGAACTGAGCATGTGGAGAGACGTTCGTTCATCTAGCACAAAGGGAACGGGTTGCAGGGGAAACTTTTTCTCTGGTTTCTCAGTCTGTTTCCTAGTGCCGGTTTGAAGTTCCTGCAGTTTTCCCTGTAAAACTGAGTTGGGGCTAGTACCTCCCCATATATATGTATGAAGTGTAGTATGCAACTGAATGGAACTTTGTGTTCCCAACAATCTAGGTGAAGGCCGGCTTTCACACACACTTTTCTCTCAGAACTGAGCATGTGGAGAAATGTTCGTTCATCTAGCAAAAAGGAATGCATTGCAGGGGAAACTTTTACTCTGGTTTCTCAGTCTGTTTCCTAGTGCCGGTTTGAAGTTCCAGCAGTTTTCACTGTAAAACCGAGTTGGAGCTAGTAAATCACCATATAAATGTATGGAGTGTAGTTTGCACCTGAAAAGGAACTTTGTGTTCCCAACAATGTAGGTGAAGGGCGGCTTTCACACACTCTTCTTTCTCAGAAATGGGCATGTGGAGAGACGTTCGTTCATCTAGCACATAGGGAAGGGGTTGCAGGGGAAACTTTTACTCTGGTTTCTCAGTCTGTTTCCTAGTGCCGGTTTGAAGTTCCTGCAGTTTTCACTGTAAAAGTATGTTGGAGCTAGTACCCCCCTTATTTATGTATGGAGTGTAGTTTCCAAATGAAAAGTAACTTTGTGTTCCCAACAATCTAGGTGAAGACCGGCTTTCAGACACACTTATCTCTCAGAACTGCGCATGTGGAGAGACGTTCGATCATCTAGCACAAAGGGAAAGTGTTGCAGGGGAAACTTTTACTCTGGTTTCTCAGTCTGTTTCCTAGTGCCGGTTTGAAGTTCCTGTAGTTTTCACTGTAAAACTGAGTTGGAGCTAGTTCCTCGCCATATATATGAATGGAGTGTAGTTTGCAACTGAAAAGGAACTTTGTGTTCCCAACAATCTAGGTGAAGGACGGTTTTCACACACTCTAATCTCTCAGAACTGACCATGTGGAGAGACGTTCGTTCATCTAGCACAAAGGGAACGTGTTGCAGGGGAAAATTTTACTCTAGTTTCTCAGTCTGTTTCCTAGTGCCGGATTGAAGTTCCTGCAGTTTTCACTGTAAATTCGAGTTGGAGCTAGTACCTCCCCATATATATGTATGAAGTGTAGTTTGCAACTGAAAAGGAACTTTGTGTTCCCAACAATCTAGGTGAAGGACGGTTTTCACACACTCTAATCTCTCAGAACTGACCATGTGGAGAGACGTTCGTTCATCTAGCACAAAGGGTACGGGTTGCAAGAGAAACTTTCGCTCTGGATTCTCAGTCTTCTTCCAAGTGCCGGTTTGAAGTTCCTGCAGTTTTCACTTTAAAACCGCGTTGGAGCTAGTACTTACCTTATATATATATGGAGTGTAGTTTGCAAATGGAAAGGAACTTTTTGTTCCCAACAAGCTAGGTGAAGGATTGCATTCACACACAGTAATCTCTCACAACTGAGCATGTGGAGAGACGTTCGTTCATCTAGCACAAAGGGAACGGTTTGCAGGAGAAATTTTAATCTTTTTTCTCAGTCTGTTTCCTAGTGCCGGTTTGAAATTCCTGCAGTTTTCACTGTAAAACCGAGTTGGAGCTAGTACATCCCCATATATATGTATGGAGTGTAGTTTGCAACTGTAAAGGAACTTTGTGTTCCAACAAGCTAGGTGAAGGACGGCTTTCACACACCCTTGTCTCTCAGAACTGAGCATGTGGTGAGACGTTCGTTCATCTAGCACAAAGGGAACGCCTTGCAGGGGAAACTTTTACTCCGGTTTCTCAGTCTGTTTCCTAGTGCCTGTTTGAAATTCCTGCAGTTTTCACTGTAAAACCGAGTTGGAGCTAGTACCTCCCCATATATATGTATGGAGTGTAGTTTGCAACTATAAAGGAACTTTGTGTTCCCAACAATCTAGGTGAAGGGCGGCCTTCACATACACTTATATCACAGAATTGAGCATGTGGAGAGACGTTCGTTCATCTAGCACAACGGGAACTGGTTGCAGGTGAAACTTTTACTCTGGTCTCTCATTCTGTTTCCTAGGGCCGGATTGAAGTTCCTGCAGTTTTCACTGTAAAACCGATTTGAAGCTAGAACCTCCTCTTATATATATATGGAGTGTAGTTTGCAACTGAAAAGGAACTTTGTTTTCCCAACAAGCTAGGTCAAGGACGGCTTTCACACACTCTATTCTCTCAGAACTGAGCATGTGGGAGACGTTCGTTCATCTAGCACATAGGGAAATGTTTGCAGGAAGAAACATATACTCTCGTTTCTCAGTTTGTTTCCTAGTGCCGGTTTGAAGTTCCTGTAGTGTTCACTGTAAAACCGAGTTGGAGCTAGTACCTACCCATATATATATATGGAGTGTAGTTTGCAAATGGAAAAGAACTTTGTGTTCCCAACAAGCTAGGTGAAGGACGGCTTTCACACACACTTTTCTCTCAGAGCTGAGCATGTGGAGATACGTTCGTTTATCTAACACAAAGTGTACGGTTTGCAGAAGAAAATTTTACTCTTGTTCTCAGTCTGTTTCCTAGGGCCGGTTAGAAGTTCCTGCAGTTTTCACTGTAAAACCGAGTTGGAGCTTGTACCTCCCCATATATATGTATGGAGTGTAGTTTGCAACTGAAAAGGAACTTTGTGTTCCCAACAAGCTAGTTTAATGACGGCATTCACACGCAGTTATCCCTCAAAACTGAGGATTTGGAGAGAAATTCGTTCATCTTGCACAAAGGGAATGGGTTGCAGGGGAAACTTTTACCCTGGTTTTCAGTGTGTTTCCTAGTGCTGGTTTGAAGTTCCTGCAGTATTCACAGTAAAACCGAGTTGGAACAAGTACACCCCATATATATGTATGGATTGTGGTTTGCAACTGGAAAGGAACTGTGTGTTCCCAACAAGCTAGGTGAAGGACGGCTTTCACACACACATTTCTCTCAGAACTGAGCATGTGGAGAGACGTTCGTTCATCTAGCACAAAAGGTACGGGTTGCAGCAGAAACTTTCGCCCTGGATTCTCAGTCTTTTTCCTAGTGCCGGTTTGAAGTTCCTGCAGTTTTCACTTTAAAACCGCGTTGGAGCTAGTACTTACCTTATATATATATGGAGTGTAGTTTGCAAATGGAAAGGAACTTTTTGTTCCCAACAAGCTAGGTGAAGGACGGCATTCACACACAGTTATCTCTCACAACTGAGCATGTGGAGAGACGTTCGTTCATCTAGCACAAAGGGTACGGTTTGCAGGAGAAATTTTAATCTGTTTTCTCAGTCTGTTTCCTAGTGCCGGTTTGAAATTCCTGCAGTTTTCACTGTAAAACCGAGTTGGAGCTAGTACATCCCCATATATATGTATGGAGTGTAGTTTGCAACTGTAAAGGAACTTTGTGTTCCAACAAGCTAGGTGAAGGACGGCTTTCACACACATTTATCTCTCAGAACTGAGCATATGGAGAGACGTTCGTTCATCAAGCACAAATGGAAAAGTTTGCAGGTGAAACTTTACTATGGTTACTCAGTCTGTTTCCTGGTGAAGTTTTGAGATTCCTGCAGTTTTCACTGGAAAACATGTTTGGAGCTAGTACATTCCCATATATATGTATAGAGTGTAGTTTGCAAATGGAAAGGAACTTTGTTATCCCAACAAGCTTGGTGAAGTACGGCTTTCACACACAGTTATCTCTCAGAACTGAGCATGTGTAGAGACGTTCGTTCACCTAGCACAAACGGAACGTATTGCAGGAGAAACTTTTACTCTAGTTTCTCAGTCTGTTTCTTAGTACCGGTATGAAGTTCCTGCAGTTTTCACTGTAAAAACGAGTTGGAGCTCGTAAAACCCCATATAAATATATGGAGTGTAGTTTGCAACTGGAAAAGAACTTTGTATTCCCAACAAGGTAGGTGAAGAACGGCTTTCACACACACTTATCTCTAAGAACTTAGCCTGTGGAGAGACGTTCGTTCTTCTAGCAAAAATGGAACGGTTTGCATGAGAATCTTTTACTCTTGTTTCTCAGTCTGTACCCTAGTGCCGGTTTGAAGTTACTGCAGTTTTTACTGTAAAATTTAATTGTAGCTAGTACATCCCCTTATAAATTTATGGAGACTAGTTTGCATCTGGAAAGGAACTTTGTGTTCCCAACAAGCTATGTAAAGTACGGCTTTCACACACACATATCTCTCAGAACTGAGCATGTGGAGAGAATTTCGTTCATCTAGCACAAAGGGAACAGTTTGCAGGAGAAAGTTTTATTCTGGTTTCTCAGTCTGATTCCTAGTGCCGGTCTGAAATTCCTGAAGTTTTCACTGTAAAATCGATTTGAATCTAGTACATCCCCATATATATGTATGGAGTGTATTTTGCAACTGGAAATGATCTTTGTGTTCCCAACAACCTAGATGAAGGACGGCTTTCACATACACTTATCTCTCAGAAATGAGCATGTGGAGAGACTTTCGTTCATCTAGCACAAAGGGAACGGTTTGCAGGAGAAAATATTACTCTGGTTTTTCAGTCTGATTCCTTGTGCAGTTTAGATGTTCCTGCAGCTTTCACTGTAAAACCGAGTGGGGGCTATTACCTCCCCTTATATATTTATGGAGTATAGTTTGCAACTGAATAGGAACTATGTGTTCCCAACAAGCTAGGAGAAGTTCGGCTTTCACACACACTTATCTCTCTGAACTGAGCATGTGGAGAGAAGTTCGTTCATCTAGCACGAATTGAACGTTTTTCAGGAGAAACTATTCTCTGGTTTCTCAGTCTGATTCCTAGTGCCAGTTTGAAGTTCCTGTAGTTTTCACAGTAACACAGATTTGGAGCTATTACATCCCCATTTATATGTATTTAGTGTAGTTTGCAACTGAAAAGGATCTTTGTGTTCCCAACAAGATAGGTGAAGCACGGCTTTCCCACACACATATCTCTCAGAACTGCGGATTTGGAGAGAATTTCGTTCATCTAGCACAAAGGGAACGGGTTGCAGGAGAAACTTTTACTCTGGTTTTTCAGTCTGTTTCCTAGTGCCGTGTTGAATTTTCCTCAGTTTTCACTTTAAAACCGATTTGGAGCTAGTAATTCCTTTATATATGTATGGAGTGTAGTTTGCAACTGGAAAGGAACTTTGTGTTCCCAACAAGCTAGGTGAAGGACGGCTTTCCCTCACACTTTTCTCTCAGAACTGAGCATGTAGAGAGACTTTCGTTCATCTAGCACAAAGGAAATTGTTGCAGGAGAAAATTTTACTATGGTTTCTCACACTGATTCCTAGTGCCGGATTGACGTTCCTGGAGTTTTCACTGTAAAACCGAGTTGGATCTAGTACATCCCCATATATATGTATGGGGTGTAGTTTGCAATTGGAAAGGAACTTTGTGTTCCCAACAAGCTAGGTGAAGGACGGCTTTCACACACATTAATCTCTCAGAACTGAGCATGTGGAGAGACGTTCGTTTATCTAACACAAAGGGAAAGGGTTCCAGGAGAAACTTTTACACTGGGTACTCAGTCTGTTTCCTTGTGACGGTTTCAAGTTCCTTCAGTTTCAACTGTAAAACCGAGTTGGAGCTAGTACCACCCCATATATATTTATGGAGTGTAGTTTGCAACTGAAACGGAATTTTGTGTTCCCAACAAGCTAGGTGAAGGACGGCTTTGACACACACTTATCCCTCAGAACTGAGAATGTGGAGAGATGTTCGTTCATCTAGCACCAAGGAAACGGGTCCCAGGAGAAACTTTTACTCTGGTTTTAAGTCTGTTTCCTAGTGCCGGTTTGAAGTTCCTGCAGTTTTAACTGTAAAACCGTGTTGGAGTTAGTACCTCCCCATATATAAGTATGCAGTGTAATTTGCAAATGGAAAGGGAATATGTGTTCCGAACAAGCTAGGTGAAGGACGGCTTTCACACACACTTATCTCTCAGAACTTAGCATGTTGAGAGACGTTCTTACATCTAGCACAGAGGGAACGTGTTGCAGGAGAAACTTTTACTCTGGTTTCTCAGTCTGTTTCCTAGTGCCGGTTTGAATTTCCTGCAGTTTTCACTGTAAAACCGATTTGGAGGTTGTACATCCCCATATATATATATGGAGTGTAGTTTGCATCTGGATAGGAAATTTGTGTTCCCAACAAGCTATGTGAATGACGGCTTTCACACACACTTATCTCTCAGAACTGAGCATGTGGAGAGACTTTCGTTCATCTTGCTCAAAGGGAACGGGTTGCAGGAGAAACTTTTACTATGGTTTCTCAGTCTGTTTCCTAGTGCCGGTTTGAAGTTCCTGGAGTTTTCACTGTAAACCGAGTTGGAGCTAGTACATCCCCATATATATGAATGAGGTGTAGTTTGCAATTGGAAAGGAACTTCCTGTTCCCAACAAGCTAGGTGAAGGACGGCTTTCAGACACAATTATCTCTCAGAATTGAGCATGTGGAGAGACGTTCGTTCATCTTGCACAAAGGGAACGGGTTGCAGGGGAAACTTTTACTCTGGTTTCTCAGTCTGTTTCCTAGTGCCTGTTTCAATTTCCTGCAATTTTCACTGTAAAACCGAGTTGGAGCTAATACCTCCCAATATATATGTATGGAGTGTAGTTTGCAACTGAAAAGGAACTATGTGTTCCCAAAAATCTAGGTGAAGTACGGCTTTCACACAAAATTACCTCTCAGAACTGAGCATTTGGAGAGACGTTCGTTCATCTAGCACAAAGGGAACGGGTTGCAGGAGAAACTTTTACTCTGGTCTCTCAGGCTTTTTCCTAGTTCCAGTTTGAAGTTCCTACAGTTTTCACTGTAAAATCGACTAGGAGCTAGTACCCCCATATATATATGTAAGGAGTGTAGTTTGCAACTGGAAAGGAACTTTGTGTTCCCAACAAGCTAGGTGAAATACGGCTTTAACACACATTTATCTCTCAGAACTGAGCATGTGAAGAGACATTCGTTCATCTAGCACAAAGGGAACGGTTTGCAGGAGAATCTTTTACTCTGATTTCTCTGTCTGTTTCCTAGTGCCGGTTTGAAGTTCCTTCAGGTTTCACTGTAAAACAGAGATGAAGCTACTTCCTCCCGATATATATGTATGGAGTGTAGTTGGCAATTGGAAAGGAACTTTGTGTTCCCAACAAGCTAGTTAAAGGACGGCTTTCACACACACTTATCTCTCAGAATTGAGCAAGTGGGGAGACGTTCGTTCATCTAGCAAAAATGGGAACGGGTTGCAGGAGTAACTTTTACTCTTTTTTCTCAGTCTTTTTCCTAGTTCCTGTATGATGTTCCTTCAGTTTTCACTGTAAAACCGTGTTGGAGCTACTACTTCCCCATATATATATATGGAGTGTAGTTTGCAATTTGAAAGAAACTTTGTGTTCCCAAAAAGCTAGGTGAAGGACGGCTTTGACACACACTTATCCCTCAGAACTGAGCATGTGGAGAGATGTTCGTTCATCTAGCACCAAGGAAATGGGTCCCAGGAGAAACTTTTACTCTGGTTTCTCAGTCTGTTTCCTAGTGCCGGTTTGAAGTTCCTGCAGTTTTCACTGTAAAATCGTGTTGTAGCTTGTACCTCCCCATATATAATTATGCAGTGTAATTTGCAAATGGAAAGGGGAATTTGTGTTCCGAACAAGCTAGGTGAAGGACGGCTTTCACACACACTTATCTCTCAGACCTGAGCATGTTGAGAGACGTTCTTTCATCTAGCACAAAGGGAACAGTTGCAGGAGAAACTTTTCTCTGATTTCGCAGTCTGTTTCCTAGTGCCGGTTTGAATTTCCTGCAGTTTTCAGTGTAAAACCGAGTTGGAGATAGTACCTCCCCATAAACATATATATGGATTATATTTTGCAACCTGAAAGGAACTTTGTGTTCCCAACAAGCTAGGTGAAGTACGGCTTTCACACACACTTTTGTCTCGGAACTGAGCATGTGGAGAGACGTTCGTTCATCTAGCACAAAGGAACGGTTTCCAGGAGAAACTTTTACTCTGGTTTCTCAGTCTGTTTCCTAGTGCCGGTTTGAATTTCCTGCAGTTTTCACTGTAAAACCGAGTTGGATCTAGTACATCCCCATATATATGTATGGAGTGTAGTATGCCACTGGAAAAGAACTTTGTGTTCCCAAAAATCTAGGTGAAGTACGGCTTTCACACACACTTATCTCTCAGAACTGAGCATGTGGAGAGACGTTCTTTAATCTAGCACAAAGGGAACGGGTTGCAGGACAAACTATTACTCTGGATTCTCAGACTGTTCCTTTGTGCCAGTTTGAAGTTCCTACAGTTTTCACTCTAAAACCGGGTTGGAGCTACTACCTCCCCATATATGTGTACAGACTGTAGTTTGCAACTGAAAAGGAACTTTGTGTTCCCAACAAGCTAGGTGAAAGATGGCTTTCACACACATTTTTCTCTCAGAACTGAGCATTTGGAGAGACGTTCGTTCATCTAGCACAAATGGAACGGGTTGCAGGAGAAACTTTTAATCTGGTTTCTCAATCTGTTTCCTAGTTCCGTTTTGAATTTCCTGCAGTTTTCACTGTAAAACCGATTTGGAGCTATTACCACCCAATATATATATATGGAGTGTAGTTTACAACTGGAATGGAACTTTGTGTTCCCAACAAGCTAGGTGAAGTACGGCATTCACACAGACTTATCTATCAGAACTGAGCATGTGGAGAGACGTTCGTTCATCTAGCAAAAATTGAACGGTTTGCAGGAGAAACTTTTACTCTGGTTTCTCAGTCTGTTTCCTAGTGCCGGTTTGAAGTTCCTGCAATTTTCACTGTAAAACCCAATTGGAGCTAGTACATCCCAATATATATGTATGGATTCTAGTTTGCAACTGAAAAGGAACTTTGTGTTCCCAACAAGATAGGTGATGGGCGTCTTTCACAAACACACATCTCTCAGAACTGAGCATGTGGAGAGACGTTCGTTCATCTAGCATAAATTGAACGGGTTGAAAGAAAACCTTTTACTGTGGTTTCTCATTCTGTTTCCTAGTGCCGGTTTGAAGTACCTGGAGTTTTCACTGTAAAACCGAGTTGGAGCTAATACCTCCCCATATATATGTATGGTGTGTAGTTTGCAATTGGAAAGGAACTTTGTGTTCCCAACAAGCTAGTTGAAGGACGGCTACCACGCACACTTATCTCTCAGAGCTGATCATGTGGAGAGACGTTCGTTCATCTAGCACAAAGGGAAAGGGTTGCAAGGGAAACTTTTACACTGGGTTCTCAGTCTGTTTCCAAGTGCCGGTTTGATGTTCCTTCATTTTCAACTGTAAAACCGAGTTGGAGCTAGTACCACCACATATATATTTATGGAGTGTAGTTTGCAACTGAAACGGAATTTTGTGTTTCCAACAATCTAGGTGAAGGACGGCTTTAACACACATTTATCTCTCAGAACTGAGCATGTGAAGAGGCGTTCGTTCATCTAGCACAAAGGGAATGGTTTACAGGAAAATCTTTTACTCTGGTTTCTCTGTCTGTTTCCTAGTGCCGGTTTGAAGTTCCTTCAGGTTTCACTGTAAAACCGATTTGGAGCTACTACCTCCCCATATATATGTATGGAGTGTAGTTGGCAATTGGAAAGGAACTTTGTGTTCCCAACAAGCTAGTTAAAGAACGTCTTTCACACACACTTATCTCTCAGAATTGAGCATGTGGGGAGACGTTCGTTCATCTAGGAAAAATGGGAACGGGTTGCAGGAGTAACTTTTACTCTTTTTTCTCAGTCTTTTTCCAGTTACTGTATGAAGTTTCTTCAGTTTTCACTGTAAAACCGAGTTGGAGCTACTACTTCCCCATATATATATATGGAGTGTAGTTTGCTTCTGGATAGGAACTTGGTGTTCCCAACAAGCTATGTGAATGACGGCTTTCACCCACACTTATCTCTCAGAACTGAGCATGTGGAGAGACTTTCGTTCATCTTGCACAAAGGGAACGGGTTGCAGGAGAAACTTTTACTATGGTTTCTCAGTCTGTTTCCTAGTGCCGGTTTGAAGTTCCTGGAGTTTTCACTGTAAACCGAGTTGGAGCTAGTACATCCCCATATATATGAATGGGGTGTAGTTTGCAATTGGAAAGGAACTTTCTGTTCCCAGCAAGCTAGGTGAAGGACGGCTTTCACACACAATTATCTCTCAGAACTGAGCATGTGGAGAGACGTTCGTTCATCATGCACAAAGGGAACGTGTTGCAGGGGAAACTTTTACTCTGGTTTCTCAGTCTGTTTCCTAGTGCCGGTTTCAAGTTCCTGCAATTTTCACTGTAAAACCGAGTTGGAGCTAATACCTCCCAATATATATGTATGGAGTGTATTTTGCAACTGAAAAGGAACTATGTTTTCCCAAATATCTATGTGAAGTACGGCTATCACACAAAATTACCTCTCAGAACTGAGCATTTGGAGAGACGTTCGTTCATCTAGCACAAAGGGAACGGGTTGCAGGAGAAACTTTTACTCTGGTCTCTCAGTCTGTTTCCTAGTTCCGGTTTGAAGTTCCTACAGTTTTCACTGTAAAATCGACTAGGATCTAGTACCCCCATATATATATTTAAGGAGTGTAGTTTGCACCTGGAAAGGAACTTTTTGTTCCCAACAAGCTAGGTGAAGGACGGCTTTCACACACACTTATCTCACACAACTGAGCATGTGGAGAGAATTTCGTTCATCTAAAATAAATGGGAACGGGTTGCAGCGGAAACTTTTACTCTGGATTCTCAGTCTGTTTCCTAGTGCCGGTTTCAAGTTCCTGCAATTTTCACAGTAAAACCGTGTTGGAGCTAATACCTCCCAATATATATGTATGGAGATTAGTTTGCAACTGAAAAGGAACTATGTGTTCCCAAAAACAAGGTGAAGGACGGCTTTCACACAAAATTATCTCTCAGAACTGAGCATGTGGAGAGACGTTCGTTAATCTAGCTTAAAGGGAATGGGTTGCAGGAAAAACTTTTACTCTGCTTTCTCAGTCTGTTTCCTACTGCCGGTTTGAAGTTCCTGCAGTTTTCACTCTAAAACCGATTTGGAGCTCGTACCACCCCATATATATTTATCAAGTGTAGTTTGCAACTGAAAAGAATCTTGTGTTCCCAACAATCTAGCTGAAGGAAGGCTTTCACACACAATTATTTCTTAGAACTGAGCATTTGTAGAGACGTTCATTAATCTAGCCAAAGGGAACTTGTTGAAGGAGAAACTTTTACTCTGGTTTCTCATTCTGTTTCCTAGTGCCGGTTTGAATTTCCAGCAGTTTTCACTGTAAAACCGAGTTGGAGCTAGTACCTCCCCATATATATGTATGGAGTGTAGTTTGCAACTGAAAAGAAACTTTGTGTTCTCAACAAGCTAGGTGAAGGACGGCTTTCACACACAATTATCTTTCAGATATGAACATGTGGAGAGAATTTGGTTCATCTAGCACAATGGGAAAAGATTGTAGGAAAAACGTTTACTCTGGATTCTCATCCTGTTTCCTAGGACCGGTTAGTTGTTCCTGCAGTTTTTTCTGTAAACCCGAGTTGGACCTTGTACCTCCCCATATATGTGTGTGGAGTGTCATTTGCAACTGAAAAAAACTTTGTGTTCCCAACATGCTGGGTGAAGTACGACTTTCACACACAAATATCTCTCAGAACAGAGCATGTTGAGAGACATTCGTTCACATAGCACATAAGGAACGGCTTGCAGGAGAAAGTTTACTCTGGTTTCTCAGTCTGTTTCCTAGTGACGGTTAGAAGTTCCTGCAGTTTTCACTGTAAAACTGTTTTGGAGCTAGTACCAACCCATATATATATATGGAGTGTACTTTGCAACTGAAAAGAATATTTGTGTTCCTAACAATCTAGGTGAAGGACGGCTTTCACACACAATTAACACTCTGAAATGAGCATGTGGAGAGACGTTCGTTCATATAGCACAAATGGAACGGTTTCAAGGAGAATTATTTACTCTTTTTTCTCAGTCTGTTTCATAGTGCCTTTTTGAAGTTCCTGCAGTTTTCAATGTAAAATCGATTTGGAGCTTGTACCTCCCCATATTTATGTATGGAGTGTAGTTTGCAACTGAAAAGAAACTTTGTGTTCCAAGAAATCTAGGTGAAGGACGACTTTAACACACACTTATTTCTCAGATATGAGCATGTGGAAAGACTTTGGTTCATCTAGCACAAATGGAACGTGTTGAAGGGGAAACTTTTACTCTGGTTTCTCATTCTGTTTCCTAGTGCCTGTTTGAAGTTCCTGCAATTTTCACTGTAAAACCGAGTTGGAGCTAGTACCTCCCCATATATATGCATGTAGTGTATTTACCTACAGAAAAGAAACTGTTTTCCGAACAAGTAAGTTTTCTGATGCCATACACAAATATTTATCTGTCAGAATTGAGAATGAGAATTTCTATCATCCAGTATAAATGGAATGGTCTGCAGTAGAAAAAATTACACTGGTTTCTCAGTATCTTATTATAGATCCGGGTAAATTTCATGAAGTTTTTCTGTAAAGCTGAGTTGGAGCTAGTAATCCCCATATATATGTATGTAGGGCAGATTCCAACAGAAAAAAATGTGTTCCCAGCAACCTAGAAGATTGAAGAATTCCCACACTCTTAACACTCAATATTCAACATATAGAGAGACGTTCGTTCATCTAGCAAAAGGGAGGTGGTTCAGTAGAAAGTCTTATAATGGTTTGTTAGTCTGTTTCCTACTGCCGGTTTGAAGTTCATGCGGCTTTCAGAGCAAAACAGAATACGAGCTAGTACATCCCAAAAATATATATATGTAGTGTTGTTTCCAACACAAAAGAAACTACGTGTTCCCAGGAAGATAGGTGAAAGACTGCTTTCATGGACAATTATCTCTCAGAAATGAGCTTGAGGAGAGACGTTCGAACATATACCATAAAGGTAATGTTTACAGTTGAAACGCTTATACTGTTTACCCAATATTTTTCCTACTCTCGGTCTCAACTTCATGCAGATATCACTGTAAATCAAATAGGCATATACTGCATCCAATATACATGAATGTAGGGAATTTAGGAACTAAAAAGAAACATAATGTTCGAAAGGAGCCAGGTGAAGAAGGTCTTTCACACAAATTTATCTCTCAGAAATGACCATGAGGAGAGATATTTATTCATCTAGCACAAAGAGAATGGGATGCAGGAGAACCAATTACTCCGTTTTCTCAGTCTGTTTCCTAGTGCTGTTGGGACTTTCACCAGTTTAAACTATGAAACACAGTTGGAGACAGAATATCACCATAAATAATTATGGACTATAGTTTGCAAATGAAAAGAAACTTTGTGTTCCCAAAAAGCTGGGTGAAGTACGGCATTCACACACAAATATCTCTCAGAACAGAGCATGTGGAGAGACATTCGTTCACCTAGCACAAAAGGAATGGCTTGCAGGAGAAATTTTACTCTGGTTCCTCAGTCTGTTTCCTAGTGCCAGTTAGAAGTTCCTGCAGTTTTCACTGTAAAACAGACTTGGAGCTAGTACAAACCCATATATATATATGGAGTGTAGTTTGCAACTTAAAAGAAACTATGTGTTCCAAACAAGCTGGGTGAAGTACGGCTTTCTCACACAATTATCTCTGAGAACTTAGCATGTGTAGAGACTTTCGTTCATCTAGCAAAATGGGAAAGGATTGCAGGGAAAACATTTACTCTGGATTCTCATCCTGTTTCCTAGGACCGGTTAGAAGTTCCTGCAGTTTTCTCTGTAAAACCGTGTTGGACATTGTACCTCCCCATATATGTGTATGGAGTGTAGTTTGCTACTGAAAAGAAACTTTGTGTTCCCAACAAGCTGGGTGAATTACGGCTTTCACACACAGTTATTGCTCACAATTGAGCACGTGGAGAGACGTTCGTTCATCTAGCACAAAGGGAACGGGTTGCAGGGGAAACTTTTTCTCTGGTTTCTCAGTTTGTTTCCTAGAGCCGGTTGAAGTTCCTGAAGTTTTCACTGTAAAACAGAGTTGGAGTTAGTACATCCCCATATATATGTATGGATTGTAGTTTGCAAATGAAAATAATCTTTGTGTTCCAACCATCTAGGTGAAGGGCGGCTTTCACAAACACTTATTTTTCAGAACTGAGCATGTGGAGAGACTTTCGTTCATCTAGCACAAAGGGAACGGTTTGCAGGAGAAACTTTTACTCATTTTTCTCAGTATTTTTCTTGTGCCGGTTTGAATTTCCTGCGGTTTTCACTGTAAAACCGAGTTGGAGCTAGTACCTCCCCATATATTTGTATGGAGTGTAGTTTGCAAATGAAAAGGAACTTTGTGTTCCCAACAAGCTAAGTGAAGTTTGGCTTTCACACACACATATTTCTCAGAACTGAGTATGTGGAGAGAAGTTCCTTCATCTCTCACAAATGGAATGGCTTGCATGAGAAAATTTTACTCTGGTTTCTCAGTCTGTTTCCTAGTGCCGGTTTTAAGTTCCTCTAGTTTTAACTGTAAAACCGAGTTGGAGCTAGTACCTCCCCATATATATGTATGGAGTGTAGTTTGCAAATGAAAAGGAACTTTGTGTTCCCAACAAGCTAAGAGAATTTCGGCTTTCACACACACATATTTCTCAGAACTGAGCATGAGGAGAGACGTTCCTTGATCTAGCAAAAATTGAACGGCTTGCAGGGGACCCTTTTACTCTGGTTTCTCAGTTTGTTTCCTAGTGCCGTTTGGAATTTCCTGCCGATTTTCCCTGTAAAACCGAGTTGGAGCTAGTACCTCCCCATATATATGTATGGAGTGTATTTTGCTACTGGAAAGAATCTTTGTGTTTCCAACAAGCTAGGTGATGGACTGCTTTAACACACATAATCTCTCAGAACTGTGCATGAGGAGAGACCTTCGTTCATCCAGCACAAATGGAATTGCTTGCAAGAGAAATTTTACTCTTGTTTCTCAGTCTTTTTCCTAGTGCCAGTTTGAAGTTCCTGCAGTTTTCAATGTAAAACCGATTTGGAGCTAGTACCTCCCCATATTTATGTATGGAGTGTTGTTTGCAACTGAAAAGTAACTTTGTGTTCCACGAAATCTAGGTGAAGGACGACTTTCACACACACTTATCTCTCAGATATGAGCATGTGGAAAGAGTTTGGTTCATCTAGCACAAATGGAACGGGTTAAAGGGGAAACTTTTACTCTGGTTTCTCTTTATGTTTCCTAGTGCCTGTTTGAAGTTCCTGCATTTTTCACTGTAAAACCGAGTTGGAGCTATTACCTCCCCATATATATGCATGTAGTGTATTACCTACTGAAAAGAAACTGTTTTCCCTACAAGTAAGGTTTCTAATGCCATACACAAATATTTATCTGTCAGAATTGAGAATGAGTAGTTCTATCATCCAGTATAAATGGAATGGTCTGTAGTAGAAAATATTACACTGGTTTCTCAGTATCTTATTATAGATCCGGGTAAATTTTATGAAGTTTTTCTGTAAAGCTGAGTTGGAGCTAGTAATCCCCATATATATGTATGTAGGGCAGTTTCCATCAGAAAAAAATGTGTTCCCTAAATCCTAGAAGATTGAATACTTCCCACACTCTTAACACTCAATATTCAACATATAGAGAGACGTTCGTTCATCTAGCAAAAGGGAGGTGGTTCAATAGAAAGTCTTATAATGGTTTCTTAGTCTGTTTCCTACTGCCGGTTTGAAGTTCATGCGGCTTTCTGAGCAAAACAGAATACGAGCTAGTATATCCCAAAAATATTTATATGTAGTGTTGTTTCCAACACAAAAGAAACAATGTGTTCCCAGGCAGATAGGTGAAAGACTGCTTTCATGGACAATTATCTCTCAGAAATGAGCTTGAGGAGAGACGTTCGAACATATACCATAAAGGTAATGTTTACAGTTGAAACGCTTATACTGTTTACTCAATATTTTTCCTACTCTCGGTCTGAACTTCATGCAGATATCACTGTAAATCAAATAGGCAAATACTACATCCCAATATACATGAATGCAGGCAAATTAGGAACTAAAAAGAAAAATAATGTTCGAAAAGAGCCAGGTGAAGAAGGTCTTTCACAAAAATTTATCTCTCAGAAATGACCATGAGGAGAGATATTTGTTCATCTAGCACAAAGAGAAGGGGGTGTAGGAGAACCAAGTACTCCGGTTTCTCAGTCTGTTTCCTAGTGTTGTAGGGACTTCCACCAGTTTAAACTATGAAACACAGTTGGAGACAGAATATCACCATAAATATATATGGAGTGTAGTTTGCAAATGAAAAGAAACTTTGTGTTCACAACAAGCTAAGTGAAGTTCGGCTTTCAAACACACATATTTCTCAGAACTGAGCATGTGGAGAGACGTTCCTTCATCTAGCAAAAAGTGAATGGCTTGCAGGGGACACTTTTACTCTGGTTTCTCAGACTGTTTCCTAGTGCCGGTTGGAATTACCTGTCCATTTTCCCTGTAAAACCGAGTTGGAGCTAGTACCTCCCCATATATATGTATGGAGTGTATTTTGCAACTGAAAAGAATCTTTGTGTTTCCAACAAGCTAGGTGAAGGACGTCTTTCACACACACTTATCTCTCAGAACTGAGCATGAGGAGAGACCTTCGTTCATCTAGCACAAATGGAATTGCTTGCAGGAGAAACTTTTATTCTGGATTCTCAGACTTTTTCCTAGTGCCGGTTTGAAGTTCATGCAGTTTTCACTGTAAAACCGAGTTGGACCTATTATCACCCCATATATTTGTATGGTGTGTAGTTTGCAACTTAAAAGAAACTTTGTGTTCCCAACAAGCTAGGTGAAGGACGGCTTTCACACACACTTATCTCTCAGAACTGATCCTGTGGAGATATATTCGTTCATCTAGCACAATGGGAAAGGATTGCAGGAAAAACATTTACTCTGGATTCACATCCTGTTTCCTAGGACCTGTTAGTAGTTCCTGCAGTTTTCTCTGTAAAACCGAGTTGGACCTTGTCCCTCCCCATATATGTGTATGGAGTGTAGTTTGCAACTGAAAAGAAACCTTGTGTTCCAAACAAGCTGGGTGAAGTACGGCTTTCACACACAGTTATATCTCAGAACTGAGCATATGGAGAGAAGTTCGTTCATCTAGCACAAAGGGAAAGGTTTGCAGGAGAAACTTTTCTCGGGTTTCTCAGTTTGTTTCCTAGTGCGGTTGAAGTTCCTGCATTTTTCACTGTAAAACCGAGTTGGAGTTAGTACATCCCCATATTTATGTATGGATTGTAGTTTGCAAATGAAAAGAATCTTTGTGTTCCAACCATCTAGGTGAAGGTCGGCTTTCACAAACACTTATTTTTCAGAACTGAGCATGTGGAGAGACTTTCGTTCATCTAGCACAAAGGGAACGGGTTGCAGGAGAAACTTTTACTCATTTTTCTCAGTATTTTTCTAGTGCCGGTTTGAATTTCCTGCGGTTTTCACTGTAAAACCGAGTTGGAGCTAGTACCTCCCCATATATTTGTATGGAGTGTAGTTTGCAAATGAAAAGGAACTTTGTGTTCCCAACAAAATAAGTGAAGTTCGGCTTTCACACACACATATTTCTCAGAACTGAGTATGTGGAGAGAAGTTCCTTCATCTCTCACAAATGGAATGGCTTGCATGAGAAAATTTTACTCTGGTTTCTCATTCTGTTTCCTAGTGCCGGTTTTAAGTTCCTCTAGTTTTAACTGTAAAACCGAGTTGGAGCTAGTACCACCCCATATATATATATATGGAGTGTAGTTTGCAAATGAAAAGGAACTTTGTGTTCCCAAAAAGCTAAGAGAATTTCGGCTTTCACACACACATATTTCTCAGAACTGAGCATGAGGAGAGACGTTCCTTCATCTAGCAAAAATTGAATGGCTTGCAGGGGACTCTTTTACTCTGGTTTCTCAGTTTGATTCCTAGTGCCGTTTGGAATTTCCTGCCGATTTTCCCTGTAAAACCGAGTTGGAGCTAGTACCTCCCCATATATATATATGGAGTGTATTTTGCAACTGGAAAGAATCTTTGTGTTTCCAACAAGCTAGGTGATGGACTGCTTTAACACACATTATCTCTCAGAACTGAGCATGAGGAGAGACCTTCGTTCATCCAGCACAAATGGAATTGCTTGCAAGAGAAACTTTTACTCTTGTTTCTCAGTCTTTTTCCTAGTGCCGGTTTGAAGTTACTGCAGTTTTCACTGTAAAACCGAGTTGGAGCTAGTACCTCACCATATATTTGTATGGTGTGTAGTTTGCAACTTAAAAGAAAGTTTGTGTTCCCAACAAGCTAGATGAAGGACGGCTTTCACACAAACTTATCTCTCAGACCTGAGCATGTGGAGAGACTTTCGTTCATCTAGCACAAATGGAACGGGTTCAAGGAGAATGGTTTACTCTTTTTCCTCAGTCTGTTTCCTAGTGCCGTTTTGAAGTTCCTGCAGTTTTCAATATAAAAGAGTTTTGGGGCTAGTACCTCCCCATATTTATGTATGGAGTGTAGTTTGCAACTGAAATGAAATTTTGTGTTCCCTACACGCTAGGTGAAAGACGGCTTTCACACACAATTATCTATCAGATATGAGCATGTGGAGAGAATTTCGTTCATCTAGCACAAAGGGAACGGGTTGCAGGAGAAACTTTTTCTCTGGTTTCTCAGTTTGTTTCCTAGTGCCTGTTGACGTTCCCGCAGTTTTCACTGTAAAACCGAGTTGGATTTAGAACATCCCCATATACATGTATGGAGTGTAGTTTGCAACTGAAAAGAAACTTTGTGTTCCCTGCACGCTAGGTGAAAGACGGCTTTCAAACACAATTATTTCTCAGAATTGAGCATGAGGAGGGACCTTCGTTCATCTAGCACAAATGGAAATGCTTGCAGGGGAATCTTTTACTCTGGATTCTCAGTCTTATTCCTAGAGCCGGTTTGAAGTTCCTGCAGTTATCAGTGTAAAACCGTTTTGGAGCTTGTACCACCCCATATATATGTATGGAGTGTTGTCTGCAAATGAAAAGAAAGTTTGTGTTCCCAACAAGCTAAGTGAAGTTCGGCTTTCACACACACATATTTCTCGGAACTTACCATGTGGAGGGACGTTCCTTCATCTAGCACAAAGGGAATGGCTTGCAGGAGAAACTTTTACTCTGGTTTCTCAGTCTGTTTATAGTGCCGGTTTGAAGTTCCTGCAGTTTTCACTGTAAAACCGACTTGGAGTTAGTACCTCCCCATATATATGTATGGATTGTATTTTGCAACTGAAAAGGAACTTTGTGTTCCCAACAAGCTAGATGAAGGACGGTTTTAACACACTTATTTCTCAGAACTGACCATGTGGAGAGACGTTCCTTCATCTAGCACAAGGGGAATGGCTTGCAGGAGAAACTTTTACTCTGGTTTCTCAGTCTGTTTCTAGTGCCGGTTTGAAGTTCCTGCAGTTTTCACTGTAAAACCGAGTTGGAGTTAGTACCTCCCCATATATATGTATGGATTGTATTTTGCAACTTAAAAGGAAATTTGTGTTCCCAACAAGCTAGGTGAAGGACGGCTTTCACACACACTTATTTCTCAGAACTGATCATGTGGAGAGACTTTCGTTCATCTATCACAAAGGGAAAGGGTTGCAGGCGAAACTTTTACTCTGGTTTCTCAGTCTGTTTCTAGTTCTGCTCTGAAGTTCCTGCAGTTTTCAATGTAAAACCGAGTTGGATGTAGTACCTCCCCATATATATTTATGGAGTGTACTTTGCAACTGAAAAGAATTTTTGTGTTCCAACTAGATACATGAAGGACGACTTTCACACACACTTATCTCTGAGAACTTAGCATGTGGAGAGACGTTCTTTTATCTAGCACAAAGGGAAATGGTTGCAGGAGAAACTTTTACTATGATTTCTCAGTGTGTTTCCTTGTGCCGGATTTATGTTCCTGCATTTTTCATTGTAAAACTGATTTGGAGCTAGTACCTTCCCATATATATGTAAGGTGTGTTGTTTGCAACTGAAAAGGAACTTTGTGTTCCCGACAAGATATATGAAGGACGGCTTTAACACACACTTATCTCTCAGAACTGAGCATGTGGAGAGACTTTCGTTCATCAAGCATAAACGGAACGTGTTGCAGGAGAAACTTTTTCTCTGGTTTCTCAGTCTGTTCCCTAGTGCCGTTGTTAAGTCCCTGCATTTTTCTATTAAAACCGAGTTGGAGCTAGTTCCTCCCCATATATTTGTATGGAGTGTAATTTGCAACTTAAAAGAAACTTTGTGTTCCCAACAAGGTAGGTGAAAGACGGCTTTCACACACACATATCTCTCAGACCTGAGCATGTGGAGAGACGTTCGCTCATCTTGCACAAATGGAACGGTTTCAAGGAGAATGGTTTTCTCTTTTTTCTCAGTCTGTTTCCTAGTGCCGTTTGAAGTTCCTGCAGTTTTCAAATTAAAACCGATTTGGAGCTAGTACTGCCCCATATTTATCTATGGAGTGTAGTTTGCATCTGAAAAGAAACTATGTGTACCCTACAAGCTATGTGAAGGACGGCTTTCAGACACACTTACCTCTCAGAAATGAGCATGTAGAGAGACTTTCATTCATCTAGCACAAAAGGAAAGGTTTGCAGCTGAAATTTTACTCTGGAATCTCAGTCTGTTTCCCTGTGCCGGTTTTGAAGTTCCTGCATTTTTCACTGTAAAAACGAATTGGAGCTACTACAACCCAATATATATATATGGAGATTAGTTTGCAAATGAAAAGATACTTTGTGTTCCCAACAAGCTATGTGAAGGACGGCTTTCAGACACAATTATCTCTCAGAACTCAGCATGTTGAGATACATTCGTTCATCTCGCAGAAAGGCTACGGTTTTCAGGAGAATTTTTACTCTGGATTCTCAGTCTGTTTCCTAGTGCCGGTTTGAAGTTCTTGCAGTTTCTCTGTAAAACAGAGTTGGAACTAGTACCTCCCCATATATATTAATGGATTGTAGTTTGCAACTGAAAAGAAACTTTGTGTTCTCAACAAGCTAGGTGAAGTACGGCTTTAACACACATATATCTCTCTGAACTGAGCATGTTGAGAGACGTTCGTTCATCTAGCACAAAAGGAAAATGTTGAAGGAGAAACTTTTACTCTGCTTTCCCAAGTCTGTTTCCTAGTGCCGGTTTGAAGTTACTGCAGTTTTCACTCTAAAACCTACTTGGAGATCGTACTTCCCCATATATATATATGGAGTGTAGTTTTCAAGTTAAAAGAAATTATCTGTTCCCAACAAGCTAGGTGAAGGACGGATTTCACACATACATATCTCTCAGAACTGAGCATGTGGAGAGACGTTCGTTAATTAAGCACAAAAGGAAAGGTTTGCAGAAGATAATTTTATTCTGGTTTCTCAGTCTGTTTCCTATTGCCGGTTTGAAGTTCCTGCAGTTATAACTGTAAAACCGTGTTGGTGCTAGAAGCTCCCTATGTATATGTACGGAGTTTTGTTTGCAACTTGAAAGAAAATATGTGTTCCCAACAAGCTAGATAAAGGACGGATTTCACACACACTTATTCCTCAGAACTGAGCATGAGGAGTGACTTTCGTTTATCTAGCACAAAGGGAAGAGTTTGCAGCAGAAATTTTATTCTGGTTTCTCAGTCTGTTTCCTAGTGCCGGTCTGAAGTTCCGGCAGGTTTCACTGTAATACCGAGTTGGATATACTACCTCCCAATATATGTATATGGAGATTAGTTTGCAAATGAAAATAACTTTCTGTTCCCAACTAGCTAGGTGAAGGGCGACTTTCACACCAACATATATCTCAGAACTGAGCATGTGGGGACACGGTCGTTCATCTAGCACAAGTGGAACGGCTTCCATGAGAATCTTTTACTCTTTTTTCTCAGTCTGTTTCCTAGTGCCGGTTTGAAGTTCCTGCATTTTTCACTGTAAAACCGAGTTGGAGCTAGTACTTCCCCATATATATTCATGGAGTATAGATTGCATCTGATAAGAAACATTGTGTTCCCAACAAGCTAGGTGAAGTAAGTTTTCACACACACTTATCTCTCGAAACTGAGCATGTGGATAGACGTTCGTTGAATAACACAAATGGAACGAGTTGCTGGAGATACATTTACTCTGGTTTCTCAGACTGTTTCCAAGTGCCTGTTTGAAGTTCCTGCAGTTTTCACTGTAAAACCGTGTTGGAGCTCATAAATCCCCATATAAATAAATGGAATGTTGTTTGCAACTGAAAAGAATCTTTGTGTTCCCAACAAGCTAGGTGAAGAACGGCTTTCACACAGATTTATCTCTCAGAACTGAGCATGTGGAGAGACGTTCTTTCATCTAGCACAAATTGAACAGACTGAAAATCCAGGGTAATTGTTTCTCCTGCAAACCGTTCCCTTTGTGCTAGATGAACGAATGTCTCTCCACATGCTCAGTTGTCAGAGATAAGTGTGTGTGAAATCCGCCCTTAACAAAGCTTGTTGGGAACACAAAGTTCCTATTCAGTTGCAATCTACACTCTATACATATATATGGGGAGGAACGAGCTCTAAGTCGGTTTCACAGTGAAAATTGCAGAAACTTCAAACCGGAACTTGGAAACACAATGAAAAACCAGAGTAAAAATTTCTTCGGCAACATGTTCCATTTGAGCTAGATGAACGAACGTCTCTCCACATGCTCTGTTCTGTGTGATAAGTGAGTGTGAAAGCCGTAATTCACCTAGCTTGTTGGGAACACAAACTTTCTTTTCACTTGAAAACTCCACTCAATATATATATATGGGGAGTTAGTAGCTCCAACTCGGTTTTACAGTGAAAACAGCAGGAAATTCAAACCGGTACTAGGAAACAGAATTAGAACCCAGAGAAAAAGCTTCTCCAGCAACCCGTTCCCTTTGAGCTAGATGAACGAACGTCTCTCCACATGCTCAGTTCTGAGGGAACAGTGTGTGTTAAAGCCGCCCTTCAACTAGCATGTTGGGAACACAAAGTTCCTTTTAAGTTGCAAATTACACTCCATACATATATAAGGGGAGGTACTAGCTCCAACTCAGTTTTACAGTTAAAACTGCAGTAACTTCAAAACGTCACTAAGAAACAGACTGAGAAACAGAGTAAAAGTTTCTCCTGCAAACCGATCATTTTGTGCTAGATGAACGAATATCCCTCCACATGCTCAGTTCTCAGAGATAAGTGTGTGTGAAAGCCGTCCTTCACATCACTTGTTGGGAACACAAAGGTTCTTTCAGTGGCCCACTACACTCCATACATATATATGGGGAATTTCAAGCACCAACTCGATTTTACAGTGAAAACTGCGGGGACTTCAAACAGGCACTAGGAAACAGACTGAGAAACCAGAGTAAATTTTACTCCTGCAACCCGGTCCCTTTGTGCTAGATGAACGAACGTCTCTTTTCATGCTCAGTTCTGAGAGATGTATGTGTGTGAAAGCCGTACTTCACCTAGCTTGTTGGGAACACAATGATTCTTTTAAGTTGGAAACTACAATCCATAAATATATATGGGGAGGTACTAGCTCCAACAATCATTTAAAGGGAAAACTGCAGGAACTTCAAACCGTTAATAGGAAACAGATTGAGAAAACAGAGTAAATGTTTCTCCAGCAAACCGTTCCATTTGTGCTACATGAATGAACGTCTCTACACATGCTCAGTTCTGAGATATACGTGTGTGTGAAAACCGTCCTTCACATTGCTTGTTGGGAACACAAAGTTCCTATTAATTTGCAATCTACCCTGTATACTTTTATATGGGGAGGAACGAGCTCTTATTCAGTTTTACTGTGAAAACTGCAGGAAATTCAAACCGGCACTAGGAAACAGAGTGAGAAACCAGAGTAAAAGTTTCTCCTGCAACCCGTTTCTTTTATGCTGGATGAACGAAATTCTCTCCAAATGCTCAGTTCTGGGAGATAAATGTGAGTGAAAGCCGTCTTTCACCTAGCTTGTTGGGAACACAAAGTTCCTTTTTATTTGCATACTACACTTCATAAATATATGGGGTGGTACTAGCTCCAACTCAGATTTTCAGTGAAAACTGCAGGTAATTCAAACCGGCACTACGAAAAAGACTGAGAATCCAGAGTAATACTTTCTCCTGCAATCAGTTCCATTTGTGCTAGATGAACGAACGTCCCTCCACATGCTAAGTTCTGAGAGATAAGTGTGTCTGTAAGCCGTCCTTCAACAAGCTTGTTGGGAACACAAAGATCCTATTCAGTTGCAGACTACTATCCAAATATATATATGGGAAGGTACTAAATCCAACTCCGTTTTACAGTGAAAACTGCAGGAAATTCAAATCGGCACAAAAAAAAAGACTGAGAAAGCAGAGTAAAAGTTTCTCCTGCAATAAGTTCCCTTTTTCCTAGATGAAATTAAGTCTCTCCACATGCTCATTTCTCAGAGATAAGTTTGTGTGAAAGCCGCACTTCACCTAGATTTTTGGGAACACAAAGTTCCTATTCAGTAGCAAACTAAAATCAATACGTATATATGGGGAGATAATAGCTCCAAATAGGTTTTACAGTGAAAACTGCAGGAACTTCAAACCAGCACTAAGAAACTGACTGAGAAAATAGAGTAAATTTTTCTCCTGGAAACCGTTCCCTTTGTGCTAGATGAACGAATGTCTATACACATGCTCAGTTCTGAGTGATAATTGTGTGTTAAAGACGTCCTTCACCTAGCTTGTTTTGAACACAAAGTTTCTTTTCATTTGCTATTTAACTCCATACATATATATGGGGAGGAACTAGCTCCAACTCGGTTTTAGAGTGAAAAATGCAGGAACTTCAAACCGGCAGTAGGAAACACACTGAGAAAAAAGACTAATAGTTTCTCCTGCTATCCATTCCCTTTATGCTAGATGAACGAAAGTCTCTCAACATGTTCATTTCTGAAAGATAATTGTTGTGAAAGCCGTCCTTCACCAAGCTTGTTGGGAACACCAAGTTCTTTTTAAGTTGCAAATTACACTCCATACATATATATGGGGAGGTACTAGCTCCAACTTAGTTTTACAGTGAAAACTGCAGTAACTTCAAAACGTCACTAAGAAACAGACTGAGAAACAGAGTAAAAGTTCCTCCTGAAAACCGATCCCTTAGTGCTAGATGAACGAATATCCTTCCACATGCTCAGTTATCAGAGATAAGTGTGTGTGAAAGCCGTCCTTCACATCACTTGTTGGGAACACAAAGGTTCTTTTCAGTTGCACACTACACTCCATACATATATATGGGGAATTACAAGCACCAACTCGATTTTACAGTGAAAACTGCAGGGACTTCAAACAGGCACTAGGAAACAGACTGAGAAACCAGAGTAAATTTTACTCCTGCAACCCGGTCCCTTTGTGCTAGATGAACGAACGTCTCTCGACATGCTCAGTTCTGAGGGATGTATGTGTGTGAAAGCCGTACTTCACCTAGCTTGTTGGGAACACAATGATTCTTTTAAGTTGGAAACTACAATCCATAAATATATATAGGGAGGTACTAGCTCTAACAATCTTTTAAAGGGAAAACTGCAGGAACATCAAACCGGCAATAGGAAACAGATTGAGAAAACAGAGTAAATGTTTCTCCGGCAAATCGTTCAGTTTGTGCTACATGAATGAACGTCTCTACACATGCTCAGTTCTGTGATATACGTGTGTGTGAAAACCATCCTTCATATTGCTTGTTGGGAACACATAATTCCTATTCATGTGCAATCTACCCAGTATAATTATATACGGGGAGGAACGAGCTCCTACTAAGTTTTACTGTGAAAACTGCAGGAATTTGAAACCGGCACTAGGAAACAGAATGAGAAACCTGAGAAAAAGTTTCCCCTGCAAATCGTTCCTTTTCTGCTGGATGAACGAATGTCTCACCAAATGCTCAGTTCTGAGAGATAAGTGTGTGTGAAAGCCGTCCTTCACCTAGATTGTTGGGAACACAAAGTTCCTTTTCATTTGCAAACCACACTCCATAATTATATATGGGGAGGTACCAACTACAAACCTTTATTACAGTGAAAACTGCAGTAACTTCAAACCGGCACTAGGAAACAGACTGAGAAACGAGAGTAAAAGTTTCCCCTGCAAACCGTTCCCTTTGTGGTAGATGAATGAACGTCTTACCACATGCTAAGTTCTGAGAGATAAGTGTGTGGGAAAGCCGTCCTTCACCTAGCTTTTTGGGAACACAAAGTTTCTTTTCAGTTGCCAACTACATTCCATAGATATATATGGGGTGGTACAAGCTCCAACTCGGGTTTACTGTGAAAAGTGCAGGAACTTCAAAACGGCACTAAGAAACAGATTGAGAATCCAGAGTAAAAGATTCTATTGCAACCCATTCCCATTGTGCTAGTTGAACGAAAGTCTCTCAACATGCTAAGTCCTGTGAGATAAGTGTGTGTGAAAGCCGTCCTTAACCTAGCTAGTTGGGAACACAAAGTTCCTTTAGAGTTGCAAACTACAATCCATAACTATATATGGGTGGTACCAACTCGAACTCTTTTTTACAGTGAAAACTGCAGGAACTTCAAAACGGCACTATTAAACAGACTGAGAAACTAGTGTAAAAGTTTTTCCTTCAATCCGTTCCCTTTGTGCTAGATGAACGAACGTCTCTCCACATGTTCATTTCTAAGAGATAAGTGTGTGTGAAAGCCGTCCTTCACCTAGCTTATTTCGAACAGCAAAGATCCTTTACAGTTGAAAACTACACTCCATAAATATATATGGGGAGGTACGAGCTCCAAATCGGTTTTACAGTGAAAACTGCAGGAACTTCAATCCCGCACTAGGAAACAGATTGAGAAACCAGAGGAAAAGTTTCTCCTACAAACTGTTTCCATTGTGCTAGATGAAAGAACTTATCTCCACATGCTGATTTCTGAGAGATATAAGTGAGGGAAAGCCGTCCTTCACGTAGCATGTTGGGAAAACAAAGTACGTTTTCAGTTGCAAACTACAAACCGTACATATATATGGGAAGGTACTTTCTCCAAATCGGTTTTACAGTGAAAATGCAGGAACTTCAAACCGGCACTACGAAACAGACTGAGAAACCAGAGTAAGAGTTTCTCCTGCAAACATATCCCTTTGTGCTAGATTAACAAACGTCTCTCCACATGCTAAATTCTGAGAGATAATTTTTGTGAAAGTCGTCCTTCACCTAGCTTGTTGGGAATACAAAGTTTCTTTTCACCTGCATTCTACACTCCATAAATATATATGGGAAGGTACCAACTCCAACTCGTTTTTACAGTGAAAATTGCAGGAATTTAAACCGGCACTAGGAAATAGACTGAGAATCCAGAGTATATGTTTCTTCGGCAAACCGTTCACTTTGTGCTAGATGAACGAACGTTTATCCACGTGCTCAGTTCTGAGAGATAAGTGTGTGTGAAAGTCGTCCTTCAAATTGCTTGTTGGGAACACAAAGATTCTTTTCAGTAACAAATTACACTCCATACATATATATGGGTAGGTACTACATCCAACTCTGTTTTACAGTGAAAAATGCAGAAACTTCAAATCAAGACAAGGAAACAGACTGAGAAACCAGAGTAAAAGTTTCCCCTGCAACCCGTTCCCTTTGTGCTAGATGAACGATCGTCTCTCCACATGCGCAGATCACAGAGATAAGTGTGTGTGAAAGCAATCCTTCACCTAGCTTGTTGGGAACACAAAGTTCCCTTCCAGATGCAAATTACACTCCATACATATATATGGGGAGGTACTAGCTCCAACAAGGTTTTACAGTGAAAACTACAGGACCTTCAAAGAGGCACTATGAAACAGACTGATAAACCAGAGTAAAAGTTTCTCTTGCAACCCGTTCACTTTGTGCTAGATGAACGAACTTCTCTCCACATGCTCAGTTCTGAGAGGTAAGTGTGTGTGAAAGCCGATCTTCACCTAGCTTGCTGGGAACACATAGTTCCTATCCAGTTGCAAACTACACTCCATATATATATATGGGGATGTACAACATCCAAATCGGTTTTAAAGTGAAAACTGCAGGATATTCAAACCGGCACTAGGAAAAAGACTGAGAAAACAGAGTAAAAGTTTCTCCAGCAATCCTTTCCTTTTGTGCTAGATGAACGAACATCTCTCCACATGCTCAATTCTGAGAGACAAGTGTGTGTGAAAGCCGTACTTTAACTAGCTTGTTGGGAATACAAAGTTAATTTTCAGTTGCAAACTACACTCCATACATATATATGTGGATGTACAAACTGCTACTCGGTTTTACAGTGAAATCTGCTGGAACTTCAAACCGGAACTAGGAAACAGACTGAGAAATCAGAGTAAAAGTTTCTGCTGCAACCCGTTCTCATTGTGCTAGATGAACGAACGTCTCTCCACATGCTCAGTTCTGAGTGATAAGTGTGTGTGAAAGCCGTCCTTAAACTAGATTGTTGGGATATAAACTTCCTTTCAAATTTCAAACTACACTCCATACATATATATTGGGAGGTAGTAACTCCAACTCGGTTTTACAGTGAAATCTGCTGGAACTTCAAACCGGAACTAGGAAACAGACTGAGTAACCAGAGTAAATGTTCCTCCTGCAACCCGTTCCCTTTGTGCTAGATGAAAGAATGTCTCTCCACATGCTCATTTCTGAGAGATAAGTGTGTGTGAAAGCCGAGCTTCACCTAGCTTTTTGGGAACACATATTTCCTATCCAGTTGCAAACTAAACTCCATATATATATATCGGTTGAACTAGCTCCACCTCGGTTTTACAGTGAAAAATGCAGGAACTTCAAACCGGCACTAGGAAAAAGACTGAGAAACCAGAATAAAAGTTTCTCCTGCAACCCGTTCCATTTGTGCTAGATGAACGAAATTCTCTCCACATGCTCAGTTCTGAGAGATATGTGTGTGTGAAAGCCGTCCTTCACCTAGCTTGTTGGGAACACAAAGTTCCTATCCAGTTGCAAACTACACTCCATGTATATATGTGGGGATGTACAACCCCCAAATTGGCTTTACAGTGAAAACTGAAGGAAATTCAAACCGGAAGTAGGAAACAGACTGAGAAATCAGAGTAAAAGTTTCTCCAGCAAACCTTTCCCATTGTGCTAGATGAACGAACGTCTCTCCACATGCTCAGTTCTGAGAGATAAGTATGTGTGAAAGCCGTCCTTCACCTAGCTTGTTGGGAACACAAAGTTCCCTTCCAGATGCAAATTACACTCCATACATATATATGGGGAGGTACTAGCTCCAACTCAGTTTTAGAGTGAAAACTGCAGTAACTTCAAAACGTCACTAAGAAACAGACTGAGAAACAGAGTTAAAGTTTCTCCTGCAAACCGATCCCTTTTTGCTAGATGAACGAATATCCCTCCACATGCTCAGTTCTCAGAGATAAGTGTGTGTGAAAGCCGCCCTTCACATCACTTGTTGTTAACACAAAGGTTCTTTTCAGTTGCACACTGCACTCCTTACATATATATGGGGAATTACAAGCACCAACTCGATTTTACAGTGAAAACTGCAGGGATTTCAAACAGGCACTAGGAAACAGACTGAGACACCAGAGAAAATTTTACTCCTGCAACCCGGTCCCTTTTTGCTAGATGAACGAACGTCTCTCGACATGCTCAGTTCTGAGGGATATATGTGTGTGAAAGCCGTACTTCACCTAGCTTGTTGGGAACACAATGATTCTTTTAAGTTGGGAACTACAATCCATAGATATATATGGGTAGGTACTAGATCCAACAATCATTTAAAGGGAAAACTGCAGGAACTTCAAACCGGCAATAGGAAACAGATTGAGAAAACAGAGTAAATGTTTCTCCGGCAAACCGTTCAGTTTGTGCTACATGAATGAACGTCTCTACACATGCTCAGTTCTGAGATATACGTGTGTGTGAAAACCGTCCTTCACATTGCTTGTTGGGAACACAAACTTCCTATTCATGTGCAATCTACCCTGTATTATTATATATGGGGAGGAACGAGCTCTTACTCGGTTTTTCTGTGAAAAATGCAGGAATTTGAAACCGGCACTAGGAAACAGAATGAGAAACCTGAGTAAAAATTTCTCCTGCAAACCGTTCCTTTTCTGCTGGATGAACGAAAGTCTCTCCAAATGCTCAGTTCTGAGAGATAAGTGTGTGTGAAAGCCGTCTTTCAACTAGCTTGTTGGCAACACAATATTCCTTTTCATTTGCAAACTACACTTCATAAATATATGGGGTGGTATTAGCTCCACCTCGGTTTTACAGTGAAAACTGCAGGAACTTCAAACCGGCACTACGAAAAAGACTGAGAAACCAGAGTAATAGTTTCTCCTGCATCAGTTCCATTTGTGCTAGATGAACGAACGTCTCTCCACATGCTCAGTTCTTAGAGATAAGTGTGTCTGAAAGCCGTCCTTCAACTAGCTTGTTGGGAACACAAAGTTCCTATTCAGTTGCAAACTACTATCCATACATATATATGGGGAAGTACTAAATCCAACTCCGTTTTACAGTGAAAAATGCAGGAACTTCAAACCGGCACTAGGAAACAGACTGAGAAACGAGAGTAAAATATCTCCTGCAAACCGTTCCCTTTTTCCTAGATGAAAGAAAGTCTCTCCACATGCTCATTTCTCAGAGATAAATGTGTGTGAAAGGCGCACTTAACCTAGTTTGTTGGGAACAAATGTTCCTTTTCATTTGCAAACCACTCTCCATAATTATATATGGGGAGGTACCAACTACACCACTTTTTCACAGTGAAAACTGCAGGAACTTCAAACCGGCACTAGGAAACAGACTGAGAAACGAGAGTAAAAATTTCTCCTGCAAACCGTTCCCTTTGTGGTAGATGAACGAACGTCTCTCCACATGCTAAGTTCTGAGAGATAAGTGTGTGGGAAAGCCGTCCTTCACCTAGCTTGTTGGGAACACAAAGATTCTTTTCATTTGCATACTACACTCCATACATATATATGGGGAAGTTCTAGCTCCAACTCGCTTTTACAGTGAAAACTGCAGGAACTTCAAAACGGCACTAGGAAACAGAATGAGAAACCAGAGTAAAAGTTTCAACTGCAAACCTTTCCCTTTGTGCTAGATAAACGAACGTCTCTATACATGCTCAGTTCTTAGAGATAATTGTGTGTGAAAGCCGTCCTTCACCTAGCTTTTTGGGAACACAAATTTTCTTTTCAGTTGCCAAATACACCCCATAGATATATATGGGGTGATACTAGCTCCAACTCGGGTTTACTGTGAAAAGTGCGGGAACTACAAAACGGCACTAAGAAACAGACTGAGAATCCAGAGTAAAAGATTCTATTGCAACCCATTCCCATTGTGCTAGATGAACGAAAGTCTCTCAACATGCTAAGTCCTGTGAGATAAGTGTGTGTGAAAGCCATCCTTAACCTAGCTAGTTGGGAACACAAAGTTCCTTTAGAGTTGCAAACTACAATCCATAACTATATATGGGTGGTACCAACTCCAACTCTTTTTTACATTGAAAACTGCAGGAACTTCAAAACGGCACTATTAAACAGACTGAGAAACTAGTGTAAAAGTTTTTCCTTCAATCCGTTCCCTTTGTGCTAGATGAACGAACGTCTCTCCACATGTTCATTTCTAAGAGATAAGTGTGTGTGAAAGCCGTCCTTCACCTAGCTTGTTTCGAACAGCAAAGTTCCTTTACAGTTGAAAACTAAACTCCATAAATATATATGGGGAGGTACGAGCTCCAAATCGGTTTTACAGTGAAAACTGCAGGAACTTCAATCCCGCACTAGGAAACAGATTGAGAAACCAGAGAAAAAGTTTCTCCTGCAAACTGTTTCCATTGTGCTAGAT